>NC_082686.1:72731206-73032225 GCF_949987515.2 Delphinus delphis
AAAAAACCAAATTACTAATATAAACAACAATCATTTTTTGGATGAATCTCCAGAAAATTAGAGTTTAAAAAAAAAAAAGCCAATCCCAAAAGGTTACATACTTATGATTCCATTTATATAAAATAAATGACAAAATTACAGAAATGGAATATTGATTAGAAGTTCCTATGAATTAAGAGGGTGATGGGGTGGAAGGAAAGTAGGTGTGGCTAGAAAAAAGCAGTATAATGGATCTCTGTGGTGATGGAAATGTTCTGGATCTTGACTATATTAATGTTAATATCCTGGTTAGTGACACTGTACTACAGTTACCTTTGAAGGAAATTGGGTAAAGGGCACATGAGATCTCTATACTATTTTTTACATACATACATGAATCTACAGTTATCACAAAAAGCTTCATTTTAAAAAACGGAAATTTCTGAACACAAATTAATCTCAGGAATCCAAATTCCAAAGAGATGAACCTTTTCTAGAGAAGGCAGACACTTACCTAAACGGAGTACTTAGCAAGTTTTGACCCAGGTGGGCAAAGGACTGGGCATGATCTAGGTTAAGGAACTCTGCTGGGGTAAGCAGTGGAGTTTTTTGTTTGTTTGTTTGTTTGTTTTTTGCGGTACGCGGGCCTCTCACTGCTGTGGCCTCTCCCGTTGCAGAGCACAGGCTCCGGACGTGCAGGCTCAGCGGCCATGGCTCACGGGCCCAGCCGCTCCGCAGCATGTGGGATCTTCCCGGATCGGGGCACGAACCCGTGTCCCCTGCATCGGCAGGCGGACTCTCAACCACTGCGCCACCAGGGAAGCCCAGCAGTGGAGTTTTTAATCACATGTGGGTTGGCATGTCAAGTTGGAATGTGGAGGAACCTAAAATGGAGAGCTTGTTGTCCCCACACACTGGATCACCCTCATGGGACATTTACTGAGAGTACTGAAGTGTAGGAGGCTGAGAATTGGGCTGGAAAAGCAGTGAAACATTTCTACAGTGTCACAGTTCTTAGGTCTTAAAGTCCTACTGGTGGAAAGGGAAAGGCACAGAACTGATCTCATCCTTATGATATTTGAAAATTGAAGTGAGCTGAAAGTAACTAATGTAGCAACCTAGCTCTAAACAAACAACTCCTAATTGATTAGTTTCATTCTAGCTTCTTACAAGGAAAAGAACATTGGTTCAGTCTCAATAGTTCTTTCACACATTACTTAAAGCACACAACAAAAAACTTTCAAGATATGGAAAGAATCAGAAAAACATGAACAATAAGAGAACAACAATCAAAAGTAGACCCATAGCAGAACCACAGAAGACACAGATGTCAGAACTAGAAGAAAAGGAGTTTAAAATGGCAACTTTAAATATACAAAATATATTAAATACAAATGATCCCACTGTTCTGCCAGGTCCTCCAACTTTCTCCAATCTCTCAGTCACGACAAAGACTACTAAATGACGACAGCACTCTTTCCTTCAACCTGCTATTAGACTTCTTAGCAAAGACCTCTAAACACCCAACGTCAACCAAAGTTGGCATCAGAAAAAGAAAACCTATTTGATTTAGTCAAAAGGTAGGTTGCCTTAGTCACAGGGTTCATGAAGAAATGTAAAGGTGTCACTTTGTAATGGAGAGGTGGACAAGTCAAACTTAGTAAGTAGGTGAAAATGTGTCTTTGATTCCACCCTCCCACCTTGTCCTATTAAACAAACACTTTCTGGTAAGGACTCTACAAGATGAATTTAAAACTCTAACTCCCAGGTATATATGCCCAAGAGTAATAAATGCTTATGTCCACAAAAGACTTCCACAAAAATGTTCAAAGCAGCTTTAGTCTTAACAGCCCCAAACTGGAAACAACCCAAATTCCAACAACAGCAGAATAAAGTTGTGGTGTAGTCATACAATGGAATACTACACATCAATAAAAAGGGACAAACTACTGACACACACAGAGACACACATGCTGAGTAAAAGAAACTGGAAATGACCATATACACTATATGACTACATTTGTAAGAAGTTCAAAGCTAATCTACAGTGATATAGGTCAGAAAAATGATTACTCCTGGGGAGGCCAAAATGTTTTAGGAAGAACAAAAGGGAGTATTCTGGGGTACTGAAAATGTTTTATATTTTTACATAGGTAGTGGTCACAGTTATAAAAAGACACTGAAGTGCCTACATAGATTTGTGCATTTTACAAAAAGAAAGTCATAATGGTAATGATGATAATGAGGTTGTGAAGCAGGATACTTGCTAATGTCTGATAAACAGGAATCTCTGGGAATTACTAGATGTTAGCACACTACTGAACTGGGAAGAACAGTGTTGATGATGAAAGCATATTTTCCTTTATTGCATGTTAACTTTATTTAAACTACTCCTGGCATTTTGTTTGTACGTCCTTTATAAATGCCCATTCTGAATTATCTTTTTAGATACTTATCTTCAACATCAGACCCCAAGTTCATCTGGGGCAAGGGTCAGAAAACATTCTCTATAAAGGGCCAGACAGTAAATTTTCAGCTTTGCAGATCATATGGTCTCTGCTGCAACTGCTCAAACTCTGCCACTGTAGCATGAAAGCAGCCATGACATTAAGTAAATGACCACGGTCTGATTTGGCTAATTGGCTGACCCGATCTAGAGCAAGAACTATACTAACCATCTTTGTTTTTCCATTTCTATCTTATATACAGTAGATTACTTCATATACAATAGGTACTCAGTAAAACAAAGCTGAAGGTAATCTTAAAAATTATCTCTTCTAATCCTTTCATTTTACAGTGAAAAACCTGAAATCCAGAGGTTAAAATTTTGGTCAACATCACCACTGTTTAGGCAGGGCTTCCTTTTAGTAAACATATGAAGATCTTACATCCCTATTTAATATTGATTAGAATTTCAAATCAATTACATAAGATATTAAAACAATTTTTACTTTAGAAAAATACCTTTACCTGTAGAACTTTTTAGTTTGCTTATAAGCTATCAATACAAGCTCTGAATCTCACAACCATACAGAATCAATCAAGTGACCACCTAAAGTTCACCATGTAAAATAAGAAGCTAAGACTTTTGTTCCAAGATCCAAGTTTTTCTAAAAGCCAAAAAATGATGACAATGAACATATTTAATGGGAGTTAGCACGGAGTAATAAAAATAATTTAACAATTATGTTATCAGAATAATATTTTATATAGTTATACTCCAATCTAATAGTATACTCCAATCTAATACTTTAAAAAAAGTTATCCTAGTAGAGGTTACTGAACATTTTTACATGGCAGTAAAACAACTAGGCAACAGTAGAGGGCAGCATTTCTATGTATTATTAAAATTCAACTTCCTAAAATCTAAAAAACCTGAAATCTCTGTACTAGGATTTTCTTTAAAAAGGTCTCACACGCCTTTCAAAGCTGCTGGCTAATATACAATTTTAATACAACCCAGCACAACTAAAAGCGTCCTGACGTATAAATACAAACATTTAAATCAAAGACATTTCTATTCATAATTCTCAAACTGATAAGCCAAAACAATTAAACATTTCTCTGGTGATTTATTACCTACCATTATCAGTTATCTACTTGAATAGTTGTTGAGTATCCACTGGAATCACAAGTAAGTATCTTTTCCCACATATGGACAATCCTTTTTCTTTATCCATATAAGATGGTTACATACCAATCACCAAAAGAAGGATATATAGTCATAAACTTTTGGCAATCAGAGATTCAGGGAGCTGTCTCCAAAGACAGGCATTAGCATAACTCTAAAATCCAAAATAAAAGCAGCAAAAGAAGACATAGATAAAGCAGAACCAGGCATGTGTAAAGGTATCTTTAAATCTCATCCTTTTTCATTTTCCTTTTATTCCTAATGCCAGTTTGCCTTAATATATAGCTGTACCTAAACCATCCACCACCCTTAATAAAGAAAGAGAACCAGTACACTAGTCATAAAAGGCAGGGAACAAGAATTATAAAAGAGGGAACACCAACAGTGTAAAGGCAGAGAGAATAATTCAGAAAAGATTGTTCTGTCCAACCAGAAGGCTATATATTTTATTACTATTTAATAAAAATTATTAAAAATATCTGCTAACATTATTATTAAAGTCTTTCTATGTGGTAGTCATCATTTCACACACTTGACAGTGTGTAATTATTAGCTCAATTAATCTTTAATCACCATGTAAAGTAGGTGCCATTATTTCCCCTATTTTAGAGATGAGGAAACAAAACACAGAAGGAATAAATGACTTGTCCAGGAATCAAGGGTTGAGACTAGAACCTCAAAGGTCTCCAGAGCTTGAGCTCTTAACAATTATTCTTTATTCTGTCCAGACTAATGCACAATTTCAGTTGAGTGACTGCTGCAGAATGTAGACTATAAGGAATTTTAAAAAGTGAGAGACTGACAAAATAAGAGAAACAGAAGCCTTAGTTATCCTCATCCATTTGAAAGTCCAATTGTAAAAGGATAAGCAGAAATAGATAGTACTTGAAGCAACCTCTATTTTTCCAATGCAGTAGGTCCCAAATAAGGTAAACCCCGGATGAACACTGACTGGATATTAAAAGTTAACAAAAAGTGAAACAGTCGAGAAACTCAATCATTATGGATAAGATCAGAAGCTATAATGAATCTTTCCACATGTAAAACGCAGGACCAGTTCAGTGAAAACACACTTAATATAAAATACGGTACTTTAACTGGAAAAATAATCTGAAGGTAATTAAAGTTTAGAAATTGTGGCAATATTTATCAAAACATTAAAAATGTTCATATCGGGCTTCCCTGGTGGCGCAGTGGTTGAGAGTGCGTCTGCCAATGCAAGGGACATGCGTTCAAGCCCTGGCCTGGGAAGATCCCACGGGCTGCAGAGCAGCTAAGCCCATGCGCCACAACTACTGAGCCTGTGCTCTAGAGCCCGCAACCCACAACTGCTGAATCTCACACGCCTAGAGCCTGTGCTCCGCAACAAGAGAAGCCA
Source organism: Delphinus delphis (assembly GCF_949987515.2). Lineage (NCBI taxonomy): Eukaryota > Metazoa > Chordata > Mammalia > Artiodactyla > Delphinidae > Delphinus > Delphinus delphis. Next base: position 72,736,195 of record NC_082686.1, read on the forward strand.
CGACAAAGAGAAGCCCGCGCACCACAGCGAAGACTGACTCCCGCCCGCCACAACTAGAGAAGGCCCGCGCGCAGCAACAAAGACGCAACACAGCCATAAATAAATAATTAAATTTTTTAAAAATGTTCATACCTTCTATACTGAAATTCCTCACCTAAAGAATAATGGTTATGCTCAGAGACTAAGCATCAAGTACATCATTTTCAGAGAAAAAAACAGAAATAATCCAAATGCTGACTTAGTTATAAAACATCCAAACAGTAGAGTCATTTAAAATGCTACAAGGTGATAATGTGTAAGGATTTTCAAAACATTAAATACAAATGATCCCACTGCTCTACCAAGGCCCTCACCCTTCTCCAATCCCTCAGCCATGGCAAAGCCTATGAACTGACGACAGCACTTTTCCTTCAATCTGTTAGAATTCTCAACACAGCCCTCTAGGCATCCAACATAGACCGAAAATAAACCTATTTCACTTAGTCAAAAGGCAACTGGTAAACTTTGGCAATAAACAGGTAAAATGTGTCTTTGATTAAACAAAAATCAACTGGTAAGAACTGTTAAGAGATGAATTTAAAATCCTGTTCCCCAGGCTAGGGAATCAAAAAGACTATTGTCTACCCTTTTGTTGGCAGTTTATACTATTAGTTGGGAAGGTATGTAAGAGAAAATTTTACCAAACGCTCCTGCCTCTCCTTACTGGGCAAAAAAACTTTCCTTAAGTTCTATTCAGTCGTCCCTTGGTATCCGGTGAGGGGACTGGTTCCAGGATCCCCACAGATACCAAAATCCACAGACGCTCAAGTCCCTTATATAAAATGATGTAGTACAGTCATTCCTCTGTATTCACAGATACAGCACATGAGACTACAGAGGGCTGACTGTACTTATTTAGAGGTTGTTCCCAATACTGAAACACTTTCTCAGACTAGATAAGTTGATTGTAAAATCTATATGGATAAACAAACAAGAAAGAATCATCCTTTTTTCAATAAAAAACTCAAAAACAGAGAAGCAAAGAGAAACAATAATTATATTAGATGTTAAGGCATACTAAAAAGCTTCAGTAAGTAAAACGCCATCAAGTTGGTTCTTAAATGGACAAACCAATGAAACAGAATTCGATGTCCAGAACAGACCTAAATACATATGTCAAAAAGTGGCATCTCGGGCTTCCCTGGTGGCGTGGTGGTTGGGAGTCCGCCTGCCGATGCAGGGGACACAGGTTCGTGCCCCGGTCCGGGAGGATCCCACATGCCGCGGAGCGGCTGCGCCCGTGAGCCATGTCTGCTGAGCCTGCGCGTCCGGAGCCTGTTGCTCCGCAGCAGGAGAGGCCACAGCGGTGAGAGGCCCGCGTACCACAAAAAAAAAAAGTGGCATCTCAATCAAGTGGGGGTAAATATGAACTTTTAAATAAATGACGCTGGAACAAATGGGTAGCCATGTGGAAAAATATTACACCAGTTCCACAACTAACACTACAGATCAAGATAATCTTTAAATGGTCCTAAGACTTAAAAATGAAATCTTATATAAAGTACCAAAAGAATACTTGGGTGAATTTTTTATAACACCTGGGCGGAATTCCTTGTAACTCTGGAATATGAATGTGGAAGGTCTTGCTATGACCTCAAAATTCAGAAGAGAGAGAAGAGGGGAGGGGAGGGGAGGGGAGGGGAAGGGAGGGGAGAACTAATAATAACACCATGACAAAGTGTGGGGAAAAAATCTGCAACTCATCACAGACAAAGGCTAAGCTCCCTGTTATTATATAAAGAGCTCCTAGAAACTGAGAAGAAAAAGACCAACTCAGAAGGGAAAAAGTATGAAATATAATAAACCTTGTTTAAATATATGAGAAATGCAAATTAAAACTACATTTATATACCATTTCTCACCCAGGAAATTGGCAAAAATACAAAAATTTGAAAATACATTCTGTCGACAAAGTTTCAGGGAAACAATCACTCTCATACACTGCTGGTGGGAATGCAAAATGACACAACTCCAGTGGAGGAGAATCTGGCAATAGATACCTAAATTACAGCACATTTACTCTCTAAACCAGCAATCCTACATGATACAGATATACATGCACAAATATAAAATGACACACATACAAAGTTTTTTCACTGAAAAAAATTGTTTATAATAAGAGGTTAGAAAGAACTTTAGTGCTTAGCAAAAATATATTTATAACTTTTGAAAATTCGGAATTTTTCATGATATTCAGTACTAGGTACGTATCCAACTTTCATCTTTCTCCAATTAGAACCAGCTGTTACAGGTCATTTATTTAAAAGACCATGTTTGGTTAAGGAAACTGTTATCACACAACTGAACATTATACTTCTGAAAAATGAATGAGAAAAAGTTATGTATACTAAAATGGAGAGCCCTTCAGGATATTATAAGTAAAACCAGCAAGGGACAAAAGATTATATAAATATAAAACACATTATCTGTTGTATAGGGAAAGGGAGAAATAAAACATTCTTAATTCCTGTATATGCATAAACACTGGAAAAAATATAGAAACAAATAAAAATAGTTCCCTATGGGGACCAGGGTGAGAAGGGACAGAAGTGAGACATAACTATATAATTTTTTAAAGTGATTTTTGATTCCTGAGTTTATTTTGAATAATATGTAAGTTTATTACCCACTCAAAAAAATGTATAAAAAATTCAAGAATAAATACGTGAATGGTTGGCTGGTGTATGGAAATGGTTGCTACAATCAATAATCTAAGTCTACTTAAATTAATTAAAATTTAGTTCCTCTGTCAAACAGGCCATGTTTTATGTGTCAGTGGATAGGACAGCACAGATACACAACATTTCCATCACTGCATCAAGTTCTACTGGACAGTACTTAACTTGTTAGTCAACATTTTGCAGTCTAGAGATGGAAGCAAGCCCTGTAAAATGAAAAAGGATCTGACTCTCCCAAATTAAGTACAAGCAAGAAAAAAAATTATATATACAACCATTCAAAAAAAGTCAAATACTTAAGTGAATAGTAGACAAGTAAGTATCAAGACAAGATGATGTGGTCCAATATATACACTACCAAATGTAAAATAGATAGCTAGTGGGAAGCAGCCACCATAGCACAGGGAGATCAGCTCGGTGCTTTGTGACCACCTAGAGGGGCGGGATAGGGAGGGTGGGAGGGAGACACAAGAGGGAGGAGATATGGGGATAGATGTGTGTGTATAGCTGATTCACTCTGATATAAAGCAGAAACTAACACACCATTGCAAAGCAATTATACTCCAATAAAGATGTTAAAAAAAAAAAGATGATGTGGTCCATCCCCACCATAAACTAAGAAAGAGGTGGAAAACACTGGGAAGATGGGCCATTTTCTGGATCCTTTTGAATTCATAATAAATATAGAAAGATAAATAAATTTTAGTGACAATTTTCCAGGATGTCAACATACAACCATATTCAAAAGAGGGCTTAAATGCATTACAAAGTAAAAATATTCATTTATTTTTTTAATCCACAAGTTTGGAACATCTGTGCCAAAGCCTCATTCATTCAACAATTATTTACTGAGTATCCACTATATGTAGATACTCAGACACTTGGTCAGGCCTCGGGAATACCATGAGAATAAAAGTCTTATTTTATAAAGTTTATAGTTCAGTGGAAGAAACATACACTAATAAAGAATCACACAAATACATGATACACTGTGTGCTAAAAGGAAAGTAAAGTATACTTACAGAAGTTATCAATAAAAGAACCTTATTTAATCTTGGGCCTCAAGGAAGGCTTCCCTGAGGAAATAATCTATAAACTGGAATCTGAAGGGTTAATAAGATTTGGGGGCAAGGACTTGCAAACAAAGGAAATCATTATGCATGAAGATCTCAAAGAACAAGGAACCACCTCACAAGAGCTGGGGGGGAAAAAAAAGACCTGTTAATAAAAACAATGAAAACCTGGTCTGCAGCTCCTAATACATTTGTATTGGCAGTCCCTTAATTGGAAGAGACTTCCCAAGACTGCACAGACTTCAAATATTGCCCTAACAGAATTTAATATGGACTCCAAGTTTCGCCAAACAAGTTGAATAACAAAAATAATAACAACTGGTACTGAGTGCAAGAGAATCTCCTGACATATGAACACTCCTTTCCACCTAATAAGCTTAATCAAGAACACACGAGAAAATTTTTTTTCTTTTCAGGTCTTTCTCCTGCCACCTAAACTTCTGCTAAATGACCCTAAAATGAATAGAGAGAGAGAGAGAAAATATCCCTTTTCTACTTGATCAACAAATAGTATAACAAAAGATGGAGAAAGACATGATTCTACTGCAAGAAATTCTGATACGGAAGTTATGCAACTCCCTTTTCTCAGAAGTTAACAGACAGATGGGAAACCTCTATACTAAAGAATATGAATGCCTTTAGCTGAAGCTGCACAGCGCTTACCACTAAAAAAAGAAAACACACCGTATACAATACTCCCAAATCACTCTTGTTGGACTTCGTATACTTGGAGTTAATTTTCCCATAGTGATAATGAGTCTGACAAAACTACACATCTCTTCCTGGCCCTCTAACAATATTAATTCCACCTCAACTGACATACATTTACAAAGGAGCTAATTAAGAACAGAAGGATTTACAAACACAAAAACAAATATCTCTTAGACATTATGTGGAAAAGCACAAAATAAAATATTGTATCCAAGCTGATTAAATTACATAAAGATCTATGTATGTATACTAACAATAAAGAAATACTGCACAAGAGAAATGCTCACTAGGATCTTTTCCCCTGCAAAATACGTAAATTCAGAACAAGTATTTTTAAAAATTCAGACTGAAGAGGAAATACATTTTCATTTCCTACTAAGAGGCAAAACAAACATTACATGTGTTTAAAATGTATTAATCAGAAAAGGAACTAGAGCTATTTATGACTGCATTAATACTACTGTAAATGGAGGCCAAAATTTGGCTGTTCAGCAACAATGATGATTTAGTCATCACATCTCACAACCCAGTCATTTGCAAACATTTTAAAGTAACAGTCTTCATTGTGAAGAACATATAGTTATGGGGGGGGGAGCCCAGAAAACTAATCATCATTGCTTTAACTCAACCCACATGCCTGTTCTTAAGGGTATCCATGGTAGCAGTGATGCAACATGCCTACCTAGCTCACCATGCCTACACAAGTGGGAGAAAGGGGAGGCGGATGATGAAAAAAAATTCACTTGGAAAGGTGTTTTAGTATTAACATGATAGAATTACATCAACTATATTGTCAGACTTTAAAAATATATAAAAAACCATAAAGCTCTCTAAAGATCAGAAAAGCGAGAAAAGACTCAAGGGGGAGAAAACACTGCAGCACTTCAGTCGAAAAGAAAATTAAGATTTTTGCTCTTCCTGCTATAGCTATTGGTTAAATACGTTCAAAGGGTTTATTTCTAATAAAAGAAATCATTTTAATTTAGCTCTTTCAAAAGTAGCTACAAATAATATTTTAGGCTTCCTAATTTCCAACCTACATCTTTTCTATTTTTGCTTTAACAGTTACATAATAAAAACTTATTAAAACTTTAGATATTGATTCCATACAAATTTTTTTAACAATGGTAGCTCTCTTTTGCTTAAAAAGGATCAAATACAAAATATTTTAATGTATCAAAAAGGACAGGGGAGAGAGAAGATAGATCATTTCAAATAACCTTGCTATAATATTAGAAATAAAAATTAAAGTGAATGAAGTGATAAAAGGTAAATCACAGAGAGAACCAACCACCGACAACCATGAAAAGAACTTAGAGAAGGGAAAAAAAAAACCCAAACCAAACTAACTAGACTAAACCTGTGTCCCAGGCTTACTGCCCTTTAAACATTCTGTAAGAATATTTTGATAAGACAGTTTTACACAGAGGTACATGGAAGACATCCCTGATAAACAGAATGGGACCAGATAATGGGTATGTTAGTATCTGATGAAAACTCTTACTGTCTGAATTATAATTTTAAACAAAAAGCAAACAAAACTAATTTAGATCAATTTTCTTGCTTTTCCTTTTGTGAAAAATAATTCACTACATAAAAATAAACTACTTTCAGAATTCACAAATTTACTGATTCTTTTATTACTGAACATAATTTAAAAATCTCAACAATTTTGTCTAACACTGTGTCATAAGTTTATAGAAATAAAACCCCCAAAATAAATTATTCCATATTTTACAAACCAATATATAAATTTTAAATGTAAGCATCTTGACTCTTACACAATCACACAATGTCCACAAACTGGTGCTCAGGAATAAAAGAAACCAAACTCAGAGCTTAAGTGAAGCATGTTGCACTTTGAAGATGAGCATAACAGACTTTAAAACAAATAACTTTAAGGAGTTCTTGCACAAGTTTAACCATTTTAAATCCAATCAACATCTTTCCAAAGGCAACACAATCAGAACTTCACTATTCTTCTTAAAACAAAAATTAACTATATTTGCAATAAATAAATGGGAGAGTCCAGAAAATGTTCTCAAAATGAGTTATACTTTCAACCAGCATGACATATGGGGACAGAAAATAAAGTAGAGGGGGAGAACTTTGAGAATATATTTAGAAGATTTAAATATAATCAGGGTCCTATAAACCTTTGCTGTTGGGAGAAATGCTTCCTGTAAATCTCAGGGAAAAAAAATATCCATTCAATATACTATTTTTAGCTATCTGAAACACATTTCAGAATATTACCTTTCCTAAAGGATATAAACTAAGCATCAAATGGATTCAAATATCTATTTTCAAATATATAACAATGGTTACACTTTATTTTTTAAATATATTATAAACAAAAAGGTCTCTCACACTGTCACTAACAAAGGTAGAAAGCATACTATATCTTACCTTTGTGGTTACAATGCACAGGCAATCCATTACTCTACCATTACAATATTTAATACATAAAGCAGTTTACTGCAAACTATTTTAAGTTGCCTATATGAACAAAAAGTAAAAATAAAGTTGTGAGATAAAACCACTGATGAAAAGTTATAACTGTGACAAGATCTCTCCAGGATCCATTCTTAGAGGTAGCAATTTTTCTACTACCTGAAATACAGGAAACCAGAATGTGTCACGTGCCCTACAATCTTCTTTATGTAATCTGTATCTGAAGAACTTGAAATTATCCCACAAAACACTGTGGAAGAGGTCAGGGTTTATTCCGCAAGAGTTCACTGCTGCTTCAGATGCTGTTTCATTAATCCCTCTTTTAAAGATATGAGGTTGACAGGGAGGCATCTAATGAAATGTTCCACAAAGAGGTTTCCCCGATATAAATTTAAAACTCCTCCTTGTTTGCTACAGTTTGGATATTCAAAAAATAACTACCAAAAGAAAAAAAAAATCACTAAAAAAAAAAAAAAAATGCAAGCAAACAGTTCTTCCACTAAACCATTTCAGCAACTGCAGCTTGCAAAGTAATGACTTTCTCAGACAGTAATGAATGGAATATTCCATGTGGTATTTTTGAGAAGGGGAGAGAGAAGAACAAAATGCAATAATTTAAAATATTATCTCTAAAACTTACCTTTTCTCCCTTTATTAAAAAATGGTAATAATAACATTTTACCAATTAAGTCAGATTTTAACTTTAGTGCCCTATTAAATCTATTTCACTTAATCCCTTAAAAAAAAAGAACACCACCACAAAAAGATAACTGTAACTATGTACCATTTCAAACTCTTCAAGAAGACTTCATTTTTAACCCAGAAGTAGCCTAACTTTGTGAATTCATGTCTTTTCCTCAAAAATCACTGAAAATAGAGCTAGACAGGCTGACAGGACAAGGCATAGGGCTACAACTGGCTTTCAGTCTCATAACCTTGCAGCCATGCTCCCCTGTAAAAATGTGTAATAAGGAAGAGCATTACCTGCAATTTCTGTCCACAAGGTTTCCTCATAGTCTACAGGTATTATAAACTGCCTCAAATTCAAACAAGTGAACTGTTCCCATTTTCTTCTTATACCTCACTCCTATAGTTGGTTTCTCCCTTAGTGTTCTGTGTTTATGTGTAATTTTTATTATCTAAAATAGTCTACCGTAGAGAGAGAAGGCATTCCTAAGTTTGGCAGACCTCATAACACTGGAGATTGAAAATCACTATAGCAAGAGTCAGAAATAGTGTTTCAGCCCATTAACAGAGTTGAAACTGTTTAACTTTTAAGTAGTTATATTCTTAGGTGAATACAGATGAAATAATCAAATATCTACTTTAAGCAGACTCAACATATATTTAACAACATATTATTAAAATAATATATCTAAAATATTACTTTATTCTACTCACATTCAGAAAACAATTATAGTCAAACTTCACGTTCACCTTAAACATTAGGGTCGTCATTATAACTACAGCCACTTTTTGAATTAACTCGTATCTCAAACATCATTTTCATTTCCATCTAAGTTGTTTAGATGCTGTACTTTTTTTTAATCCATCTATTAAAATATCACCTGAGTCCTTTCTCTCTCTCTTCTCCTTCTGGGACCCCTATAATACGAATGTTGGTACATTTAATGTTGTCCCAGAGGTCTCTTAGGCTTTCATCAAAATACTAGAAAACAGAATCCAACAACACATTAAAAGAATCATTCACCATGATCAAGTGAGATTTATCCCAGGGATGCAAGGATTCTTCAATATACGCAAATCAATCAATGTGATACACCATATTAACAAATTTAAGAATAAAAACCATATGATCATCTCAATATATGCAGAAAAATAGCTTTTGACAAAATTTAACACCCATTTATGATAAATACTCTAATAGGCACAGAGGGAACCTACCTCAACATAATAAAGACCATATATGACAAACCCACAGGAAATATCATTTCCAAAGGTGAAAAACTGAAAGCATTTCTTCTAAGATCAGGAAAAAGACCAGGATGTCCACTCTTGCTAATATTATTCAACATAGTTTTGGAAGTCCTAGCCACAACAATCAGAGAAGAAAAAGAAATAAAAGGAATACAAATTGGAAAAGAAGAAATAACTGTCATTGTTTGCAAATAACATGACACTATACATAGATAATCCTAAAGATGCCACCAGAAAACTACTATAGCTAATCAATGAATCTGGTAAAGTTGCAGGATATGAAATTAATGCACAGAAATCTCTTGCATTCCTATACACTAAAAACAAAAGATCAGAAAGAGAAATTAAGGAAACAATCCAATTCACCATTGCAAAAAAAAAGAAAAAAATACCTAGGAATAAACCTACCTAAGGAAAGAAAGGTAGGTTTTTGTACTCAAAGTTTCTGTACTCAGAAAACTACAAGACGCTGATGAAAGAAATCAAAGATGACACAAACAGATGGAGAGATATACCATGTTCTTGGATTGGAAGAATCAATATTGTGAAAATGAATGAACTACACTACCCAAAGCAATCTACAGATTTAATGCAATCCCTATCAAATTACCAATGGCATTTTTTACAGAACTAGAACAAGAAATCTTAAAATTTGTACGGAGACACAAAAGACCCCGACTAGCCAAAGCAATCTTGAGGGGAAAAAACAGAGCTGGAGGAATCAGACTCCATGACTTTAGACTATACTACAAAGCTACAGTAATCAAGACAATATGGTATTGGCACAAAAACAGAAATATAGGTCAATGGAACAGGACAGAAGGCCCAGAGATAAACCCACAAACCTATGGTCAATTAATCTATGACAAAGGAGGCAAGGATATACAATGGAAAAAAGACAGGGTCTTCAATAAGTGGTGCTGGGAAAACTGGACAGCTACACATAAAAGAATGAAATTAGAACACTCCCTAACACCATACACAAAAATAAACTCAAAATGGATTAAAGACCTAAATGTAAGACGGGACACTATAAAACTCTTAGAGGAGAACATAAAAAGAACACTCTTTGACATAAATCACAGCAAGATCTTTTCTGACTCACCTCCTAGAGTAATGGAAATAAAAACAAAAATAAACAAATGGTACATAATGAAACTTAAAAGCTTTTGCACAGCAAAGGAAACCATAAACAAGAGGAAAAGACAACCCTCAGAATGGGAGAAAATATTTGCAAGTGACTCAACGGACAAAGGATTAATCTCCAAAATATATAAACAGCTCATGCAGCTCAGTATTAAAAAAACAAATAACCCAACCAAAAAATGGGCACAAGACCTTAACAGACATTTCTCCAAAGAAGACATCTCCAAAGATGGCCAAGAAGTACATGAAAAGCTGCTCAACATCACTAATTATTAGAGAAATGCAAATCAAAACTACAATGAGGTATCACCTCACACCAGTCAGAATGACCATCATCACAAAATCTACAAACAACAAATGCTGGAGAAGGAGAACAGGGAACCCTCCTGCACTGCTGGTGGGAATGTAAATTGATACAACCACTATGGAGAACAGTATGGAAGTTCCTTAAAAAAATAAAAATAGAATTATCATATGACCCAGCAATCACACTATTGGGCATATACCCAGGGAAAACCATAATTTAAAAAGACATATGCACCCCCATGTTCATTGCAGCACTATTTACAATAGCCAGGTCATGGAAGCAACCTAAATGCCCATTGACAGGTGAATGGATAAAGAAGACGTGGTACATATATACAATGGAATATTACTCAGCCATAAAAAGGAATGGAACTAGGTCATTTGCAGAGATGTGGATGGATCTAGAGACTGTCATACAGAGTGAAGTAAGTCAGAAAGAGAAAAACAAATATCCTATATTAACGCATATATGTGGAATCTAGAAAAATGGTACAGATGTACCGGTTTGCAAGGCAGAAATAGAGACACAGACGTAGAGAACAAACATATGGACACCAAAGGGGGAAAAGAGGGGTAGGATGAATTGGGAGATTGGGATTGACATATATACACTAATATGGATACAACAGATAACTAATAAGAACCTGCTGTATAAAAAATAAATAAAAATATTTTCACACACACCCCAAAAATAAATAAAATAAAATAAAATATCACCTGACACTTTATCCCAAATCACTGCTAGTACCTATTCACATAACAGACAATTTTTCCCATTGGTTTTCTCAGTATATATTATAATCTCTACAACATAATCACTTACTATGTTACTCTTTAGTATACTTTTTAATCCAATGCCTATAGTTTTTAAGGCCATACTCAGGAATGATTATTTAATCTGCCTTAAATTCTACACTCATTGCATCTTTTATAAACATCCAACCTGGCACTGATTAAGGACATAACAAGTCAATGTATTCTTCTCAAATAGTCATTTGCTGTGCAAAATAACTTATAAATTACTCTGTAATATGAGCAAGTTTAGAGGTCTCAAATATAAGCCTTTTGGGATGGCGACATCTCACCTAATATTCAGGCACATAAGATATTTAACAGTATTTTAGAATACCTATGGCTTTCTATATACAGGCAATTGTTTCCAACCATGATAGAATAATAGGGAACAGACTAACTCTCCCACTTTAAAACAACTAAAAAAATAGGACAAATAAGAAACAATGATTTTCAGATGTTGGACAAAGTCCCATAAATGCCCAGGAAACTGCCTAGAAAAACTTTCCACGCTGCAGCAGAGGGAGGGGGAAACTAAACAAAGTCCAGCAATCTAAGATAAGGAGACAGAGTTGAGAATTCAGGAAGGCCAAGGTGTGTAAAATTCACAGGTAAGAGTACCAGAGAGGAGAGGTGCATAGTGAGAGCTCCACAGATCTGCAGAATTCCTCTTCAGTCTTCATTATTTCTTTTTTTTTTTAATTTTTATTGCAGTATAGTTGCTTTACAATGTTGTGTTAGTTTCTACTGTCCAGCAAAGTGAATCAGCTATACATATACATATATCCTCTCTTTTTTGGATTCCCTTCCCACTTAGGTCACCACAGAGCACTGAGTAGAGTTCTCTGTGCTATACAGTAGGTTCTCATTAGTTATCTATTTTATACATAGTATCAATAGTGTATATATGTCAACCCCAATCTCCCAATTCATCCCACCCCCACCCCCTTCCCCCTTGGTATCCATACGTTTGTTCTCTAGTCTGTGTCTCTATTTCTGCTTTGTAAATAAGACTGTCTATACCATTTTTTTCAGATTCCACATATATGTGTTAATATACGATACTTGTTTTTCTCTTTCTGACTTACTTCATTCTGTATGACAGTCTCTAGGACCATCCATGCCTCTACAAGTGACCCAATTTCATTCCTTTTTATGGCTGAGTAATATTCCATTGTATATAGGTACCACATCTTATTTATCCATTCCTCTGTTGATTGACATTTAGATTGTTGCCATGTCCTGGCTACTGTAAACAGTGCTGCAATGAACATTGGGGTGCATGTGTCTTTTTATATTATGGTTTTACCCGGGTATATGCCCAGTAGTGGGATTGCTGGGTCATATGGTAGTTCTATTTTTAGTTTTTTAAGGAACCTCCATACTGTTCTCCATAGTGGCTGTATCAATTTACATTCCCACCAACAGTGCAAGAGGGTTTCCTTTTCACCACACCCTCTCCAGCATTTAATGTTTGTAGATTTTGTGATGATGGCCATTCTGACTGGTGTGAGGTGATATCTTATTGTAGTTTTAATTTGCATTTCTCTAATAATTAGTGATGTTGAGCATTTTTTCATGTGTTTGTTGGCCATCGAGTATCTTCTTTGGAGAAATGTCTATTTAGGTCTTCTATCCATTTTTTGATTGGGTTGTTCCCTCAGAATAGGAAAAAATATTTGCAAATGAAGCAACTGACAAAGGATTAATCTCCAAAATATACTAATAGCTCATGGAGCTCAGAGTCTTCATTAGTTCTGATCAGTCATGCATATAAGGAAACTTGAGGCTGGGGAAAGAACCCTAGAAAGAAGCAGGTAGAACAATTCCCAGAACTCACACAGGACCAAGAATAATGGAAAAACTCATAATATACAGGCTCTGGGTGGAGTACCCAGAAGAGTACTGGGACAAAATTAACCCTATACTGAAGGCTGCTTGGTCCCACTAAAAAAAAGCTTTTTAAAAGCAAGTTTCAAAAGGATCACGCTGTTTCCAAGTAAGTTAACTGCATCCCAAAACAAACCTCAAGAATATTTAAAGCAAGGCTTCCCTGGTGGCGCAGTGGTTGAGAATCTGCCTACCAATGCAGGGGACATGGGTTCGAGCCCTGGTCTGGGAAGATCCCACATGCCGCAGAGCAACTAGGCCCATGAGCCACAATTACTGAGCCTGCGTGTCTGGAAACTGTGCTCCACAGCAAGAGAGGCCACAATAGTGAGAGGCCCGCACACCGCGATGAAGAGTGGCCCCCACTTGCCACAACTAGAGAAAGCCCTCACACAGAAACGAAGACCCAACACAGCCATAAATAAATAAATTTTAAAAAATAAAAAAATTTAAAAAAAAGAATATTTAAAGCAATAGAAAAATATTTAGGACCTGAAAAGGTAAAATTCATAATGTCTGCCAAATCTAACTAAAAAACTTCCAGGTATTTAAAAAAGAGGTACATATAACCCAGAGAAGAGAAAAAACAATCAATAAAAAAACCTAGAACCACAGAAACAGACCCACAGACATAGAAAACAAACTTATGGTTACCAAAGGGGGAGGCAGTGGGGAGGGACAAATTAGGGGTATGGGATTAACAGATACAAACTACTAAACATAAAATAGATAAGCAACAAGAATTTATCTGTATAGCACAGGACATTATACCCAATATTTTATAATAACCTATAATAAAATATAATCTGCAAAATAACTGAATCACTATGCTGTACACCTGAAACACAATACTGTAAATCAACTATACTTCAATAAAAACAAACAAAAAAACCCACCCCAAAATGACAGATGATAGAAGTAGTACCCAAGGACATTTTAAAAATTGTTATAAATTTATCCCATATATCCATGAAAACAGAGAAAAGCATGAGCATGTTAATGAGACAGAAAATAAAAAAGGAACCAAATCAAACTTCTAGAGATAAAATTTTAAATGTCTGAAAAGAAAAACTGATTAAATGAGATTAACAGTAGATTCAATACTTCAGAAAATTAATGAACTGAATCAACACAGCAACAGAAACTGTCCAAAATGTAACACATAGAGAAAGAAAGAAAAAAAATGAATCACATCAGTGAGCTATGGGACAAATTCAATCAACCCAATAAACATGTATTTAGAGTCCCTAAAACAAAAGAGAGGGAACATAAAAAATATTACTGAAATAATGGAGAAAAAAATTTCCATATTTGGTGAAAATTATAAACCCACAGATCCAAGAAACTCAACAAATCCCAAAGGCATGAAGAAAATTGTAACAACGTAAAGTATATGGGAATGATAAGCACCAAACTCAGGACAGTGGTTAATTCTGGGGGATGAGGCAGAGAAGGAAATCAGGGTGGAAAATAAAGGATCTTCAACTATGTAACATTTTAAGTTACCTTAAGCTAGGTAATAGGTACATGGAGAGTCAAAATATTCTCTTTGGTTTCTGTATAACAAAGATCTTTTTTTTCTAATAATGCTTGCACAAAAAGAAGACAATCCAACAAGACAGTTGCCAAGAAGACAAAAAAACTGCAAAAACAGAAAGCAGACTGTAGCAAATGACATGAAGAAAAATCAGGGAAGGTAAAGGGCTAAAATGACATGGAAAAGGGATTTATGTTCTTTATCCTTTGCTACATTGATAAATTACTGAGTATGCAACATTTTAACATAAATAAAAAGATTATTTTATAAATCTACCATTTACTGAGCACTTAATATGTGTGTCAGACTCTGATGTAAGTTTTATATAAATTATCCCATTTCATACTTAAAGGCACCAAAGGAAGTGAGTTCTGTTTTCATTTCCACTTTACAGATGATGAAACTAAAAGAAGAGAAATTAAACAATCCGCCCTACATTATACAATATAATGCAACAGACCTAAATACAGACATGGAAAGAAAATTACAGAATGATAACATATATGGCTTTCATTTTAAATATATATATGAGCTAAACAATATATTCATTAACATATAGGATTAACTGAATAAACACATACCAAATGGTTAATGGTGGTTGTCTCAGTGAAAGAATATTTAAAAAAAGACTAATTTTCAACAATGTACATTTCTCTGTATATGTATGTTTTAAGATATGCCTGAATTATCTTTGTAATCAGAGAGTTTTTTTCTTTTTAAGTAAATAACTGAAAAAGAGCAACTCCTGTGGAAAAGAAGCATCAGAAGCCAGGTTACATTATATTGGGAATGAGAGGGAAGGACAGAATAAATGTAAACTACTTTTTTCAAGAAGCTTAGCTAGGAAGAGAAGGAATACTATAGAGGTCCTACTGAGAAGAACTTTTTCCTGTTTGTCTGGTTTTCTTTTAATGGAATCTTTGAACATATTTATAGGATAAAGGGAAGAAGGGAACAAAGGTCCAAGAGAGAGGAAGAGGTTATAGCTATTACATGAGGAGTGCAGAGAATGAGATTCCAAAGATAAAAGGATCAAGAGCACAACAGAAGCTGTTAATATTTATTTGAGACAGTGACTTTCACATAATTGAAAACATATTTTTCTAAAAAGTTAGAAATTTTTGCAGTAAGTATGTATTACTTTGGTAATCCAAACAAAGAGGGAGGGTATTTTTTTTAATTTCCATACATTTTACTGGGAAAAATTATATATGCATTCTATTCCAACTCAAGATCCCCATATTTTTCACATCTGAAGAAACAGAAAGGGGAGGGTTTAAGAGCATATGAGAAGACATCAATGCTCTAGTACTGAAGATAGTAACAGATGCAGATATGGATATATAACAATCAAAATTATTTAAATGAGTTACTGAAAATGCCTTATAATCAAAACTCGTAAGTTAAGATGCCTTCTAATCGGGATGCCTTCTTGCAGCACATAAATCTATAACCACTGTGGCATACTTAAGCTTTAACAGAGATTTTTATTTTCTTAGTAACTATAACATTTTGCCAAGTTTTCTCCTAGATTAACAGCTTGGCATAATATGGTAGTTGTTTCACTTTTCTCATAACATTTTATTGTATTTCACTTCCATTTCAAAGTTATTGATTTAGGGGTATGTCCTTCAGTTCTAGAACTGGCAACTACCATTTAAACACTGCAATAAGACTGTCAGAGATATAACATAAAAATATAAAAATTACATAATAGTGAATGTAAAATAACAGCATAGTAGTCATCAAAATCACTTGCAGAAACATTTAATGTACAACTCACTTAGTACACAGACTTGTCAGTTTTGGTCTTGATGAAATTTTTCAATTACAGGGTTTTTGCATAAGGGTTGTGCATTATTTCAAATTTTGTACATTTTATTTTCTTCGTAATACACCACTTAAAAACTGGAATTAAATGAGACAGCACTGTAAATCTGGTGGTACAGAGAGGGAGTTCAAACTAGTGTCTCTGGGATGTATTATCTGAGAGATAGAGACATTCTGTTAGAGAAATAAACATTAGGGAGAAGGATGAAAACCTTGAGAACACTGATAAAGGAAACAGGAAAAAGAACTGACCACCAATATAAAGGACTGTCAACTGCAATTCAAAACTGTGAAAAATTATGAAGCTGTGCTATAAAATTTGGTCAGCTGTCTTCTAAAGTCCATAGTAAGAACTGAAGTGGAGGTCTGCATTAGGGATATACAATTATAAGATAGATGGTACCAAAAGTACTGAATTTGAATATGGACTGATAATAGCACTGTGTAGATAATAGCATTGTATCAATTTTAAATTTTCTCAGTCTGATAATTGTATACTAGATGTTTTTAGAAATGTTCATATAAAATAAAATAAATATTTTAATGAAAATATCCTCGTTCATAGGAGATACGTGCTGAAGCATTTAAGGGTAAAATCATGATGTCTGCAATTTGCTCTCAAATGGGTCAGCAAGAATAAAATTAAAAAGTGTGTGTGTATGTGTACAGAGAGCAAGAAAATGTGACAAAATGGCAAGTTTACTATTCTTGTAAGTTTTCTGTAGATAAACATTTTTTTCAAAATAACAAATTTTTTACAAGAGAGAAATTGAAAAAAGGTCCAAAATAACAGTAAAATATAAGTCCTATAAGAAAAGTACAAAGTGCTATAGGCATTCAGAAGGGATTCATTTCGGAGAAAAGATGAGTGAAGACCTCACATGGAAGGTTTCTGAGCTGGGCCATGCAGGATAGGTAAAGCACAGACATTCCAATTGGAATATATATACCAAACCATTTTCAGCAGCCACTGTTGCAGAGAGGGATTTCACTTTCTTAAGTTAAATATCTCCTATTTTTTTCCTACAAACTTGCCTGTTATGTTTCTATCTCTATTAAAATTACTAGCTCTTTCTCTTATTTTATTAACTTTATTGTGGCATTTTCATTTGTCTAGGTAACAAATCCAATTACCAAGAAAGTTATTAAATAAAGTTAAGACAGAAACATCTGCCTTTGAAGCCTGAAGTTTTGAGTTCTAATCTCAGGTTTTCTACATGATAATAACGTAAGTTTGGGCAGTCACAACATCCCTGAACTACAGTTTGCTGAATTCTAAAGTTAGTATCAGCTCTAAGTACTAAAGACCAAAATCCGGCTTACCTCATATATATTAGGAGACTATACCAAGAATCCATGGTCCTATAACATCTCAAAATAAAATAATGTGTGTGAAGGTGCCCTTTAAAACTATGCAATTTGAAAATAATAAAATTATTCTTATAATCCTTTCCTACGGAACACGTGAACATTTTTTAAGAAAGGAAGAACATAATGTATCAGTTTTAAAAATTAATACAATAAGCCATTATTCCTGGCTGATTCTAGTTCTGGGGCAGTGAAACTTCAAAATGAACTTGGGAAAACTGTGCCAGCATGCAAGGACATGCTGAAAGACTAATGACCTCATGTCAAGAGGACATGGAGGGATCTCTTCAAGAGATCCCCCAAATTTGGAGTAATCTGAGTATCCAAAGAATAATAACTGAAATGGATTGTAAACACTAAATAAAATCCTTCAGTCCATAGTGACATTTTTTTTTTAAAGAGCAAGAAAAAGGGGGGAAACTTATCAGTCACTTTTGCAGGGGATCATCGTGCAAACAGAAAATATAAGCTTTACCCTATCTTTCTAGGAGAAACAAAGTTTCATCCCTAGCTGATGGAGATAAGTACTTTTTACAGAAGAATACCAACTAATAAATACAAATAGAATGATAAAATTAGAAGGGAAAAGCAACATTTTGAAACCTCTAATGGAATGTGATTCAGGCAAGGATCATTAATCGGTGAATCAGGTAAAATATTCATTCAATACAAGGTGCTAAAGTACTACCCCCATAGATTCTTAATAACTACAAAGAGAAAAACATAACTATACAAGGAGGACTTGGAGGTCACCACCTTTAAGTAATCATACTTATCATCAAAAGCACAACAACTTGATATTGTGTGCTTCCTGCTGCGATGCAACATGAAGTGCCATATATCACTATGAAGTCTGCTTACCAAAAATGAGTCTTATCAACCTTGACATCTAACTTCCTGTTATCAGAAATATAAGACTTAGTGGAATGACTTAAACAACATGAACAGACTACTAAACAAATACACAATGGGTGTTATTCTATAAGACAACTGGCATGGTCTCTACAAAAAGTCAGTCATTTAAAGAGGGGGAAAAAAAAGATGGGGAGGCCATTCCTCTAGATTGTAAGAGAGTAAAGACAATGAACCAGATTTGATATGTGCCCTCCCGACTCATTCCAATGCCTGCTCCCAGATCTTCACATTTGCTTTCCACCCTGAGCAGCCCTAGCAACACCTTGTGCCTCTGGCCTGCTGCCCACATCTCATCCTCTCACCTCCTCATTTGGGGCTTTCCTGCAAAGCACAAAACCAAATACCATATGCCCTGCACCCACAAATCCACAACCCTGAAGTGCAGGGGAATTCTTGTTCACTAGAAGCCAGTAGATAAATTCTTGCCCTTTCCCTCCTTGGATGCAGTATATATGGCTTCTCATGGATGCAATACCCAGGATCCAGCAATCAGTCACACTTAGTGGCAGGAAGCATTCCTGTATTAGTTTTCCCTTATTTCCAGCTTATTCAACTTTTCCCTCACTTGTGCTTCCTAGCAGTGAATGAACTCCCCAAATAAAGTACATAATAGCACATTAGCCCTCTGCCTCAAGTTCTGTTAATAGGGAAATCCAGATAATAGCAGAGACTTAATGTTCAAATGCAGTACATGAATCTTAACTGGATTCTGACTTTTAAAAGTCCTAAAAGATAGATCAGAAATGACTGTATGGATTGGAGAGAAAATTTAATAATTATTAACTTTCTTAGGTGTGATAATAGTTCTAAGGTTACACAGGAGAATATCTGACTATTCTTACTCATAGGAGATATGTGATAAAGTTTTTACAGTTTAAGTGCATGATGTCTGCGCCTGATTTTCAAATAGTTTCCCCAAATACACATATAGAGAAAAGGCAAATACTAAAAAATATTAGTAACTGTTGACTCTATATGGATGTTTGTTGGTCTATTCTTTCAATTTTACTGTACTTGGAAATGTTTTATGATAAAAAGAAAAAAATATAATCACCTTTAGCCTATTACTTAACTATAATATGGAAAGAACCACAGTTCTCACTTCATTCAAAAAACATTTACTGAACAACTACTACGTGCAAATACTAATATATTTCAGTAACTTCAGGTACTTACACTCAGGTAGAGAGACTAAAATACACACAAAATAATGTACATTGGAGCATTTAATTACAACAGTAATGAATACTATCAAGTAGAGGTAGAAAGTGCTATAATAGGAGCTCTGGCAATCTGAGAGGTAAAAGAAGCCTTCTATCAGGAAGTGACCTTGTAGTGATCCTTGACTCTCTTGTAGTGATCTCTGACTCTTACAACCCATTTCCAAACTGTCCTCGAATCCTTGAGACCTACACTCAAAATATCGCATAATTCAGCCGTTTAGCACCTCCATTATCACACTTTGGTTCAAGCCTATATCCATCCTTAACTGGACTACTTAAACAGATTCCTAACAGGTCTCCTGCTTCTACCCTTACTACAGTATATTTTCAACAAAATAGCCTGAATGATCCTTTTAAAGGTTAGGTTAAATGATGTCACTCCTCTGCTCCAAAACTGCAAAAGCTTCACATGATCTGCCCCTGTCTTACCCTCTGACCTCATCTCCCATTACTCTCTCCCTTTCTCACTCTGCTCTAGCCATACTGGCCATCTTGCTATTTCTCATATATTCTAGCCTTCTTCTTGCCTTAGTCTTTGCAGTGGTTATCCCCCAAATAACTGTATCAACTTCCAATTCTTTGTACAAGTATCACTTCAACAAGGCCCATCATAAATACCCTACTTAAAACTGAAAAGCACACCCCCCATCTGGCATCCCTGCTCCCCTTAATCTGCTCTACCTTTTTTCCTCTCACATCACTTATCACCTTCTAGCACACTAGATAAATGCATGATATACAATAGGTGCTCAGTATTTGACATTTAAAATAAAATGCTAAAAATGAGCAGGAGTTGGCAAAAGAAATAAGAATCTTCTCGCAGAGGGAACATTATGTGGGGACCCCAAGCTAAGAGGATCCAGTGACCAAAGAAGGAAAGCACTCTAAAAGATGAGTGGAGAAACAGGCAGTGGCCAAATAACTCAGGATTTCTGAGTCTCATGAGGGATTTCCTACTTCACTCTGAGAGAAATGGAAAACCAATGAAAGGTAATAACATAATTTGCATTTTATAAAGATAATCTTGGAAGCAAACTGGCCATAAAGTCAAAAGGGTAAAGTGTGAATGCAGACAGGCCAAAAATCTAGGCAAAAAATCAGGGTGGTTTAGACTAGAGTGGCAAGAATGGAGACACATTGGAATGCTGATTCATGTGAAATTTTGCAAACTGAAGCACAAATTAGATGTAAACGTGAAAAGCAAAATAAAAGCTTCTGACAAATAATATAGTAGAGTATCTTTATCACCTAGGAGTTGGAAAACACTCCAGTAGGCACAAAAAGCATTAAACACAAATTGGACTATATTAAGTTTAAGAAATCTTGATCATTAAAAGATTTCACTAAGAAAAGCATGCTTCAGAGTGGGAAAAAATATACATTACACATATACCTGACAAAAGAATCATATCCAGATAGAGACCTCCTACAAATCAATAAGACAGAAGATGTAAAGCAACAAAAAGTGTTAAAAACTTGGACACTTCAAAAAGATAGCAAAATGAACAATAAATATATGAAATGGTGTTTGTTAATTGTTAATCTTGTTAATGATAAGGAAAGTACAAATACAACAATATGAAGTACCAGTACACACCTAATGGAATGGTTGAAATTATTAATAAAAAGACTGACAATAACAAGTGTTGACAATTATGCGAAACAAATGAAACTTGCACATACTGATGGTAATTATAAAAACAGGCATAATCACTCTGCAAAACAGTTTCCATTGTGTTCTAATACTAAATGTATCATTTTCATAATTGGGTATATACCCAACAGAAATGCATACACAGGTGCCCAAAAAACATACACACTCAGTTCTGCTATAATGTTGTTCTGAAAATGCAAATTTGTTCCAACACAACTGATATATTAGGAAACAGTATGAACAAAGCACAATTTTCATGTTTGCTTATGCTCAATCATATCTATGAGAAACACTAGGTAAGGGCAGAAAACTGAACCCCGAAGAAACGAGCCACATAGGAATACATAAAATGCACATATTTCAAGGCTTTAGTTTGAGTGTTACGAGTCACACTCATCCATATCTGGTGTTACAACTTTTCATCCACTTTCAGATAATTCTCCCTGCCAGCACTTCACAGTAACTCACAAGTTGCAACCCGAACACACACTCCCATAGCAAACAAGACTTTTTTCAAGGTAAAATGTCATATTTATTGTAATATTATGCATTTCTTAGTCACTTATCATGTGTGAAACTGTGCTGCCATTTTTATTAGGTTCTTACCTTTTTTAAATGTGGCACTCACCAAGTTTTAAGTTTTGAGTCCCCTATTTTCTCAAGACATAAGCCCTGTGGGTTTCACTGCACACCTTTGCATAGTATGATGATTTTTAAGAACTTAAACATTATACTATGGCAGAAATAACTGTAAAAGAATATTCAAAAAGCAGCACTAACCCCAAACTGGAAACAAGTAAAATATCCACCATCAACAGAATGGATAAATATAGTGTGGTGTATCATACAATGGAATATTATACAGCAGTAATAATGAAAAAACTTCAAATCATGGAAGAAATTCACAAATGTAAGAAAAAAGCTAGACACAAGAAGCTAGAGTACATACTGTATAAATGTGTTAATATAGTTTTAAAAGAGGCAAAAAACACCAACACAATGGTGTTAGAAATCAGGATGGTCCTTTGAGGAAAAGGGATTAGGTAGTGAATAGGAAAGGTACAAGGGAGATTTTGGGGGTACTGGTACTTTTTTTTTTAATTGAGATTTAACGGACATACCATAAAATTCACCAAATTATAAGGTGTACTATTCACTGGTTTTTAGTATATTCGCAGAGCTGTGCAACGATCATCACTATTTAATTACAGAATCCGTTAGCAGTCATTTCATTTTTTTCCCATGGCCTGATGTATTCACAATGCAGTAATTCATCAAGCTGTACATTTATAATTTGTGGACCTTTATATATGAATATTACAAAGAACTTCAATAAATTTTTTAAAGTTAGTATTTAGAGGACTTCAGATTAAACCGTGCAGGCTGAATATACACTTCAACTCTGTCTCCTAACTCTACTTAAATTAAAGCAGATGGATTACTTTAAAGCATTAAATACAAGGTCAAAGAGAAGGGGAAAAGAGATATCCTCCCTATACCACTGAGTCAGATAATTTCCCTCCCGTAAAGATGAACTCAGAAGGAGTTCCATCAGTCCCCATCTGATACAGGAGACCTAGAGATAGCAGGGACAACTGAAAACGAGAGTACGTTACTGAAAGTGGGTATTCTTCTTAACCTACCTAAATTAATACTTTCTTTTTTCACAGAATCATACTGTATCTTCTGATCTGCAACCTGCTTTCAATCATTTAATAACATATAGTAGATACAGAGACTATATTTTTATGCCTGCTATTTTATATTACATTAAGTGGCTGTATGATATTATGTTTATCCAGTTTCTTACTGATAATCATTTAGATTGTTTTGGTTTTTATTAATATTACAAATAATACTGCAATGAGCAGGCATATATTTTTTAATATATATTAATAATTTTTGAGAGTACATCTGTGACATATACTGGATCAAAGGATATGAATATATACTGTCAGGCTGTCTTTCAAAATTGCTGCACCACTGTATTCTCCTACCAACAGAGTAAGAGTTTCTGCTTCGTCACGTTTAATTAATCTTTGACAATCAAGTTAGTTAAAAATATTCTGTCAATTTAATTTGCATTTTTTAAAGTTACATTGAACATCTCTTCATAGGCTTATTGGCCCATTTGTATCTCTTTTTCTCCAAACTGTCCGTTCATGTCCTTTGGTCACTTCCCTATTGAATTTGGCTTTTTCCTTCTTATTGATCGGTAAGAGGTTTCTTGAGTTTAAAGGGTTAGAAATTAGTTCCTTTTCATAAATGTGACAAAATTTTTTCCCAGTGTAACATTTCTTACTTGCTCATTGTATCTTTTAAGATACAGAAATTCTATAATCAAAGTTCAAACAAACTTTGTAAAATCCACAAAGAAATTCTACAGTCAGTATTCTTAACCTTTTCTTCGAATTTTTCAAGGTTTTCTTTGTTGTGCTTAGAAAAGCTTTCCCTCTATCCAAAAAAGACTGAAAAGTTTATTTTTATGGTTTCATTTTTTTTTTTAACCTTTTGATCCATTTGAAACGTACTGTATCATCAGGAATAGGACTGCCACAGACTAAATGTTTGTGTCCCCCTCCAAATTCACAGGTTGAAATTCTAACCCCCAACGTGACGGTACTGGAGTGGCCAAAAAGTTCCTTCGGTTTTAAGTAAAAATGAAAGACATATTTTTCATTTTCACCAAGAATTTTATTGAACAATGTACTCACTGTTTTGTTCCACTACCTTCTGCCATTTTTCAGGCAACTACATAATTCCATCTTCCCAAAACATTTTATCTTTTTGAGCAAAGAACTCTTTCAGGTGCCTTTTACAGTCTTCCAGGGAACTGAAATTTTTTCCATTAAGAGAATTTTGTAAAGACTGAAATAAATGGAAATCCTAAGGTGCAATGCCTGGTGAATACGGCAGATGAATCAGATCTTCCCAGCCAAGCTGTAACAATTTTTGCCTGGTCATCAAAGAAACATGCGATCACCCTGATGGAAGATTATGCGTTTTCTGTTGACTAATTCCGGAAGCTTTTCATCGAGTGCTGCTTTCAGTTAGTCTAACTGGGAGCAGTACTTGTTGGAATTAAACGTTTGGTTTTCCAGAAGGACCTCATAATAGAGGACTCCCTTCCAATCCCACCATATATACGACACCTCCTTTGCATGAAGACCGGCCTTTGGTGTGGTTGGTGGTGGTTCATTTTGCTTGCCCCACCATCTCTTCCGTTCCACATTATTGTACAGTATCCACTTTTCATTGCCCGTCACAATTTGTTTTAAAAATGGAACATTTCATTACGTTTAAATAGAGAATCACATGCAGGAACACTGTTAAGAAGGTTTTTTTCACTTAACTTACGTGCAACCCAAACATCAAAGCAATGAACATAACCAAGCTGGTGCAAATGATTTTCAATGCTTCATTTGGATATTTCGAGTATGTCAGCTGTCTCCCACGTGGTATAATGTTGATTGTTCTCACTTAATCTCTCAATTTGATGGCTATCAACTTCAACTAGTCTACCCAACTGTGGAGAACTGTCCAGCGAGAAATCTCTAGCACAGAACTTTGCAAATTACTTTTGACACATTCAATTAGTCACAGCACCTTCTCCATACACTGCACAAATCTTTTTTTGTGTTTCAGTTGTGTTTTTACCTTTCTTGAAATAATAAAGCATAATATGCCAAAAATGTTGCTTTTTTCTTCCATCTTCGATATTAAAATGGCTACACAAAAATTCACCAATTCTGATAAGTTTTTTTTTAAATGTATGCTGATATGACAGCTGTCACAATACAATCTAACAAAATTTTTTTCAAATGAAGTTAAAGGCAACTAAGCACTAATAGAGCCATCTTACAGACAAAACTGAGTGAACTTTTTGGCCAACCCAGTATTAACAAATGGGGCCTTTGGGAAGTGATTAGGTCTTGAGAGTGGAGCTTTTGTGAATGGCATTAATGCCTTTATAAAAGAGATCCCAGAAAGCTTCCTCACACCTTCCTCAATGATAAGGACATAGCAAGAAGATGGCCATCAATGAACCAGGAAGTGAGATCTCACTAGACAGTGAATCTATTAGTGACCTGATCTTAGACTTCCCAGCCTCCAGAACCATGAGGAATAAATCTGTGTTGTTTATAAGCCACTTAGTCTATGGTATTCTGTTATAGCAGCCCCAAAGAACTAAGATAGAATAGTGCATCCTTCTTTGTTGGAATTTCTCCTTAAATCAAACAATTTCTCCTACTCTTGCATTTTGCTTCCTTTCATATATTCTTCTTTACAATCTCTAAAAGTAATTGTTCTTATTTTAGAATAGATTTGTTTTTATAAAAATGACACATGCTCATTATTTTTAAAAAGTAACAGAAAAGTACTAAAAAAAACAAAATCCCCATTACCCACAATCATTAATATTAAGCAAACATATGCAAACATCTCACTAGACATATGTTCAAAGTAAAAGACATACCAAAACCAAAAAAAGTTATAACTAAATGGAATACTAATTATGTCACTTTAAAAATAAATGGTATTGGGCTTCCCTGCTGGCGCAGTGGTTGAGAGTCCACCTGCGGATGCAGGGGACACGGGTTCGTGCCCTGGTCTGGGAAGATCCCACATGCCGCGGAGCGGCTGGGCCCATGAGCCATGGCCGCTGAGCCTGCACGTCCGGAGCCTGTGCTCCGCAATGGGAGAGCCCACAACAGTGAGAGGCCCGCGTACCACCAAAAAAAAAAAAAAAAAAAAGTATTAATTTTCATTTTACTACATCAGAAGAAATAGAAGAAACACAGTCACAAGGCCACATATTAACTGACAAATGGGAATCTGGCAAGAGTTAGATCAGTTACCAACTGTTAAAATAAAAAAAAGACAAGAAAGAAAAGTGGATAGATGCTTTACAAGACAAAGATTTTTTACTTTAAGAGAATAAGAGAGGCAAGCCCTGGTGGAAATTGATCAATCTCAAATAATTTCTGCAACAACAACTCTCTTTAAGATAGTCCTGCAAAAGTGAACATAAAATGAAAGAGACAAGATCATGTTGCATGCAATTTTGTCAGAAAAAGATTACCTTACTTTTTAATCCAAAAATTAGTGCACAGTGTAATAATAATCTAATTTTTTTGTACAAGACAAAATATTTTCATGATTTTAATTTTTTTCAAGTTATAGTCCAATAAAAACTTTTTTTGCATTTGTTTTGAGTCAGTGGATTCTCTTCAACTGTAAAACACTTGAGGTGAATTAAATTATCCAACTCTCTTTTCAGTCCCAAACACTGTGCCCCTAAGAGTTTAAAGTAGGAATTGAAATGAGAGATCAAGTTAAAGGTCACTTAGCCAAGTTTTCTGTCCAAATGAAGCATAAATGAATGGGTAATAGGGGAACATACTTTCCTTCTTTCCCTCAAAAGAAATCAAATCTCCAAATATTCCAAGCTTTTTTTTTAAGTCTTATGACTGTCATCCACCAGTGTGTTTCAAAACTATTTGCATTTTCAGACTATCATCTTCAGGGTATCCTGTCCTCTCTGAAAAACAGTACTTCCCCTTAACTGACCTTAGCTCACAGATATTTCTCTTTTTAAGAATCTAGGACTTGATGGATATATCCCCATGTTCCCTTTACTAAGTCTACCCATGAATGGGTACAGATTTCAAACATTACTACAGGATCTTCCATGCAACAAGCCCTAAACAACATTTTGTAACCATACTCCCTTCTCCTCCACATTCCTAATTAATAAGATCTGATATTTCAGTCTGAAAGGCCTTATTCTCCTCTTAATTTTAGATACCTTTATTATGTCCATAATATACCTTTCAGGACATGCAGAAACCAGCAATGCAAAAAGCATTCTAGGTACCAGTGCCTCATAATTTTATAAAAGTTGAAATGTTTCCAATACCATTCTTAACGGAATTCAATGCACAGTTGATCTTTCAGACTGAAATCTATATGGAAATTAACTTGCAGCTTGCAGAACTGTCCACTTATTTAACCTTAAAGAACATTTACTGGTTACAATGATCAGGTCATTATCTAAACAATCACCTATAAAAACAGACAAATCAACTTCAAGAACTCTATGCTTTATAATCATAGCTGACAATAGAAAAATAATTAAGTTATTAAATAAGAAGCCAATTCCCTTAAAATTTAACATGTTTCTTAAAATTTTTTAACCTAGGACCACAGTAAATGTGAAATAGAAACTGTATTACTGATTAACATTTTAAAAATCTATCTGAAATGGACTAACATAAGTACAAATGATATATCAATTAAAGGGAATGGAAACTGAAACTATCTAAGAGAAAATGATGATGAAAATAAGAGAAGAGAAAAATAAAGATACATAGGCAATACAACACTACATTCTCTAACCAAAGAGAAAAATACAAGGACATACTATGATTAGTAAAGAGAACTGTGAAATGGGTATTAAGATGCCTAAAATCCAAAGGTAAACTTGCCCAAATTAGCCAAATAAGCTGGGTCAAGTCATTCCTTTTCTTCTGGATCTCAGTTTCCTCATCTTCAAGATGAAGGGGAGGGATCAGATGTTCTCTGATTCTTCCTGCTCTAAAATTCTATAGTTCTACATTATTTAATGTAAGAGAAAACTGAGAATCTGTTTCATTACCAAAGGGTTGTCTGGTTGCTGCCTACCACTACTTTTCCCTGATTCAATTTTCCAGGCACTTCTCCAGCAGTAAGATACTAGTATCAAAGTCAGTCAGACAACCACCTTCAAATGACTCATGTTCCTCAGACAGAATCCTCATTACAAAATGCTTCATATCTCTGTTATGTCATATCTACCAGCAACAGTAGATCACAACAAAAAAAGAACATTACTAAAACAGTTATGAAAACTCAAAGAAATAATTAGCTACAAAAAAAAATAGAGAAACCAATGCTGTCCTTAAGATTTCTTGATCAGTCTCTAGTGAGATTTAACAATGCAATCCTTCAAGCCAATAAACAGAGAATCTGTGTAGCAACTGCTTTCTGAGAAAAAATACCAGAGCAAAACCATCTTTTCAAAGTAGTTTCCATCTAATTATTACACAGATGGGGTCTCACTAAGGTCTAGCATGCAAAGTAATTTTTAATAAAGTAATATACTTTAAGTAATATTAATAAGCCTGAAGCATTGATAATACTAAGTAAGACTAAAGTAGTACTTTAATAGTCAAGTATTTCAGACCTTGAACCATTCACAACATTTTAAGACAGGGGTACCAGAAATTCTGAGCTTATCCTTTCAAAAGTATTTTTAATCCCATCCTTTTTTTTCTATTATAAATGATACTTCCACAAAATATCCATTTTAATAAAATGAGAAAACTTAGGAGCCCCAATTAACTGATCACTGAAAAACAGCTTAAAGAAAAGTTTTTTTATCTTACCTCTACACTAGGGCTAAGGCTACTTGGTAGTGTTTCTGAAGTCACAGTAGTGCTTGGAAGGCTGGAAATTTCCCAAGTATTCACAGGCTGTATTGGTTCAGACTGCTTTGAACGATCTATACATTTTGGATTATCCAGTAAGGTCACTTCATAAAATTCTTGAATATCTAGATGTGAGGAAAGGAAAAGAAAAATTCAAAAGTATTTAAATTTTCTAATTAAACTATGTATTGCTGAAACAACATAACTCAAAAGCAAAATTTTTACTCTAGATTAGTAAAATAAATCCAATCTTATAATGTACTTATACAGTGAATATTTTCTCATTTTATTATGTCACATATCAGAACCTGCAGGGCACAGTGTAAAAGTCATAGGCTTTTTATACTTCGAAGTCAGTGCTGAGTTCAAATCCCTATTCCATCATCAATTAGCTACATGTATAGGCAAGTTACTTAATCTCTGATAACTTGCTTCTTATCACTGTGAATTGTTTCAAGTATTCAGCGCAATACATGTAAAGTGCACACGGGCACACACTCGGCTCCTAACAGACAGCAGTTAATACTATTATTGTGAATTCTGCAGACATAAGTCATCACTGATATTTTATGTTTTTGTATCACCAATATCCAGGCTGGGAATGTAAACCCCTCAAGTGGTTTCAACTGCCCTTGTAACCAAAGTAAAACAAAAGAAGAATAATACATTAAAATAAAATCAAAGAACTAAGAAGTATTTTTTTAGATAGCCTCGAATTTGAATATTTGAAATAGTAAGTTAAAATATTTTGTTATTTTAGAAATAGTCAGTTAAAAGTATGACAAAACTCTGAAAGAAATGATAAATGTACTTATAGCAACACAGGATAATCTGGAAGATCAAGTTACTCTGCTATCAGCTGGAATTACATGAACTTAGTATATTAACACTGGTTATTCATGCTGCTCAGAAGCTCTGAGTGGTAGTTATATCATGTTTAACTACCCCACTACTAGTTTTTTATCCACCTCCTGGTATAATTTTGAGTTGATTTTTTTTAAAGGAGGGAAATTATTATTTAGCAGTAAAGATGGGGTATTATCTTGTATAGAATCAAATAAAATAACTGTAAATAATATTTAGAAAGAATAACTTTTATTTCTTGTTTTCTCAATATGATTAAAAGATTAGTATCTCCCTTAAAAAACAACATCAGGGCTTCCCTAGTGTCGCAGTGGTTGAGAGTCCACCTGCTGATTCAGGGGACACGGGTTCGTGCCCCGGTCCGGGAAGATCCCACATGCCCTGGAGTGGCTGGGCCCGTGAGCCATGGCCGCTGAGCCTGCGCGTCTGGAGCCTGTGCTCCGCAATGGGAGAGGCCACAACAGTGAGAGGCCCGCGTACCGCAAAGAAAAAAAAAAAATCATAAGATACTAGAGACAAAGTAACTCCCTTTTTAGTTTTGATAACCAGTGGAATTGTAGAACTTTCTAGATAAAAGGCTAATAAAAACTCAGGTCTGACAGTGAGAATAATATCGGCCTACTTCACAGGATGTTAATATTGCTGCAGAAAATTGTATGTGAAAGCATTTTATAAACCATGAATCACTATATAAAACTGTTCACATAACCATCATGGAAAAAATTAAAAACTCAAATTCAGAGCATTAGCTACAAATGGTTCTTACCAAACAAAAATTGTTTAATCTGAACCTAAATCAAGTCTTTAGAACCAACTTCTAGTTCAGAGGGAATACAGGGGACAGAAGAACAAGTTAAATGACACCAGAAAAGAAATCAAAACTGATTCAGAGGGAGACATTCTACAAGACAAATGGCCTGGTATCTTTAGAAAGCAATGTCACGAAAGGGAAAATAAATTGTTTGAAAGTAAGAATTTCTGTATAAAGGAAACAAAAAAGACACACCAACTAACTGCAATGTCAGAGCCTTAACTGGTGTGTGTGTGTGTGTGTGTGTTTGTTTGGGGAAGGCTGGTGAGGGGGGACGAACTATAAAAGACATTGTGACAAGAACAGGGAAACTTAAATACAGACTATCTTCCAGAAAATATTAGGGGAAAAAGTTTTTTTCTAGAAGATATATATGTGTGTGAGAGTATGTATATATTTATGTAGCAGGACATGTATTTCTATATATGTAAGAGATATATTTTTATATATGTAGGAGATAAATATTTGTAGATCTATCTACCTACCTGTCTATAGAGATCTCCTACCCCCCAAATCAAACAAACAAAAAACAGAGCTCCTAGTACAGTATTATGCCTCCCAAGAGCACTAAATCAGTGTTGATCAATCGGTTAGTTACCAGTCTCAATATAAATAGCCCACATCACTACATAAAATTTTTATTATATTATCCAATACTGTAAGTCAAGTTTCAAATCTTAAATTTCTATGTGACCTTTCATTCTATAATTAGCAGAAATACTGATATATTGTCCTTTAATAACATCTCTTAAAATTTTAGGCCAGTGCTGTCCAAAATAACTATCTGCAGTGATAAATGTTCTATAGCTATACTGTCCAATACGGTAGCCACTAGCTATATATGCCTCTTGAGCATTTAAAATGTGACTAGTGTGACTGAGGAACTGAATTTATTATTTTATTTAGGTTTAATTAATTTAGGTACCTACTATGGTAGAGGACAACAGAGATCTAGACTAATATAATTCAGAGTAACACTTTACTATCTAGTATGGTCAAGGAATAAAGTGTTCCCTACACTTTATTATGAATTTTTCAAAAGTTCACTTGCAACTTGCTACTATTAATTGAAATACCTCATTTCTAGGTCTTACATTAATCTATCAAACAGTCCTTTCTAATTTGCTGTATATGAGCTCCTATGGACTAGAGAACCAAATATCCACATTATTAACTATATCACATTTAAGAAAAAACAAGCTGAGTAAACACCCACTAGGATGGTTATTATCAACAAAACAGTAAATAACAAGTGTCAATAAGAATATGGAGAAATTAAACCCTCGTGCATTGCTGGTAGGAATATAAAATGATGCAGCCACGTTGAAAACAGTATGGTGGTTTCTCAAAATATTAAAACACAGACTCACCATTTGATCCAGCAATTCCACTTCTGGGTATATTCCCAAAAGAATTGAAAGGACTCAAATAGATATTTATATACCCATGTTCATAGCAGCATTATTCACAATATCCAAAAGGTGAAAACAACCCAAATGTTCAACAACAGATGAATGATTAATAAACAAAATGTGTTATATACAAACAATGTACTATTATTCAGCCTTTAAAAGCAATGAAATTCTGATACAATCTACAACATGGATGGATGAATCTTGAAGACACGATGCTAAGTGGAGTAAGCCAAACACAAAAAGACAAATATTGTATGATTCCACTTATATGAGGTACCTAGCATAGTCAAATTCATAGACAGAAAGAGAAGTTATTCCCAGGGACTGGGATAAGAAGAGAATGGGGAGTTACTGTTTAATGGGTAAAGAAATTCAATTTGAGATGGTGAAAAAGTTCCAGAGATGAATAGTGGTGATAGCTACTGAATGTGAATGTACTTAATGCCACTGAACTGCACACTTATTTTAAAAATGGTAAATTTTATGCTATACATATTTTATCACAATTTTAAAAATGAGCTGAATTGAGAGTCTAGGTGAGTTTAAATGAGTAAAGTGCATGGGATACAATATGTGGTTTTATAATATTTTAGCTATTTAGATATCTGTTTCTTACTAGGGTCAAGATAATTGATATTGCCAGATAAGACCCAACTTAAAAAGAGATTAGTTACCATACTTGGCTAACTAAAACCATAAACAAAAGTACTGAAATATTTATTAACATATGTACAGTGTGGTGACATTTCTGATGACAGTCTGTCACAGTAGTTATCACTTTCCTTAAAAAAATATACTTATATACACACACACACATCTTTAATCTTAACCCATATTGCACCTCGACTAACATTCCAAAGTTTATACACTTTATTTCATTTGTCCACCACATTTCTTCATCTTTAGGGTGTTCCGAGACAATGGAGGTGAGCAACATAATAACACTCCTTCAGAAACTATTTCTCAATTACAATTCCTTCAGTTGTATCAGTGAAGCTTTTTCAAAGGTGCACCCAATCAAAAAAGGCACCCTCTGGAAAAACTGCACACAGAGATTGAGCTTTTCTTAGTAGTCCCAAGTATTAATATTTTATATTTCCCATGCAGTCCCTGTTCTTTATAGTTAATCAACATTTTATATGTCAGAAGTGAATTATTATAACTGTTCATAACTATAAAGATTTAGGAAAAAAGGTTAGATTATCATTATGACAAGATTAGCATTTCTACAAAGTAACATTCTAGAATTCAAAATGTTATCTTCTACATTTTCTTTAGTTTTCTAAACTCAGGAGTATAACATGGAGTACCATAAGATATCTAGTCTAAAGTAAAACAGAAGTTACTACACAAATATAAGACAAAAACAAACATGGTAAATTCTAGTATAATCCCAATCTCTCCTACTTCCTAAAAGTCTGTTCAACATGCCAATGTCTGAAAATCCAAGTTATTCTCAAAAGACCAACTTCATGAAAATAAAGAATTAAATTAATGAGCTTACTCTGAACACTTAAGACATTCAGCCAATAAATATTAATGGAGTGAGGGACTTCCCGGTGGCACAGTGGTCAAGAATCCACCTGCCAATGCAGGGGACACGGGTTTGATCCCTGGTCCAGGAAGATCCCACATGCCGCGGAGAAGCCCGTGAGCCACAACTACTGAGCCTGTGCTCTAGAACCCACGAGCCACAACTACTGAGCCCACGTGCCACAAATACTGAAGCCCGCATACCTAGAGCCTGTGGCTCTGCAACAAGAGAAGCCACTGCAATGAAAAGCCTGCGTACCACAACGAAGAGTAGCCCCCACTCGCTGCAACTAGAGAAAAGCCCATGAGCAGCAACAAAGACCCAACGCAGCCAAAAATAAATTAATTAATTTTAAAATATATATATTAATGGAGTGAATACCTTCTGGAAGAGAAATAAGAGAATTAAAATATGAGATACAACCATAATGTCTTTGGGAGATTGAGATAACTGAGGAAAAAAATTATACAACACCTAAAGTTTTCCAATTTAAAGCACCTAAAAAGGCAGAATTCTATACAAGTTTGACAGCTATATTTTAAATCATAGTAAATCAAAGTGTAAAGAAAATGAGAGAATGCAGTTAAAATGACTGCCATGAAATAGACAAGAGTGATCCCATACTCATCCAAAAATACATACAGCTCACCCAGATATATACCAGACATATAATTTAAATGTCTGATACATTTTTATCACCTTGAAAAAAGTTATTTACTTTGAAAATAATGATGCACTAAAGCAAGCAAGAAGAGAAAACAAGAAAATGCAGGAATGTTAAAACATGCGTTAGAGGGAAACTACCCTTTAGTTGACTCCCAGTTGAAAATATTAATTTTGTCAAGCCTACAGATCAGTATTATCACAGTCTATTCCTCATTTTCCATTTATAGTCTGCAAGTGCTTTCACTGTTTTGGACTAAATTGGGTCCCCACAAGTGCAGTTCCTGAACAAAGATCTAAATTATAAGGTCACAAAGCTATAACACGTACAATAGAAAAATTCTCAAAAATTAAACTTAAACACAACTAATTAGGCCAACAGAACTGAGAAGAATCATTCCTATTACAAAAAATTTTTTATTTGGAAATCCCTAAGATTACATGTATTTCATAAGTCTCCAAATCTAAGTAAAAATTTCTTTATTATTTTCTTGCTAAAATTCAAAGTTTGCAAACACTAGGAGTAAGGGAAGTACAGAATTCCAGAAATTCCCTCAAAGGAAGTTGAGAAAAGGTTTTCTAGCTTTTAGTGATAACTTACATCATCCTAAACAGAGAAACTCACAAACCATAAAACATTTCTCAAACTAAAGAAATAAGGCAGTACTAACTCAGGATCAGAATAGGAAGTCTAAACACAGGCTCAAGAATGTGTAATAATTTAATATAATATAGGTAATATCTCTAATCTATGAGTAATATTTTAGTTAATGGAAAAAATATTAAGACCTTAACAGACACCTCAGCAAAGAAGATATACAGACAGCCAATAAGCATATGGAAAGATGCTCCACCATATATCATCAGGGAAATGCACATTAAAACAAAAAGATCCCACTACACATCTATTAGAAAGGCCAAAATACAGAACTGACAACAACAAATGCTGGCAAAAATATGAAACAATGGGAACTCTCATTCACCGCTGGTGGGGATGCAAAATGATACAGCCACTTTGGAAAGCTATTTGGTGGTTTTTTACAAAACTAAACATACTCATCATACAATCCAGCAGTCATGTTCCTCAGTATTTACCCAAATGAGTTGAAAACTTATGTCCACACAAAAACCTGCACACAGATGTTTACAGCAGCTTTATTCATAAATGCCAAAAGTTGGAAGCAACCCAGATATTCCATAGGTGAATGAATAAACTGCAGTACATCCAGACAACAGAATATTATTCACACTCAAAAACAAAAATTAAACAAAAAACAAAAACTATGAAGCCATAAAAATATGTGGAGGAACCTTAAATGCATATTACTAAGTGAAAGAGGCCAACATGAAAAGGCTACATGCTGTGTGATTCCAAGTATATGACATTCTGGAAAAGGCAGAACTATGGAGACAGTAAAAAGATTAGTGATTGCCAGGGGCTGGAGGTAGAAGAGACATGAATAGGTAGAGTACAAAGGATTTTTAGGGCAGTAAAACTATTCTGTATAGTGTGGTGGATATATACAAATATAAATCTATAACGGTAGACATATGTCATGATACATTTGTCCAAACCTATAGAATGTACAACTCCAAGGGTGAATACTAAGGTAAAACTATAGACTTTGGGTGATAATGATGTGCTCATGTAGGTTCATCAATTGTGACAAATGCACCAATCTGGTGGAGATGCTGATAATAAGACAGTCTATGTATGTGTGGGGACAGGGGGTATATGGGAAATCTCTGTACCTTCCTCTCAATTTTGCTGTGAATCTATAACTGTTCTAAAAAATAAAGTCTTTAAAAACTTAAATTGAAACAGATATGAGCTATCAAGTCATGAAAAGACATGGAGAAACCTTAAATGCATATTGCTAAGTGAAAGAAACAATCTGAAAGGGCACACACTTGTGATTCCAACTATATAACATTCTGGAAAAGGCAAAACTACAGAGACAATAAAAAGATCACTAGTTGCCAGGGAATCGGGAGGAGGGAGAAAGAGATGAACAGGTGGAGCAAGAGACAGCAGAAAGATCAGTGGTTGCCAGGGGTTTGGGGGTAGGGAGGGAAGGGATGATTATGTGGAACACAGATTTTTAGGAGAGTGTAACTATTCTGTATGATACTGTAATAGTGGATACATTTGTCAAAGCAACAAATGTATATGTCAAGTTTATCGATGTATAATGCAAAGAGTGAACCCTAGTAAACTATGGACTTTAGTTAATAACAATATATTAATACTGGCTTATCAACTAACAAATATACCACACTAATGAAGACATCAATAAGAGGAGAAACAGGAGTGTGGGGTGGTAAGGATATGGGAACTCTCTGCTTTCCACTCAATTTTCTGTAAACCTGAAACTGCTGAAAAAGTTAAAAGTCTAATAATTTTTTTAAATGTTTAAGGGAGCATAATAATGAATTTATATTACAGAAACAAGCAATCGCATACTGTATTTCAAAATGATTTCCAAATGTATTAAGGATTTAAATGTTAAAAAAAGAAGCCATGACAGAATTTGAATATAGTAAAGATTTTTTATAATCTCAGGGATAGGAAAGGCTTTCTAAGCATAATACCAAGGGTAAAAGCACAACAAAATTGATAAATCTAACCATATATGTGTTTTTTTAATTAAATTTTAAAAACAAATGACAAACAATGGAAGCTATTTGCAACTTGCAAGGCAGACAGAATTGGTTTCTCTAATGTAGATTTTATACCTCTAAGAAAAAAATGAAAAAAAAAAGTGAGGATTAAAATATTTGACAAATTCCTCATGTTTTTCTAACTATAACACTTATATAAATGGTGATTATTGATATTAGTGTTTCATTTTTATGTATTTTATTAATTTGTTTTTGTTATTAAACTCATAAAACAAACAAAAAGTGGTTGGAGGGGCAAATGACATGAACAAATAATTCATAGAAATTAAAATAAACAACAATGTAAGAAAATTCTTACATCGTTGGCTATTTATTTATTCAAAGAAATACATAATAAAACATCAAAATGACTGAAGGTGTATTCCACATATCAGAATAGAAAATATTAAAAAGATAGATAATACTCCATAGCTTAAGGTATAGTAAATTAGTCATTCTTCCACATAATATCTAAAAAATTAAATTGATATAACATTTCTGACAGTAATTTTAAAAACTACATCAAAAGCCTTTTTAAATTGCACATCCCCTTTTACTAAGCAATTCAATTCTAGGAACTTACCCAAAGGACATCATCAAGGATGCAGAACAAAGAGGCATATACAAATGCAATGTTGTTTATAATTCAGAAAAATTATATACCTAAATGCTCCTAGGAAATCATTAATAAAACTACAATAAATCTATACAGTGAAATACAGTCTTTAAATGGTACAAATCCATTGATACGGAAAGGTACATAATGATAAATTTTGTGGGATAAAAATAGTTAAAATGTATAGCACAGAGAAGTCACACTGTATACACTTAAGCAAATTCAACCATAGCACCTCTTTCCACCAAAAAAAGGGCAATTCTACCTATCAGTCCACCTAGTAAGTAAATGTCAGCAAATAAAAAATGAGAAGGGAGGAGACTGTTCCCTCAGGTAGTCTCCATTTTCATAGCATCTCTCTATATCTCACTGTGCTGAATGTGATTCTAGAATTATGTGCTTTTAATACAAGAGGTCACTTAAACACAAGCCAACTACTTCATCTGTTGATCAACTGAAGAAACAATGATTTCTGGACTTCCCTGGTGGTCCAGTGGTTAAGAATTCACCTTCCCATGCAGGGGACGTGGGATGGATCCCTGGTCGGGGAGCTAAGAACCCACATGGCGGCGGGGCAACTAAGCCCGCGCACCACAATTATGGAGCACATGTGCCTCAACTAGAGAGAAGCCCGCACACCACAAACGAAAGATCACGCCTGCCGCAATGAAGACCTGACGGCAGCCAAAAAAAGATTTTTCTTGGCTGAAATCAATGATTTCTTTCCACTACAGGGAAAAACAACTGTATTGTAGTTAATGAGAGACAGTGTTAAACTCCTGAAGGATTTTTAAGGATAATTTTAATTTGATATTTTTCACTTTATACACTGATTTTAAGTATCAATTCCCACTGAATTGTAGAAACAATTATACTATGTTTTGTGTAGGGAGTTTGTTTTGTAAAATGAAAGTGTGTATACATACATAAGAATAGCATTCGAGAAGGATATTCACCCTATGGAAGAAGTAGCAGGTGTTGGTGTGATAATTTTCTTGCTTATAATATTTTATATAAAGTACATGTATCTGACCTTAAATGTTTATAAATTCCATTTTGGAGGGTTAGAGAGAAGGCAACTAGAAAACTAAAAAACAATGAAATATAACTGTGCCATTTCAGAGGGAAAAATTTTATCAGTTAATTAACTAAAAGTACAATGTTTTTATAAACTAAAATACACAATAGTCAAACCTACTGAGGCACAGATACGCTGCTTTCATCTAAACCAACATGGATTTAAAAAGCCATTTTGACTCCCAAAGAGAAAAATATATAAAATTTTAAAGTATGTATTATAATTTGTTGTTTCACATACTAGAAAGAGAAAAAATGTCAAGCCAGTATCCAAAATAAATTATTCCAACACTTTAAATACTATATGACTAACAGCCACACGGTATTCCTTAAAACAAGGTATGTATCAAAAGGAAACAGAGCTTCTCAAAGAAATGGTTGATCCTAAGGCTGGGGCAGGATATGTACAAGATGAACCTGGAACATCTTGTTATGCCAAAAAGTAAGAAAGTGCTAAAAAAAAAAAAATGAGGGCATGTCATAAGAGCAAGCTTGAGAAGCCTCCTACTAGGCAAATCTGAGACAATCTGAACACCAAAATCATTAAGGATGGTAATAAATTATCCACCACTGAAAGAAATATGATAGCTAGGTAGCTAGCTAGGTAAGTAGCTAGATAGATAAATGGGAGAGGAGTGCTCTTAATTACAGTAAAATGCCAAGTGTTAGCTGGTAACTGTAGAAAAGTGCTGCTGTTAAAAATATATATATAATCATTCAACTGTCATTTTCAACATAGTAAAAACGGATTCAGGCAAGCATCATCGATGGATGCTAAGTCTAGATGGAAATTTTGCTAAAGAACAGGGTACATGCAAGGTGTTAGTGTCTCCCCCACATATTGCTTGTAAGTTGCAAAGGGGAAAAAAGTAACTACAGAGAAATCAGACAACACCTTAACTGGGTGATTAAAATTAACATTACCAATGAAGGGCAGAAGACATCATGTACCTCTGGATGTACAGAACCATACAGAATACATAACCTGAGTCTAATCACAAGCAAATATCAGACAAACCTAAAATGAGAAACATTATATATAAAAAAATAAGAGCAGAGGGGAACTGTATTCTTCAAATACGTCAATGTCATAAAAAGCAAAGGTTGTGGAAATGTGCCCAGATTAAAGGAGAGTAAAGAGACATAACAACTAAATGCAGTACCTGGATAGCGTACTGGAAAAATAATTTGAAAAGGAAAATTTTAGTAGGAAAAAATTTATCCCTACATAGATGAAATAGTTTAGACTAGAATATTTACAGATGCTTTTACAGCTCTGTGATTGCAAGGTTCTAAAGAGAATTCAACCAGATTCAGCATAATCAAAGCACTGCTTCAAAGCAGGAGTAAGTAAAACCATTAACAAATAAATAACAATCCAATTCAATCAAAACCACCAACAGAAAAGTTAATAAAATTTTCCTCAAATTCCATAATTTTTAGTCAACAGTCTGATCCATATCCTGTTATAAATGCTTTCCTTTCTCAAACCTAGCCTACAAAGTTACACACACACACACACACACACACACACACACACACACGCAGGTGCACAAAGTTACCAACAGACTAAAAAATAACATCACTGGGACCAATAATAAACAAAAAAGCTAAGGAACTTTGACATTTTACCATTATAGCTGGAAGTTTGTAAACCTCGATAACTATGTAAATACCTTTCAAAGTGTGTAAATTCCATCATTATAAACATTCTCCTTCAAAGTAAAAACTATTTTAAAAACCACGTTTTAAAAACACTGACCGGGCTTCCCTGGTGGCGCGGCGGTTGAGAGTCCACCTGCCGATGCAGGGGACACGGGTTCATGCCCTGGTCCGGGAAGATCCCACATGCCGCGGAGCGGCTGGGCCCGTGAGCCATGGCCACTGAGCCTGCGCGCCCGGAGCCTGTGCTCCGCAGCGGGAGAGGCCACCACAGTGATAGGCCCGTGTACCGCAAGGAAAAAAAAAAGACACTGAACCTACAGATCA
Organism: Delphinus delphis; assembly: GCF_949987515.2. Lineage (NCBI taxonomy): Eukaryota > Metazoa > Chordata > Mammalia > Artiodactyla > Delphinidae > Delphinus > Delphinus delphis. The sequence goes on from NC_082686.1 coordinate 72,776,848, forward strand.
AGATCTATGTTAAACATATTGTCAGTGTTCTTTATCACTCTATTTAAGAACAATGTTCTTATAAATTAAAATACACAATAGTCAAACCTACTCAGGCTTTTGTCTAAACCAACGTACATTTAAAAAGCCATTTCGGGGGCTTCCCTGGTGGTGCAGTGGTTGAGAGTCCGCCTGCTGATGCAGGGGACACGGGTTCATGCCCCAGTCCGGCAAGATCCCACATGCCGCGGAGGGCTGGGCCCGTGAGCCATGGCCACTGAGCCTGCGCGTCCAGAGCCTGTGCTCCGCAAAAGGAGAGGCCACAACAGTGAGAGGCCCGCGTACCGCAAAAAATAAAATAAAATAAAAAGCCATTTCGATTCCCAAAGAGAAAGTACATAAAATTTTAAAGTATGTATTATAATTTGATTGTCTTACAATTTATTGTTTCACACACTAGAAAGAGAAAAAATTGTCAGGCCAGTGTCCAAAATAAATTATTCCAATGCTTTAAATACTATATGACTAACAGTCATAGGCTATTCATATTAAAATACTCAACTTATGATAAAGAACACCCTAATGGTTGAAGGTGAAAAGAGGCTCTGGACTCAGATTAGTTGAGTCCAATTTCTGGCTCCACAATTTACTATGTGAGAGTCCTTGGGCAAGCTGCATAATCTCTCATTTCCTCTTTTTTCTAATCTATAAAATAGTATAATCACCTCATAAGTGAATATATGCCTCACAGGATTATGATGACTAAACGAGATACTTTTACTAGCACAGAGAAAGTGTTCAATAAATGTTAGCCATTATTACTTCTTACATACTTAAAAAGGAGTCATACTCTCACATCCATTAGTATGGCTACTATCAAAAAAACTGAAAATAACAGGTGTTGACAAGGCTGTGGAGAAATTAGAACCCTTCTGCACCATTGGTGGGATTATAAAATGGTGCAACCTCTACAGAAAACATTATGGTGGTTCTTTAAACATTTTACATGTAACTGTCATATGATCCCACAATCCCACTTCTGGGTGTACATTCAAAGGAACTGAAAGCAGGTTCTCAGAGACACTTGCACACTCACATTCAGAGCCACACTGTTCACAATAGTCAAGACGTAGAACGCAAATGTCTATCAATGGAGGAATGGATAAACAAAACTTTGACACACACACACATTTATATACATATACCCCAACACACAAGAATATAACTCAGCCTTAATAAGCAAGGGAGTCCTATCACATGCTACAACATGAATGAACCTTGAGGACATTATACTAAGTAAATAAACCAGTCACAAAAAGACAAATACTTTATGATTTCCCTTATATGAGGTATTTACAGTAGTCAAAATCATAGATACAGAAAGTGGAATGGTGGTTACCAAGGGCTGGAGGGAGGAGGAAAAGGGGAGTTGTTGTTTCATAGGTATCGAGTTTCAGTTTTGCAAGATGAAAAAGTTCTGAATTGTTTCACAACAATATGACTGTACTTAACACTACTGACTGGTACATTTAAAAATGGTTAAGATGATAGATTTTATGTTTTTTTACAATTAAAATAAAAAAGTCACACTTGATACTCAGTATCTCCAAACTTAAAATGTCCTTCACCATGTTTACAAGGGCAAGTGAAACTGTTAGTTAATAAAGCAGCAATAAATGAATTAGATGCTAAAAAAATCTCAGAAATGGACAGTTTTATTACATAATCACCTTCATTCTGAATATCTGCAGAAATAAAATAGTGCATTAAAATAAGCTTGCTATTTATCGCAGACAAAATACAAATCAAATGACTCACTCACTAAAGTCTCTAAAGCCAGCCTGTTCTTGAGACCAGGTTTTGCTCCTGTGCACAAGGAAAGTAGATGAATTCTCTTATTCCGTAAGTAAACCCAAGGGTCTAGACTGGTACGAAATCTTTGAGGACTACCGAGGTCCTCTCAGATCGCAGACAAACGCAAGAATCAGAAATGACCTCAAACCACTATGGACCTGGAGAGCAGAGCTTTGACTGTTATCAAACCATATCCAGTCTATTTTACTCACAAAATTTTCAAATATAAGTACACAAAATGAGAATACAAAAATCAAATATATTTAGTTTTCAACCTGCTCACCTAAATCAGGGATTAAAATTAGGCAGACTTTATCTCCCATTTATATAAAAATAATCACCAGATGTTTTGGGAATAAATTTTAAACAAATGTATAGTTCATGGACTTTTTTTTAAGCTATAATTTAAATATTCACCTTTAAAGAAACAACTTAGCTGAAACTCAGAAGTTAATAAAAACTTTTCTGTTTTCAATAATTTTTAAATCTTCAAGCCATCCTTCAAGGATGCTACCAAGCATCAGGGCAAGAACAATGATTGCCATATTTCACTGAATTGAGGATATTGATATGGAGGATATCAACTGTAAAAGGCACCATTATTTCACATGCCACTAAGAATGTAAAACCAATGCCAATATATATCCGTTAAAAAATGCACCCCAAATACAGAGATACCAAAATTTTTAAAAACTGGTATCTTAGAACAGATGTAGTGCAATATGTGCATGCTGTTCCTCTGAATAACCCAAAGGTACCAGAAACCTAATCTTAATAATATATCAACTACAGAGGGAGGGGGGAAAAAAATCAACACTTCTATAACACCAAACCCCCAGGGCCTCACACTAAGTTTTTTTTAATGCATGAAAACAGCCGATACAAACTACCAATTCAAGAAATCAATCAATAAATAACCGCTGCAGAGTGCAAGTCCAAAGAAGTAACTAGATAATTCACTATAGCCTAAGGAAATGATTTCCAAACTCTAGAAGTCAAAAACCTAAGCACCATAGGACTTTCAAACAATTAGAGGTCAAGACCCCATGTCTCCTTTAATCCAATGGTCCACAGGTATCACCTTACAGAATAGAGTGCTACCTACTAAAGGAAAACACTTAACACAGAATTTTTCAGTACACACTATGAACACAGTGGACTCTAGTTTAGCTTAGGGTAATTTACAGGATTAAAGTACATTACCACACTGTTTCAAAACCAATGGTACAGCTGCAAAGCAAAAAAAATCTTACTGACCTAAAAATTTTCAAAAAAAGGAATAAAGATTAATACATTAACCCAACTTAAGCATGCACCAAAAAATGCATTTATTAATTTAGCAGTGTCAACAATTAATTCAACTACAGTATGGAAACACAAAAAATCTCTACTAAATTTACCCATTTCAAAATTCCTAATTATTACTTTTCTTACACCAAAATCTGATCCCACATTCTATAAAATCTTAAAATATAAGCAAATCTAAATATCAAAGTAAATTCACAACCAATAAACTTATACAGGACAAAGAAGATTCACAAATATAACTCACAATTAGAAAATTAACTCTATCAGAATTCAATTATGCATAAGAATAAATACATTCAAAATAGGCGAGGCAGAATACATTAAAAAAAAAAACCTTAAACATAGTAAATCTACCTCCAATCTATGGAGAAATCTAAGTGTAGGTTCTGTTTGGTTACTTCACTAACCATTTAATTTTCTTAAGTCGCAGATTCCACACAGAGGACTCCATCTATGTCCAAATGTACAAGAAGACATAGAAGTCATACTATTTTTCTCTAAACAGTGACCCTACTAAATAAAACACTCCTAGGTTTAATGGTGATTTAGAAAACCAAACAACTAAAACTGATTTTTCCCTTCTTTTTTTGTTTTTTCAGAGGAATCCAATTTGATCATCCATTTGGACCTTAAACCTCAGAGCTTAGAAATCCAAATGTAAAAAATGTCCATCAGTTTAAACAAAAAAGGCAAAATGCTGGTAATCTTTGAAGATGGGTGACAGATGCATACTAGTTCATTATACTGTTCTCTCTTTTGTTGTATATATTTTCAAAAGTCTATAATAATGCTAAATTTAAAAAAATTATTCAGACGTATTGAGTGATCTTCTTCAAAATCTTCTTTAATTCTAAAACTAATTTAGTATAGTATCAATTTACCAATTAGTTATTTGACAGGATACATTAACTTGAAAGTAGCCCTCAAGCCACATCAAAAGTTACTCCATCAATAGATAGATATAAGGCTGTAACTACTTTGAAGTTACTGAGGAAAAAGTTGTAATACAATGAAATATATGTCTTACTTTAATACGTTATATAGCCAATGACAAATAAAAACACATTTTATTCTTAGAATTGAAAGGGACAATTTTTCTAGTTCACTGGTTTGTATACTTTTCAAGATACCTAGAGAAGAGGGCCAGAGACAGAGCATCCTGTTTTATATATTGGGGATTATGTACAAAATATAAGATTTTGCATTAAAAAGGGGCCTAGCTACTTTTTAGAAAAAGGCTTAAAAACCACTGTTCCATTGCACCCACATGCTACAGCTAATAGTGACTTAGAAAAGATTAAATGACTTGTACCATATCATTCAATCAATGGCACTGTCAGGAGTAGAATTCAGCACTCTTGACTATGTATGTGTTCAATTCTCCTTTAAAACAATGCACCACATCAAATTTAAGTTACAGTTAAGAATAAAATTGTTTCAATATTCTTGTCTGTAAAAGAAGATTAGACAAGATCATCTGTAAAATCATTTTCCAGGTCTAAAATTCTGACTTCACAAATGCCAAGTTTAAACAGAGGTCTATATTAAGGGAATGAATGTTCTTAAACATAGCAGAAATCCTCAAACATTTTCAGGGATTCCAGAGAAATAGCAAGTCAAATACAGAAACAAGCTAACAGTTATTCAGTCATTACTTTTTGGATCCTGAAACATTTTTGCAACTTCTTCATCTTTTAATGTTAGGATGTTAAACTCTGTTATCAAAGACCACTGAAATAATCATACTGAAAGTTTTTTTGGTTATTAGATACTTTTGGAAAGAATATTGGCCTAAGTATCAAAATACACCACTCACTGGATGTTCAAGTTATTGAATGCCTCACAGAGAACCAAGTATATCACTCTCTGAAGTTTAAAATAAATGAATTTAGAGCAGCATTACGCCTATCTGACACATAATGGTCACAAATAAAGTTTTAATTCCCACCTATTAAAGCCTGAAAGAGGTTGCTCTGAAATATGTTAATAACCCGTTCTATGGAACTTCTGAGCTGTCTGTCTTCTGTTTGGCTTAGTTTCGAACGATAACCTTCCAAAAGGTGCAATGCTCTCTGGGTATCTGAAAAGAAAAAAGAGTCTGATTAGGGACTTCCCTGGCGGCACAGTGGTTAAGAATCCGCCTGCCAATGCAGGGGACACGGGTTCGATACCTGGTCCGGGAAGATCCCACATGCTTGCAGTGCAACTAAGTCCGTGCACCACAACTACTGAGCCTGCGCTCTAGAGCCCACAAGCCACAACCAGTGAGCCTGCGTGCCACAACTACTGAAGCCTGCACGCCTAGAGCCCATGCAACTCAACAAGAGAAGCCACCGCAATGAGCAGCCCCCGTCTCTGCAACTAGAGAAAGCCCGCCCACAGGAATGAAGACCCAAACAGCCAAAAGAATAAAAAGTTTTTTAAAAATTATATATTTACAAGAAAGTATTACAAATTAGCTATGCAGCAAATGATTCTGCAAGGCACCTAAACAATTCCCAACATCCTCCAAGTCAATCCATGCCACTATGTTCATGTACACATATATATATTCCCTAGAATGATCCAAAAAATGTTCAACATGTTACAATAAAGGAAGGTGAGCAGTTTGTAATAAATGTGTACTAGTGATCATCTGATCAAAGTATTAGTAACACTGTTTCAGCTGATCTGACATACAAAAGCAGAGTATCTACAATTTGTCATTATAATTCAAATATTACGTGCTTCAAAACTACTAGTTCTTAGCCAGTATCCCACATTCGCTCACAAAAGTGTTTGGTAAGAATGATAAAATGAAATATTAAAACACCAATACAGAATTTTTAAAAAGACATTTCAGAGGGAAAATGTTAATTGCCTCTCCAGTCACCAGAGAGATGTCAAGGAAAAATGCTTGACAAACATTTAGGTGTTTCCATCGTCTGAATGATATGAGGCTTAGATTCCCTAAGTAGTAAGGTTAGGGCTGTGCTGTCTCATCAGAGTTACACAAACATCTTTAAAACATAGCAATCACAAAACAGACATACAGAAAAGCAAGAGACACCCACAGAAGAGTTCCGACATAAATTCTCACCTTGCTTCCGGACCGGCATTTTTCTCCAGAATCAGGAAGAGGGCACACACCTTTAAGAACACAAAACATAAAGGAAACTAAATTTAGAATAGAATCGAGGTTAAACTAGCATTTCCCCCTAACTCTCAAATCGAAAAACTCCTAGCCCTATTTGAAAAGCCCCCCTGGCAAAGTTTTCCCAAGTGAAAGGAAGAGCCGCACAATCCAGCAGTGTCAATCCAGAAAGCTTTTACCTAAGGTTGGGTTGCCCTGCAAATGTTAAGAGCAAACAGAAGCAAGATGCCAAATTCTCCTCGAAAGCTGCCCCCTCTCCAAAGAGCACTAAATGCCTGGACATGGGGCCAGCCTCCCCCGGCATAAGTATACATACCCCCCACCTACTACTGGGGGGCTGCAGAGGCTCTCCGACCCTTGGCCCCCAAGCCAGCAGAGGCTGTAGCGCACTGGGAGAAGGGATCAGCTGGACTGATCACCCCGCCCTGCTCGGGCCCCCTCCTCTCGCTTGCCTGTCTCCTTGCTCGCTTCCTCCGAGCTACTCCAGCGAGGGCCGGACAGGGCAGCGGCCGCTCTCCGCGACGCCCTCGCGCCCCACATGCACACCTCCGCGGGCCCCCACACCTGCGGCGCGGCCACAAAGTTCCAACGAGTGCCGTGCGCTCTGAGCTGGGGTGCGCCCCGGGCGGTCTCGGGGCGGCTCCCCAGCCCTGCCCCGCTCCACGTCCCCCCGCCCCGCCCGGGGCTCGCGGAGCTGAGCAGAGGGGGGTGAGGGAACGGGGGAGGAGCTCCCCTCAGCGGCCGCACCCCCGTTGCCTCTTCCTCCTCCTCGGCCGCCGCCGCCGCCGCCTCTACATTCGCCGCTGCCCGCTAGCCCGCTCGCCCTCTCCGCTCTTAGCCGCCCCACCCCCAGAACCTCGCCTCCTTCCGCGCCCCCAACCGCTCTCCCCCCAAACTTTCCGCCAAGATGGCGGCCCTGGATCTGGACTGCCGCGCTCCCACGTGACCGCTTTCCCGGCGCTCGCAGCCAATGGGAAGTGAGGAGGCGGCTTGCGCCGAGCCCCGGGCTCCCAGCGCTGCTACCTTTGGTTGGGGGGGAGGAAGGCCAGGAGGGAGCTGGGGAAAGCAAAAGGGGACCTGGGGAGCATCTAAGTGCACTTCCTCACTTAAAGGGGCGGCCACCGAAGTGACTCTGAGGACAAAGGAGTTGACACACAGACTCTACAGGTGGCCCGGGGTGGCCCTGGAAGAGCCCGCGTTTACCTCGCCTTAGCCCACCGGTGTGTCCCGCGATTCTGAGGGAGTAACGCACCAGGCCGGGAAGGGTGAGGGTGTCGGAAGAGAGACGTGACTTCACCTACGCCAGATCCAGGACACACATTCCGAGACACCCTTTAACCTCACTAAACACGTGCCTGGCGCCCCCGAGGGTGGATCCCCAACCTGGAAAAGCGTTCTCCGGGAGGAATCATCAGCACCACCCAAAACAGGGGGCGGGAAAGGGCGGAGCCTGGGAGGAGGGAAAAGGGAGGCGTTTGGGCGGGTGGGGGGAGGGGTGCCGTCTCTGCACTCTTACACTTTGTACTAATATTTTAAAAGTTACTATTAGCTCCTCAGTAAAAAGTTTTGGGGGGATTGAATTAAAGAAGGGTAGGTAAAATAGGGAGATGAGTTAATTTGATAAGAGTTTGAGGGTTTCACTAGAGAATTTTTTAAGTCTAAGTGATTAATTCCAAGTATGAATGCATTTAAGGATGGGAAGAGAAAGTTGGTTCCCTCTTTTACTCACTCATTCATTCCCCCTTGCCTGCAACCCCCGCCCAGTCAACAGCTCCAGGTATTACCCAAGCTCTGGCTGCTCCTTTAAGAACTCACCTGTAGCTACCGCCTCCCACGCCGCAAGTCAGCTGCCGCGGCTAGTTTAAGTTTCGTTTGCAACTGGAAGCGGGACTACGGGCCGGCCTGGACCCCGCTCTGGGGCTGAGCCTCCCAGGTTGTAGAAAGAGAATCGGGAAAAGCTCTCCAAGTCACTCCCAGGTCTTCGAGCCTCTTCTGTGTAGCAGGGACCTCACTGCTCTGAGGTCCAGAGAGGATTTGCCTAAGATCACCCAGAGTTAGTGACAAAACTGGAACCACGGTGATCATGTCTTTCAACACTGGAAGGCTCTTGCCAGTAAATCAGATAGCCTTTCACCGAGGCAGTATCCTTGGGCTAATGAAGGCAAGTCCGGGGAACCTTGTACTGTAATCATAACAGTTGCTCAGAGGTATGCGGGTTTCACTTTTCGATTGCACCTTTGAATCCTAACTTGTTAAGAGAACCCAGCGATTTAAGAGTTCATCTAGACCTACTGTCTCAGTTTAAGATAAACTGATGAGCAGAGAGGGGAAGCAACTTGCCCAAGGACACATAGGCTAATCAGTGACAGCAGCCCAGAATTAACTCTCATAGCCCCAGTCCAAGGTTCCTAACACTGTGATTTTGGACAACTTGACCGTAGTATGTTGCTGGTATATTGGTAGCAAATCTCTTTATGCTCTCCTGCCTCATGGGAGCTTGAGTAACAGTTAAAGCAGCATTTCAGAGAAGAAATGGGATGGAAAAGTGAAAGGAAGCTCAAAACCAAGGAGCTGAAATAGAAGGACTTTTAAAATAGTGAAAATGGCTTGATGGCATGCATGCTATTATTATTAAGACTTCATTGATGAACTGTGAATGAAATGGTTCCACTTAAGGGACCATTCTAAGAATGGAATCTCTGCAGAATTCAGAAGGAGGGAGGGATTTCACCTACCCCCTTAATTTCAACTATTGTTCATGTATGTTCACTTGCCAGGCAACGGGGATAGAAATAAAGATCTAAGCCCTGCTCTCAAGGACCCGCAGCCTAGTAACAAATGGATAAAGACCAACACAGGTTTTCTCAGGGACCACTGAAAAGTCAAAACCAAAATTTGTGTGAGTTCTCAATGTCTTCCTAGTCCTCTCCTAAAAACAAAAAAGAGGGGGAGGAAGAAGAAGAGATAAGAGGGCACGAAGCCCTTCCTTCTTGTCATCTTCTAGCCCTATGTGGTCAGCAGTGTCCAAAATGGACATGAATGAATGAAGCTAGTAGCTGTTCCACCCTTGGGGGCCAGGACAAGTCCAGGCCTTGAATGAGAGGCCTTTACTCTTCGTTCCTCCCTTCTATCCATCTGTATTATTTACCTATAGCTGCATAACAAATTCCTCAAAGCTTAGTAGCTTAAAACTCAGTAGCATAGTAACTAAAACAGCAATAAATATTATCTCACATTTTCTGTGCATCAGAAATTCAGGAGGACCTTAGCTAGATGGTTCTGGCTTGTAATCTCAAGAGATTGTACTCAAGATGTCTACCAGGGCTGCAATCATCTGAAGGCTTAACTGGGATTAAAGGAGGCTCTTCCGATATGGCTCCCTCACAAGGCCTCTGATTGTCGGCAGGAGGCCTCAGTTTCTCACCAAGAAACTCTATCTATAGGGCTGCTCCACTGGCTTCATGACATGGTAGATGATTTCCTCCAGAGCAAGTGTTCCGAGAGAGCAAGGCAACAGCCACAACATCTTTCCTGACCTAATCTCAGAAGTAACATTCCATCATTTCCACAAGCTCCTATTTGTTACTTAGATCAGCCTCAAGGGTATGAATACCAGGAGGTAAGAATCATTAGAGGCTGGCTACCACATCATCACAACATACAAAGCAATGACATCTGGATTTTTCCAAACAACTTTTATTTCCTTGAAGTTCTCCTTACTTTATGCAGGTAGCAGCTGCCATCAACTAAGACCCGATACAGGATCTGATTACTTTTCCAACCTCCTCATTAAAAAAATAATAATAATAATGAAAAAAATGTATGTAGCAATATAAACTTTCCAGCTCCAAGTTAACTTTCCTTTCGAATAGCTTCAAAGCCTTAGGGAGTCAAAGGATACAGGGAAAGGCTCAAATCCCCCATTCTTCTATTGAGATGTCAGAGATTTGATTCTCAAAAAAATTGTTTCTCAGTTTTAAACTTCCCCTTCCCAATAATCCTTCTACCCAAGCCACCCTTGTAGCTCCACATCTCTATCTTTGTCCTCTCCCCTATCCAGGTCCCCAGCCCATCTTCTGTAAAAGTACTCAGGTCCTGCCAGACTCTACTGCGTCTTTTGCTCTCACTCCAGCAAGTGGTAGTGTGCTGCCGGTGCCATGGAAATCAATAAAAGGAAAGGACTTGATGCTGTCAAAACACTTAGGCCAGCTTAGGCTACAAGAAGAGGAACAATGTTGAGAATGGTAAAAGTGACCATGCTGGTTTAGACCTCCAGGAAAAGCTCAGCAGGCATTTCCTGGCAGCACACTTTAAGAGGGATCTAGACAACCAGCGTCTGGAAAGAAAAGAGTAACCAGAGCAATCAGGGATGTGAAACCTTACCCCAAGGGGAACAACTGTAGAATCTAGGGTCAGTTTTTTCAGAAACGAGAGGGCTTTAGGGAGCTTGACTTTAATCTTCAAACAAGCTTATTCTGTGTAGCCAGGGGACAGTACTAAAACTAATGGATGAAAGTTACAGGGCCACAAGAAGTTCTTCTTTAGTGTAATTTGTCATAACTGTCCAAAATTCCAAAGACCTGCCCCAAGGTGGTAGGAGTTTCCCATCAAGAAGAGTCTGAAAGAATCCAACAATGCTTCCTTGTCAGAGAGAGGTAGATACCCAGGACAGAGGATTGGACTAAGTGACCTTTGCGATGAGAGTTCTAAGCGCTTGAAACTTCTGTCCCTGCTGTGGTATTAGTACCATTTTATCTACATCAAGAATCCATTCTACCCATTTTTAGTGGTACTGAGACTGACTTTCTTCTGCAAAGATAACTCTTACCAGAACAGAAGGTACAAGTTGAAATCAATTCACTTTAAAATGTGGACAGTTGCCCACCTCCATGACAATTAGGCACTGAAAGTGGAGATAGTTTTAATGGAAATAGGAATGTCGCCTCTGACCACAAAGGAATAAATATCCACACCCTAATTATATGTTATGACTAAATAAGTTTTTTTTTAATGCAAAGTTGTTTATCTAAAACACTCTGTAGCTTCCTTCTTTCCTTCCTTTACCCTGACAAGTACCCTTGAGGATTAATGAAAGGTTTCATAAATGTATGGGACATCTGGCCTGGAAGGGCCCTTAGACATCATCTAGGGCCATCCTCTCATTTCACAGACAGAAATGCTCCCAGACAGTATCAGCACACAATTATCAAAAGGCTTTTCCCTGATAGCAGAATGCTACTGGCATTTCAGGAATAATCAGTCTTCCTCTGGGCGGGGAGAGGGAGTGGGAACTAGTAATATTTTCTAAAAATACATTTCTAAGTTTAACCAGATTTGCCTTTCTGCCTGTGAAGAACTTGGGGTATTGACAGAAACTCTAGGATCCCATATTGAAATCCTTAGGATTATACTCAAATCTCTTTGAGACAGCCTCCTCACCCCACTTCCTGCCAAAAGGATTACCAGTGTCTATTCAAAGAAGGCTCTGGGTAGGGCCCCCTGGTCAGATTATCCTTTCATAGGAAACTTAGTTGGAATTTGAAGAAACACTACTAGAATTTTAGGAAATCATTTGTATTCCATTTCTGAGATGTGGCTTGGCTAATAGAATTCTGATAAGCAAAAGAATCCAAAGGATTCTTCATAATTGGACATGGATTGAGTCCCAGTGACCAATCTCCTTTAGCACAAAAAACTGCCACAGTATTCCAGAAGCTTTCTGTGCCAGTCTTTCATTTTTGGGAAATGACACTGGCTAGAGCTGTAATTTTCCTGTTCCTCATGTTGTATAACCCCATATTCTTTTATTATTTCCTTTTATTTTAAGCTCACCAGAACAGTAACAACAAAGAATCATTTAAATCTTACTTTCTATTTAACTTTCCTTTATGTTAGATTAATTTCTTCCAAAAGATAGTTTTTTATCAACTGAGATTAATTACCTATTATTAATAAATTGGGCTACAGTTCAGGAAACTTCCAGATATGCTTTTTAAAAACTCTGCAAAAATTCCACAAGTTGGAAATCATTTCAAATTGCAAATTAGTTTGTGAATAAATAAAGCCAAGCCCAAAGTGGGTGGAGGACAACAAAATAATACTTACAAAAACAAAAATTAAAAGGAGGGGACATTATCAATTGCTAATGAAGGTGATTAAAGTCTTTAAAGAAAAGGAAGGAGCAGATATTTGATAAGAAATGCTACCATAGTAATTTAGAGAAGCCTGGATTCAGGGGAGCAGAATAAAGCTATATCTCTATTCTCTTTTCTCTCAGAAAATCACTCCCAAAATATTAGAACAAAAACGAACTCGTTTCTTCATCCTCAATGAAAATAAGAGTGCTTAGTAACCTCAAAAAAGTAGTTAGAGAATTGGTCAAATTCAAGTGCCTGGGATAGGGGTTGAGGGAGTAAAAAATAAATAAAAATTTAAAAACCAAGTAGGGAAAAATGTGTGTGTGTGTGTGTGTGTGTGTGTGTGTGTGAGAGAGAGAGAGAGAGAGAGAGAGAGAGAGAGAGACGTATTAACATATTGATTAACGTAACAAGACTGTTCCACTTATTGTCTGTATTTTTGAAATATTTCTCAATTAAAATTTTATATCTAAAAAAAAGCAGTACACTTGTCTTGAAGAACCCTAAAAGAGCTTAGGAAATAGAGGCTCCAGATACCAGTGAAGATGAGGTACAGCTAGGCATGGTGGGGCAGGGTTGTGGGGGAAGCTGAAAAAGGAGAATGGTTATATACCTGCATAAGGAGAAGTTAGATGCTAGGTTCCGACACACTCAGACATGTAACCACCTTCCCTTACTACTCCAAAAGACAAGAGTTTTATTTACCGGGTAAAAAGAGAGGTTTTAGATTTGGGGACACTAGACACAGAAGGTGGTGGTGAGTTACAGCAGTAAAAATAGGAGACTAAAAGAAAATTTGCACACTGAACCCAGTGATTCTCCCTCACCAGCCCACTTCCTCCTCCTAGATCCAGGAGCCATAGCTGGGCCCATAGACTCCAGACAAAACAAAACAAAACAAACAAACAAAAATGGAACTGCCTGAGGAAAAAAGACCAATAGATATAGTTGGGAGGTTCACAACAAAAGTTAGTCTGAGCCATTAGGAAAATGCAAATCAAAACCACAATGAGGGGGCTTCCCTGGTGGCGCAGTGGTTAAGAATCCGCCTGGCAATGCAGGGGACGCGGGTTCGAGCCCTGGTCCGGGAAGATCCCACATGCCACGGAGCAACTAAGCCCGTGCGCCACAACTACTGAGCCTGTGTGCCACAGCTACTGAAGCCCACACTCCTAGAGCCTGTGCTTCGCAACAAGAGAAGCCACCCCAGTGAGAAGCCGGCACACTGCAATGAAGAGTAGCCCCCGCTCACCGCAACTAGAGAAAGCCCGTGCACAGCAACAAAGACCCAACACAGCCATAAATAAATAAATAAATAAATTAAAAAAAAAAAAAAACCACAATGAGGGGGCTTCCCTGGTGGCACAGTGGTTGAGAGTCCGCCTGCCGATGCAGGGGACACGGGTTCGTGCCCCGGTTCGGGAAGATCCCACATGCCGCGAAGCAGCTGGCCCGTGAGCCATGGCTGCTGAGCCTGCGCGTCTGGAGACTGTGCTCCGCAACGGGAGAGGCCACAACAGTGAGAGGCCCGTGTACCAAAAAAAAAAAAAAAATTGAAAACAAAACATAAAACTCAACAAAAGTTTGGAAGATAAGGTCAAGGAAATTTCCAGAAAGAAAAAGAGAGGGAGGGAGGGAGGGAAGGAGGGAAAAAGAGAAAGAGAGAGAGAGAGAGAGAGAGAGAGAGTGAGAGAGAGAGAGAGAGAGAGAGAGAGAGAGAGAAAGGAAGAAAGAAAGGAAGGAAGAAAAGGAAGGAAGGAAGAAAAAGAGAGCAACGAGAAAGAAAATATAGGAAAATGAGAGGTTTGGTAAACAAAGATTATCAAATAGTAAATATTCTGGAAGAGAGATCAAGGGAGAAAACTAAGTAAATAATACTAGAAATTAACAAAATAAGGGGAGGAAGTGAATAAATAAATAATGCAAGAAATTTATCAGAACTGAAAGACAAGAGTCTACAAATCAAAAAAGGCCCACTGACCATCAAGCTTAATGGATGTAAAAAGACCCACACCAAAATACATCATTGTGATATTTTAGAACAATAAAAATGCAGTGTAGATTCTCAATGCTTCCAGAAAGAAAAAACTGTCCATATACTAAGAACTGGAAATCAGAATGGCATCAGAATTCTCAATAACTTTGGCAGTTAGAAGATAGTTAAACAATGTATTTAAAATTCTAAGGAAAAATTGCTTTTCCCAGGATCATATGCTAAACAGATTGCCAATCTGGGTACAATTAAAAAAAAATTTTTTTCACTCTCTCAAAAAAATTATCTCCCATGCATGCTTTTTCAGGAGGCTTCTAGATGGATGTATTTCAGCAAAACAAGAGCATAAACCAAAATAGGAAATGTGGGATCCAAGAAACAGGATCCAACTTGGAATAGGTGAAGGGAATTCCAGGATGCTGGTTTAAGACCATTTCAGTACTACAGCTGTGGAGCAGGACTTTGAGAGGAAGCAGTACAGATTGGAAGGTGGGAGGACTTTAGGATCAATGTTTCCAAGACAGACATGGAATTGGTAAACTAGTTGATAGTTTTGATCACATGGAAAATTTGATCAAGGAGCGTTTCTCAGAGCTGTTGGAGGGGGTGGGAAAACTTAAGAAGATGTTGAAAGAAATCTAAACAAATGAAAAACATCTGTTAACTCCAGGAAAATAAATTGTGTAAGAAAGAAAATATCACTATATACTATTTGGCTCAAAAGTACAATATTTTTGTAGTCCTAGTAATGAAAACATAATATAGTAATGAGAAATAATTTAACAACAAAAAAGAGAGATACAATTGTAAAAGCAGGATGAGAATCAATAAATTAACGGTTTCAGATAAATCATACACAGGTAACAGAAAGTCAATTGATAATTTCAACTGCTGAATAAAAGTATCAATCTTCTATATTATTTAATAATATGGAAGTAAATTCCAGAAGAAACAGCTAAAAGAATTGAAGATTTTTCTCCAGAGTGGGATGGGCACATTGGAGAGGTGGGTAGAGGGCAAGGACCTTGTATTCTTTTATTATTACTATAGGACTTTTAGCACTCTTTGACCTTTAAAAACTATTTGCACGAAAAATTTGACTAGGGATAAAGATTATTTTAAAATTTATATAGGGAATTCCCTGGCAGTCCAGTGGTTAGGACTCCACGCTCTCACTGCCGAGGGCCCAAGTTCAATCCCTGGTCGGGGAACTAAGATCCTACAAGCTGCGCGGTGCAGCAAAAAAGAAAAAAAAAAAAAAAAAAAGTATATTGAAAGTATCTTATAAAATTTATATAAAGAGAAGTTAGGTGATGCACAGTGACTTCCATGCACATTGACTCCTTAAGCGGCATTCCATTGCTAAATGTAAATGGAAAGAATCTGATAATTCCAGTTGCTGCTGCAGGAACCATCCCTCCTGGAGACTGAGACGGCTGAAGGAAGTGGACATTACAGGGCCAGAATGACAAGACTGCAGAATCTCCTTTTCTAAGGGGTGTCATATTTTTTCCAGAAAGGTTCAGATGTGGTTCTATTTGTAGACAGTTTTACATACTTCTCAGAACCTTTCCAACTTGATATGTGCGTGAGTCTCTAAGATTTCTAGAACCAAATAGAAGACCCTTTGAAAGTGAAATGTCATGTCTCCCCCACCTAAATCATAAACACTCTAAGAAAAAAATCACTCTTTATTAGCATCTAGTATTAAAATTTTAGTATGCCTTAAAGCAATTATACTCCAATAAAGATGTTAAAATAAAAGTAGAAAAATAAAATAAAATTTTAGTATGCCTTAACTTATATTCTGATGCTTTTTTTTTTTTTTCAGTACGCGGGCCTCTCACTGTTGTGGCCTCTCCCATTGCGGAGCACAGGCTCCGGACCCGCAGGCTCAGCGGCCATGGCTCACGGGTCCAGCCACTCCGCGGCATGTGGGATCTTCCCGGACCGGGGCACGAACCCGTGTCCCCTACATCGGCAGGTGGACTCTCAATCACTGCGCCACCAGGGAAGCCCTGATGCTTTCTTTAAGGATGTATTTTTAAACAAATACACAATTTAAAAAACTATGTAGCTAAGATCTGTTTATGGTTAAAAAAGAAAACTGCAAACAGTAGAAGCATGTATACTTAAAAGTAAAAGTATGCATTCCCATCTTTGGCCCCCTGCTCTGACTCACTCTTTAAGAGTGGATTTTAACAGCTTGGTAAATCACTTTGTGGGTCACTACCTTTTGATTTTTCAAAGTGGAAGGAGGTGAGAAAGCAACTCAAGAAACTGACTGCTATATATGATGAGAGACTGAACATATACACAGGTGTCGGCTAGACTCCACAGGACAATAGATCTCTGATCCACAACCTCTGCAGCGACCAGCCCAGGGAGCCAACCACAACCTCTGTAGCAACTGGCGCAGAATGATCAGGACTCTGTGAATGACTGCCAGCTTCCCTATGTTTTGCCCTTGCTTCTAACTCAGGACTAACCAGAGAAAACCAAATATGCTCCCCAAATGTCCTGCTGGTTATCCCACCTCCAACTTTCCTGTGTCAACAACCTCCAATCAGAGCATACCTGATGCCTTTTTTTTTAAAAAAAAAAACTATAAGCTTTCTCACTCCCCTGTCTGCCTTTGAGTCTCTGCCGGACACAAGAGATGGTAGCTGATCCCACACTATAGTAAGCTTTGAATAAATAGCCACTGTTCTTATTCAGGTGTTCATTGTTTATTTCCACAATGACAAGAAAACGTTCCTACAAGGAGCAAAAATGATATCAGAATAACTGTTCAGTCTGCTGCTTCACTGGAAGCTTCATTTATTAGCCTCAACTAATATGTATTATGCTAGTATAAGCCAGCCACTAAAATAAACTGTATTTCCCTAGGACAAACTTAAACTTGTTTAAGAAGGAAACTACTGAGCTGAAGCCTTTAGGAGTTGGAACTTTGAATCTGAAACTATTTATTTCAAACTTCTCAAAGTTCCTTGGTTAAACATGAATGGAGAGAAGGCCTCAGCAATTAACATAATAGCATAAAAGGAATTAATAATAATGTTTCTCATGCCAGTCTTCTCATTTTTAAAAAATCTCTTATTTCCCCTGAAGATTTGTAACACTATTATTAGAGTTGGGTTTTTTTAATTATATAAATAATTACTTGTCTAAGGATAATTGTTCCTCTCTCGCTCTCAATTATGTTCAATTTACTAAACCAGACTACAAAGTTTTTCTTTAGTAAAGTTGGGAAACAGAGCATCTGAAAACATTTTACTTCAGGGAATGATATTCTGGTAAGTTTTCCTGAAGATGACATTTTCATTAGCACTGCTAATGAACTATGCTTATTCCTTTGGGAAGCCATGATTTATTAAAAGAATTAAAAGTTTGAAAAAACACTAAAAGAATTGAACTCATTCATTTTGATGACTACGGTATTTGCAATAGAAAAATTAGTGAGTATTCCCTAAAGTTGTGGTGGCTTTTAAACACTGCATAATTCTGGGTATTGCCATCAGGAAAGCATTGCACCGATGCTCATTAGAAGGATAATGTCATTATAATAGCTTTACTCTGAGGCATAAACTAGTTAAATGAAGCACCAGAAAAAGAAAGGCAAAGTTTGTTTAGTGAATCAATCTTGTTCTAAAGTTTGGTGACTCTACAGCAGGCCAGAAAGAAATGCAGCTAGTGGCTTAATTTGAAGAATCTTCCAAGGAAATGCTGCAAGAGCATACAACTCTTATAATTGGTCCCTAGGCTTCATTATGTCTTGTTCATGAAGCTATCTGTTCACACTTAGCTTTGCAAGTTAATTGTGAACAAATCAGGAGAGAATAAAAACTCAAACAATACAGCATTGAGGAAGATCTTTTTGGATCAGTGCTTTTGATTCCCTTCTTTACATTGTGACCTTATACTGGAAACTTGGGTGTGACTGGTGCTCTTCTGGTCCAAAGTACCAGGAGGTTCAGATCAGGTTAAGGTCAAGCTCAGTGCAGGCTGGCTCTGAGGTCAGCTTACTGACATGTCCTCTTTTAGGCTGGTGTTGCTTGAGGAACACAGGTTACTGGAGGTGAGTAGAGCTATTCTCCAAAGCCAAACCAGTTGGCTAGTCAGCAAAATTGTGCTGTTTGTTTGATCTGGGTTCTGAGCACAGAATCCTGTTGAATGCCGTTTAAATTTGGTCATGGAGAGAAGATGGTGCAGGAGTGAGCAAGGGAAACTCCTCTTCAGAGAAAGCTCTTACCCCAGAATCTTCTATACTAAAGGAGGAGACTGCTTCAAAATTTATAACTATGGTCTTCTTAAATGTGAAAGATAGGTTTCTGAAGAAGTGATGAGGTCAGGGGGGTTTATTTTAAGACTTCAGCCAGCCCTGAGCTAGTGCTGGTAGCAAGAGAACTGCATTGGTCCTTCTGCCCCTCCTGTCCAAGGAACCTGGTACAGGATGCTCTTGGGGATGGTGCCAGTGGATAGTGCCTTTGGTGGCTCTAGAAGGAGGCTGGATCTCAGGAGGTCCTAGAGCTTGGTCAATGCATCAAACTCAGTTGTCAGTGAAAAGGTTGCTCACCTTCAAGTAGGAAATGTGAAAGCCTTAGCAACAAGAAAGCCTTAATTCTTCAAAAGGTCAATTCAGTTCAAGCAATATTTAATCGTGCCTATTATGTACCAGGCACTGTGACCACACAGATGAAAATGACGGAGTTCTTACCCTCAAGGAACTTTTGGTTAAATGAAAGAAGTCAATATAGATACCTTAGGTATACTGTGATATGTAGTAAGAAAGCAAACCCTGTGCTGAGCCCTGAAGGATAAATTAGCTGAAGGAAGAAAGGTGGCGGTAGTTTCCAGGATGGAAAGAGGAGGATGAAAGTCAGCAACAAGGCATGGGAAATTGAGAGGCAAGCTAGGTACAGGGAGGGTCCTTCCTATTATCACAGATTTAGATTCCTCTGTTTTCTGAGAAGAGAAGTCTGAGTCTCTTTAGGCACAAGTGGTCGGGTGATGACCTGCACAGTCAGAAGCTGTATTCAGCACCTCACTGAAGTTGCTGCTGAAGCGTGTACTATGTCCTCCTGCACAGAGGGCTGGGATTTGGCCTTCACCCTTTCCTCCTTCCTCCCCCATGAGCTTCTCACATCTTCTGACATTTCTCTGTCAATCTTATATCCCTCCCTTTTCTTTGCTTTCCCCTTGAACTTCTCGAAAATGACCTCATTTCGTAAGGCAGGGAATTCTGAGCTGAATTCAGGTCTATAACATGGTCCCACTGGTGAGATACCTTGGAGTTCCCAACATCCTTTGCTCCCAGGGTACATAAGCACCCTGCTATCAGGCTAGTATTTGGGAAGTGATCCCATCAAGTGGGTGTTCTAGGAAGACAGCCTAATTGAGAAGCAGACTGAAAGGGGTGGAAGGCACAGGGAGGATGGGAGGAAGGGAGAGAAGGGGGCTCTGAGGGCCTGATCTTCCTCGGTGAGCAACTGCTCTCTCACAGTCCTGCTCTTTCTGCAGATCCAAGCTGACCTTTAGAGGGATTATTAACTTCTGGACTCGGAAGAATAGACTGACACGGTTACCAAAGTATTCTTGAAAAATTTGCCATCGGATGGAGTGAACCTTAGAATTACTTTTTCTCCATTAACATTTTCTTCTAGTTTATGTGCTCACTAAGAAACATTAGAAAACAGAAAAGTACCAGGAAAAAGACAAAAATTAACCCAAATTGCACACCCCAAAGATAACTACTAACATTTGCTCTAGATATTTCCAGTCTTTTCCATGCATATATATTTTTCTCACAGAAATAGTATCCTACATGTTGTTTTGTAGCCTCTTTATTTAAAGGGAATTTACATTTATTTTTCAGCTTCAAAGGGGCTTAACGATAATGACAGAAAATTAAGGATCTGTATGAGTGATGTACTTCTTGGAAAATGGGTGGTACAATTCAATTAATGGGTTAAACATTAGACATTGCAGTATTAGCCTTTTATAAAGATGTTTACTGGTTTAAGATGATCACTAAACATACATCATATGTCTACACAAACATACATCCTCTCACCAGGAAATCAGGAGATCTGAGTGATACTGTCAATATTCTGCCCTCAACTCAATAAGCAGTCTTAAGCAAATCAACTCAATATTGCTTTTCTAGATAAAGTCCAAATTCTTAAACATCGTGTATGAGGTCCTGTATTGTCTGGTCCATCCAGCTATATGGAATCACATGTAGTTCCCAGAATATACCATGCTTTCCTGTGCTTGTTGTTTTGTTTTTTTGCCTGAAACTTTCTTTCCATATGCCTTATTAATTCCTCCTTGCCTTTGAAAAAAATTTAATTATGGTAAAGTACATATAACATTAAAATTACCGTCTTAATCATTTTAAAGTGTATAGTCCAATCTCCAGAATCCTTTTTCTCTTGCAAAACTGAAACTCTATGCCCAATGAACGACAACTCTTCCATCCCTCCTCCCCCCAGCTCTTGGCAACCATCATTCTACTCTCTGTCTCTATGAATTTGACTACCTTAAGTGCCTCTTGTAAATGGAATCATACAGTATTTGTCTTTTTGTGACTGGCTTATTTCATTTAGCGTAATGTTCTCAGGTTCATTTATATTGTAGCATACGTCAGGATTGCCTTCCTTTTTAAGGTTGAATAATATTTCATTGTATGCATATACCACATTTTATTTATCTATTCATCTGCCAGTGGACACTTGGGTGGCTTCTACTTTTTGGCTGTTGTGAGTAAAGCTGCTGTGAACGTGGGTGTACAAATATCTCTTCAAGATTCTGCTTTCAGTTTTGCGGGGTATATATCCAGATGTGGAATTGCTGGATTACACGGTAATTGTTTTTGTAGCCTCCTTTTTAAACTTTGCTTTTTTATACTTCTTTTCCCCACATTAATAATAAGCCACACTTTTCCAAAATGGCTTTTATTATCCCTGGAGGATTTTTTTTCAAATGACATGCTTATTTAAAGCGTTGCTTCCAATTTTCCATTATTAATAACAATGCTAGATGAATAAATATTCATTCATACAATGAATCCCTAGAAGTGGAATTGCTAGGTTAAGGAGCATACATTTTTAATTTAAGGTTTTGATGCATAGTGTTACAGCACATGCACAAGCTTCTAAAGGCTTCTTTTTATGTTACATCAGCCTCTATTGCCAGTACCCTGTGTCAGCAGGGCAAGGGCCCCAGCTTGAAGATCCTATGGTATCTTTAAACTTTACTCCTAAAGAAAACAAATCTCTATATCAAAATTCTTATTCAGAAGTGAAAGTGTTGCATAAGTCATCAGTCACAAGAAACAAAATGAACGATCAGATCTTGCTGCTTAAATTTTCAATGAATATAAGTGATATCAATTCCATTTTAAAATGGCCCTTCTAAATAAACATGAAAAGTCCCTTCAAGTTTGTATATACTACTTTTCAGTTTATATACCACTTCCAGTTACAGTCTTTATAATTAGTTATCATTTTCCCTGGATTACACATGAAGAAATTAAAGAGAAAGAAAGAAAGAAAGGCACCATGAGAAAGACCCAGCAGAAACAGATGGCAGAAGGAGATGTTCAGACGTAAGTTACAACTAAACAACAAAAAGTTGATTAACATGTTTAAGGAAATGAAGATTTTAAAGAAATAGAATAAATTTAGCAAAAAAATTAAATTAATAAATTTTAAAAAAGAAATTGAGGCCCAGAGACATAACTTGCCTGAGGTCACAGAACTGATAATCTGTGTCTTCTGGTTCCAAGTTCATTGCTGTTCCAATTACAAATGATTTATTTCCAGTCCTTGAGATCTGATCACAATGAGTAAACACAGTATGGACTTTTCTAAGACTTTTTTTTTCCCCCCCCAAACTGGAAAGGTGGTAATGGTTTGGGGAAGGTCGCTGAAAGCTGTGATTTAATAAGAAGACATTTTGTGGCTGATACATAGTACAGAAATACAAATAGTATTTCTTCCTTCCCTAGGATTGGGTGATGCCCTTCATTATGGTGGTACAGTGTGGTGTTGAGCATGGTGGGCTCCGGGGTCAGCCTGCTTGGATTTGAACCTTGGCTCCACAGCACAAGTTATGTGATCTGAACAAGTTAACCTCTCTGTGCTTTTGTTTCTTCATTTATAAAATGGACATGAACAGCTCCCACCTCACTAGATTATTGTCAAGATTAGACGAGGTAATGTGTGTGCCTGGCACATGCTAATTGCCTGATATGTAACAATTGGTATTACTAGTGATGAGGACCTAGGTAATAATGTTCTTTTGTTTTATCCTGGGGAGGAAGGTACATGGAAGGGGCTGGTGCAGAACAAGGTAAGAGTGAAAATAGCCTTCTCAGATGCTGGCTGATTAAAAAACATAATTAAAGGGCTCCTCTGGTAGACTATCACCGGTTTTCAGAAATTTGATCACAATATGGTCTAATGTAGTTTAATTTGTGTTTGTTCTGTCTTGTGGTTTGTTGAGCTTCATATATCTGTGGGCTTATAGTTTTTGTCAAATTTGAGGTATATTTGGCCATTATTTCTTCAATGATTTTCTGCCTTCCCTTCTGGGACTCTAATTACAAGAAGGTTTAACAGTTTGATATTATCTGACAGATCACTAAGACCTGGTTCAATTTTTCCCCTGCCTTTTTTTCTCTCTTCAGTTTGGAAGTGTGCTTCAGTTTGGAAATCTTGCATCGTTATGTTTCTAAGTTTACAGGCCCTTTATTCTGCAGCATGTAATCTGCTATTAATCAAATGAAATCATAATCATTTCAGATATTGTATTTTTCAACTTCACAAAGCTCCATTTTGGTTCTCTATATCTTCCATTTCTCTCCACGAGATATTCATTTTCCATTAAATCTTTGAGCATTAAAGGAGGAGCGACACTGGCTTCTGTCAGAGAAAGATCCAGAACAAGATTCTGCCCACGCAGAAACAACGGCAATAGCGCCTTTCATTTACATAGCACACTGAGGTTCACAAAGCACTTTCACTTCTGTTATCCTCCATAACTTACACAACATCCTTTCCTGGCAACTGGGACAGGTACTACTATCACCAGGTTACAGATGAGAAAACTGATGCTCAGACATATTTAAGTGACTTGGCCAGAGTCCTATTCACTCAGAAGTCTAAGAGCCATTGTTAACGTTCTTACTGACCTCTGACATTTTCCGTTCAGGTGTTTAGAAAACAAGCTTAGATTCTCTGCCTCAAGAAATTCTGATGCACACACGACACTGATAGACTCTCAGAGTTCTTTAACCTGCCTCCATCCCTTTGTAAATTTTTTTATGTAAGACTAAAAGATATTTGCTACCACTACCAATTTGTTAGTTCCTCCCAGAGTATAAAAGGCATTGTGCAGTGGATTGGGAGGAGTCAGTAGTGCGTTCCTCATAAACTTATTGGCATTTATTAGCAGGGAGTCCACTGATGTCCTATGATGATCCTGGGACATCTAACTCACCTTCAGTCACTAATTAGCCCTTGCATCACTCTATATTGTAGCCTTCATTTTCAACTTTGGAGAGCCTAGTCTGAAAATCATTGAATGATTTATACCTAGTGTAGTATAAATTGGACTAAGATTCATTTCTCTTTTTCCTTTTCCAAGAAATTACATCAGCAAATCAGTATCTATATCAGTAGTTTTAAAACTTTTTCTTTTTAGCAGAAGCATACCTTCAAAAAAACAAAATCTTTTTTTATTTTGGCTGCACACGTGACTTGCAGGACCCCAACCAGGGATGGAACCCGGGCCCCCTGCAGTGGAAGCGTGGAGTCCTAACTACTGGACCATCAGGGAATTCCCATAAAAATAAAATCTCAAGTGGACCCCAACTACATAACACAGATAAAAGTGGAACTGATCTGGTTGAAGAGGGGCAGGGCTGGCAGAGGCGGTGCCACCAGAGTCCTGCCCTTAGATCCCACGTGGGAAACCTGAGGCCCTTCTGCTGAGCCCTAGAGCTCCAAAGAACTGGAAAAACACTGACCTGCATAATAAAATTAAAACATCCATTCATCCATCCATTTATCCTTCCTTCTATCCAAACAACATTTGCTGAGTCCCCATAGTGTGAGATACTGTATTAGACCTTGGAGAAGCAGTAGTAAGAGATAGTGCCTTAGCACAGGGTCAGGCACCAGGCAGGTGTTTGACAAATAGTATAGAGAATGAGGAAAAAGAAGCCCGAGGATCTGAGGCTGGATACGACAAGAATAATTCTAAGACTAAAACGAAAAAGGGGATCAAGAATGCAGGTGGAGTAGGCAGGGATAAAACGTTCCCTCAGGTAGTTTCTCTTCAAGGAAGACATTTTGTTGACCTCATCTTTTGCCAAGATCTGTTGCCACCTCACTTCCTGGGTTCCTACAACTCTATTTCTCTTCACTTCACAAAGTGGGGTCAAATTAGTTAGGGCTATTTTGCTTTAAAGTAACAGAAGCTTAATTTGTGAATTAAAATATAAAATAAAACCAGAGTAGGGGAGAACTTTTTTTGGAGGGAGGCTTGGGAAACTCTTAAAACTTAATAATGAGAAAACAAACATCTCAATTTAAAAAGGGCAAATACCGGAATAGACACTTCACCAAAGAAGATCTACAGATGGCAAGTAAGCACATGAAAAGATGCTCAAAATCAGTAGTCATTAGGGAAATGGAAATTAAAACCACAATGAAATACCACACCTACCTAGATGTCTACAATTAAAAAGACTGACTAGACCAAGTATTGACAAAGATATATCAATAGAACAAGTGGAGCTCTCATACACTTCTAGGGGCAAGTGAAAATGATACCGTGACTTTGAAAAATGGTTTGGCAGCTTCCTACGAAGTTAAATGGACATCTACCACATAACCCAACTGTTAGGCATTTACACTAGAGAAATAAAACATACGCCTATAAATAGACTTTTCACATCAATGTTCATAACAGTTTTGCTTGTAATGTCCAAAACTGTAAACCACCCAAATTTTCATCAACAGAGGAATGGATAAACAAATTGAGGTATATCCATGGACTGGAATACTACTTGGCAATAAAAAGGAATTAATTATTGATACACATGCATGAATATCAAAATAATTATGCTGAGCAAAGGAAGCCAGACACCTCCTGAAAAGAGCATGATCTCATTTATATAAAAGTCTAGAAAATGAAAACTGATCTATCATGATGGATAGCTGATCAGTGGTTACCTTGGGATGGGTTGAGGGGGCATGTAGGGCAGGAGAAAAGGATTACCAGGGGCCATGAGGAAACTTTTGGGGGGTAAAGGATGCATTTATTGTGGTGATGGCTTTAGGTTATACACTTCTTATTTATTTACTTACTTATTTATTTATATATGGCTGCGTTGGGTCCTCGTTGCTGTGTGCAGGCTTTCTCTAGTTGAGGCAAGTGGGGGCTACTCTTAGTTGCGGTGCACAGGCTTCTCATTGCGGTGGCTACTCTTGTTGCGGAGCACAGGCTCTAGGCACGTGGGCTTCAGTAGTTGTGGCACGCGGGCTCAGTAGTTGTGGCTTGCAGGCTCTAGAGTGCAGGCTTAGCAGTTGTGGCGCACAGGCTTAGCTGCTCCGTGGCATGTGGGATCCTCCCAGACCAGGGATCAAACCCGTGTCCCCTGCACTGGCAGGCAGATTCTCAACCACTGTGCCACCAGGGAAGCTCCCTCAGGTTATATACTTTTGTGAAAACATAAAATCGCACAATTTCAATACATGCAGCTTATTGTACGTTGATTATACTTCAGTAAAGCTTTTTCTTTTTCCTTTAAAGCTAACAAACAAGGAATTTCTCTTAAAAGTAAACCTGCAGTTACCATACCCAGCAATTTCACTCTTGGGCATTTAGGCCAGAAAAATGAAAACTTATGTTTACACAAAAAAACTGTAGGAGTGTTCACAGAAGCTTTATTCATATTAGTAAAAACAAACAAAAAAAAACTGGAAACAATACAAATATTCTTTAATGGGTGAATGGCTAAACAAATTCTGGTACATTCATACAATGGCGTACTACTCAGCAATAAAAAGGAACAAATTATTGATACATGTAACAGCTTGGAGGATCTGAAGTCTATTATCTTAGTGATGAAAGGCAATCTGCAAAGGTTACACACTGTATGATTCCACTTATAATCATCCTCAAATTACAAAACTATAGAGATGCAGAGCAGATTCGTGGTTGCCCAGGGCCAGGGATGGGTCAAGGAGGTGTGACCCTAAGAGGTTGCTTAAGGGAGCGCCTTTGTGGTGATGGAACTGTTCTGTATCCTGATTGTTCTGGTGGTTACATAATTTATGTGTGGTCAAATTGCATAGAAATACACACACACATTCATACACAACAGATGAGTGCATGTGAAAACTGAATGAGGTCTGTAGTCTACCTAACATCAATTTCTTGGTTTTGATATTGTACCAAAGTCATATAAGATGTCACTATTGGGAGATGTTAATAGCTCATAACTCTATGAACTATTTTTGCAACTTCCTGTGATCTATAATGATTTCAAAATAAAAAGTTTACAAACACGCATAATGGACAATAAAAAAAAACCTCTTCAGGAGATGGCAGTTTGGGCTGGTAAGGTGAATGCTCTCTAAGACATACTTGCCCCCCAAAGCTCTACCTAAATGCCTTTAATTAAGTAGCCAGTATGAGACAAAGAACAAAGGAATTCCTATTCCTCCTCATTTTAAACAGAGGCAAAACCCCCAAAATGTTGAACAAGCCTATGAACAAGTAGTCTTGATTGGTCTTATTTCTTCAAAGCAGGAGACACAAGAATGTGAGTTTATAGAGGGCGGGGTCAGTGTCTTTATGATTCTAGCACCTAGTCCAGGGCTTGGCTCATAGGAGAAGCCCAGAAAAGGCTTTTGGAAGGAAGGAAGATAGGGAGGGAGGGAAAAAGAAAGGTAAGGAAAGGGAAGAGACCTCCGGTAGAACTTGAACCATCTTCTCTTTTGTGTCAGTTCAGAAAGGTCGTGTTAGTTAATGACAGACCAGTGTACAGGACCCATTCCACATATGGGGAGGAGTGTGGACAAGGAAGGATAAGGTCCACTGTGTGGACCTCCTCATCCTTAGAACGTGAAAATCATAACTCCTGATGGACTTCCCTTTCATCAGGGGTCAGGGTGCCCTGTATAGATGAGGCTGCATCTAAATAGGCTAGAGCCAGGCTGGGAATGGGAGGGTCTGAAACAGTCACTGAATCAGTCTGCAGTGGAAGACTTTAAGGATGAATATGAACTGAGGTCTTGACAGAGAGCTCAGATTCAGCCAAAGATGAACGAATTCCAAACCCAGTTCAGAAGTCCGGAGTGAATCCCAAGGGGAACCTATAATTAGGAGTCAGATGGCGCAGGACTGACACGATCAGAGACAAGCATGGATGTCTAAGCAGGGGCTGGGGTGGGGGCATTCCTTGCCCTCATCTGTCCTGGGGCCCACCTGATGACAGAGTTACAGACACAGCCAGAACTGATGACTTCATTGTGACTTATTTCATAAAGGAGTTACCAGGATATGAAGCTTCCTAGAATATCTTGAACTCCTCAAAATGTTAGGAAAATAGTTCATATTTATTCAGATTCTCAGGGTTCTTTTCTCAACATTATCATGAAGATTCTGTAATTCAGCTTTTGTAGATTGTCTGGGTTCAATGTCATATAACCAAATTGTCCCCTTGTTCTAGTTCATACATCCTTCTCCCCCTGGATTCCAAGGTTTTGTGTTTTTAAAAGGGTCAGGCTGTTTGGGGCCTGTTTGCACTTCATTATTTGCTTATACTGCCTCCCCCTATACTTATGTGACTTCAAATTCCACATTTTCTCTTACAATCCTTTACACTATGGCATAGCTACTCAAGTTTACAGGGCTCAAGGATATGGATTTAGCAGAAATATGGATAGCTTGTTTTATTAAGAAATACACTGAACATAATACCGTGGGGCTACATTTTCCCTCGTGACAGCTCTGGACTTACATTTCTCATCCATCTTCTTAACCTTTCACATCATTTCCTGAAGCCATTTCATCTTCCTTCTAAAATGCCAACCTAAAAATAAGTAATCACACTGAAAAGGATCCAGATGGAAACAAAAACATGGACACACTCATTCGGTACGCAAAACATTTTCTATATTTGTCAGTAGACAAGTTTGCTTCTCATCTTCATGTTTGCCTCATTACAGGGGTGTATGAGAGATTAAAAGAAATGTTTTGGACCATTGGAACAAAATTCATTCTACATGGCTTTTGACTTCAGGTGGTGATAGTGTATTTGGGCACTGTAAAAGCCTAAGAAAATCCTCTGGAAATAAATATGACTAATTTATATTTTTTTATTTAATCAAACTAAGACTTCAGATTATTGTATGCATTCTTAAGAAGTATATTTTTGTTTCTATCAGTTGGGGAAAGAAGGCTGTGTCAGGCTCAGAACTTGGCAAATCCTGTCATTTTTCTTGGTGTAGGAATATGGAACACTTTGTAAGGCATGTTTTTAGCTTCTTAGACACAATTACAACATGAGAGTCATGAAAACCAGAGGAATGCTGTAGATTACATGTAAAGTCATAAATGTAAAATAGACTAATCAGAATCCCCAGTGAGCTATTATTTTTCGAATGTTCTCATTTTATTCTCTTTTCAGAAGAAAGAAGAGCAACAAACACACTTTTATCAGAGGGGATTTTGTAACTTTTTTTTCAAAGGAATCTTCCCGTGTCAGTACACATTCATCTAAAACACTATGTTTTCTGTATCTACAGTCTTGTTCAATGGCAACTGGCATTCAGAATGAGAAAGCTGAGAGGCCACAAGATATTGAATCACCTAAGAAAAAATTAACATTCATCATCAAAGTAAACAATCTTTCGACACCATATCAGAACAATTTTCAGAATAAAGAGTTGAAACAAAAAGTGTTTACTGAATAACTATCTTTCAGCCAGGAGAGGCCTTGTTCCCTAGGCAGGGTGATGAATCTTTGTGAGATTGTATTAAAGAGTTATAAATTTTAGGACCAAGTTAACGATCTAAGCCACGGAAGTCTGCAAATTATTCCCCCACAACTTGAAAAAACATTAGCCCTTAAATTGTGTGGCTTTAGAAAATGGCCCACGTGTGCGACTTAGACTTTCTATCGTTAAGTTTAACTCTATGTGAATTGTCAGTCATGATTTGATTATCTTTTAGGCCCCAAAAATGCTGTTAAATTTCAAAGTACAGGTGCTGCAAAGGCAACCCAATGGTTGGTATGCACAGTTCCCTGAAAAAGATGTCGAGCCTCAAAACCAAGGGAGCACATTTTAAAATATTTTCAAGGCGACAAAAGTATAGCCACTCTATGCTGCACACTTACACATCCAAATCCCACCATGTAGGTCCTGTGTAGACACAGCCCTGGCCCAAACCTGGATGTGGTCTCTCCCCTTTCAAACTCTCTGAAACGTGAAAGTACTAGCTTGTGATTCCAGGATATCTGTTCATTCCCTGGTCAGGAACTTGATTTTTCTTGTGACATGCACTAAATTGTACTCTGTACATGCTTCATCTCCCCTACTAGATTATAAACTTTTTGAGTGCAAGGACCGTCTCTGTTTTATCTTCTTTGACATAACATAGATGAACATGGTAAATTATAAATTACTCTCGCAGGTCTAACTTTCTATTCTTGTGGCATTCTTTGCATCTATTAGTATGTTACACATCATAGGTGCCTAAGAAAGATTTGCTGACTGACTG
This sequence comes from Delphinus delphis, assembly GCF_949987515.2. NCBI lineage: Eukaryota > Metazoa > Chordata > Mammalia > Artiodactyla > Delphinidae > Delphinus > Delphinus delphis. The sequence goes on from NC_082686.1 coordinate 72,807,053, forward strand.
ACATACTGAATAAGTGAACGCCTTCAATTATTTCCAGAATTATTACCAGAATTCCACATGGTATCTAGTAAAGAAAGGCCCAGCAAACAGAAGGTCAGCTCTCTAAAGGGCATTTGTTGGAATGGAGCCTGGCAGGCTGACCTGCCACCCTCAGTTCACAGACCATCAGACACCATTGCCACCACCAATCCTTCCAGTTCACACTACAGGATTTGGTTGCACCCTGTAGCATACTGGCAAGGGGTCCTCAGGGACATGTGGCTGTCTGACCCCATGCTAAAAAGGTATTTCAGGACTGGTGAGTGCAGAGGTTGCCAAAAACCACCTCCACCCTTCGGATGTGCAAATAGCAAGCATTAGCACAACTCTCTCCCTCGAGAAGCAAGGGAAACTAAAACCAACCAAACCCACGTGAGGGTCTAATTAAAAGAAACCAAACCAGGCACTTTGCTTTGTTGCCCTTTCTATGCCAAATGTCTAGGACTGAATCCGTGCAGAAAACTGTCCCGTTTTCCAAATGCTTCCAAATTTTGCAAGGCTTTCTAGACTTTTTATCAATTGTAATCTGTCCTGGAACAGAGACGTCATCTTTAGGGGAGAAAGCACCACCTCATTTGAGTAGTATATGTGGGAAAACTCTCAATAAATCACTTTCTCATTACTAAATACTTCTCCTGTTTTAAAATCCAGAAAGGAAAAAATTAAGAAGGAAAAAGCTGAGATTTCAGAATGGTCACTTTCTGTGTTGAACTGGTAATCTAGAGGCCCACTGGCCACCTCCTCATCCTTCATCCTTAGCCAACCACAGGTGAAGTCAGGAGCACCCAGCTTCTCTGACGTTTGCTATGCCTCCCTTAGAACATTTACCAACTGCTGTATTTTTTTCCACAGAGTCTCACTATTCGCTATAAATACTAAAAGAACAGGCCCCTTGTTCTCAGGCAAGAAAACACAGAAGCTTCATTTGTTGACTATTTGTAGCCACTATGCATTTTGTGTGCTTTATAGCTTCTTGAATGATTGTTTAATTGTGAATATATTGGCATGTGATTTGAGGTCAGCTGTTTGTTCCCTGGGTGGTACAGTCAATCCATAATCCTGACAGGGAGAAATCTCATTAAAGTTCAAGCTTCAGATTCTAGGCTATCAACATATAATCTCTAGCTCTTCAAATCCTATACGTCTCATGAAAACTTTCTCAAACTGTTTAAACTTCCTTGGATATAGTTTTTGCGGTACGCGGGCCTCTCACTGTTGTGGCCTCTCCCGTTGCGGAGCACAGGCTCCGGACGTGCAGGCTCAGCGGCCATGGCTCACGGGCGCAGCCGCTCCGCGGCATGTGGGATCTTCCCAGACCAGGGCACGAACCCGTGTCCCCTGCATCCGCAGGCGGACTCTCAACCACTGCGCCACCTGGGAAGCCCAATTTTCCTTGGATATAGTTTTAAAGCAGTTTCCCTTTTCTTCATTGCTCTAAAAAAAATGCAGATTGGCAAACAGAAAAGAAGATTGGTTCCAATTTCTCCACCCAAAGATACAATTAATATTTCGATACATAGTCTTCTCAGCTGGTTGACAGAGTTCTTTGAACTAGCACCAAAACAAACTCAAAATAAGCTTCACCAGGGCTTTAAGTGTTGCCACATTCTTCAAAATCTTTTTTTAAAGCCAAAACCACATAAAGTAAGATTTTCTTTAACGTTTTCAGTTTGCCACCAGTATACAGCTCAAGTGGGCCTTCAGTCTCTGGGTAAACGGTGTTTTTAAGAAAAAGGTGGATTTCTGCTGTTTCAAAGCCCATTACAAGAATGACTTAACTGATCACTGATGTCCTGCTCCTCCCAGATTACCTGCCACCCCATCCCAGCACTTCTCAAACACTTGCTCAGGGATCCCTACTTCGGGACCTTTGGCCTCCAATTTTGCCTCTGAGGGGTGAGAGAAGGGTCGAAGGAATAATATTGGAAGCAAATAAAACAATACTATAGTGGTCAACTCTGGAAAATTGGAACACAGGTGTTGGTTGTATTAGTTTCTATATTCTTACAGATATTTTTAAAGTTCTAAGTATCAATAAAACTAAGCAAAAGATATGGTCCTTGTATTCAAGGAGTTCAGGGTCTGGTGCAATGATCAATTACAGGACATACAAGATTTGCAAACACATCATCTGTCTAGAGAGCCTTCTAACAGAGGTTAGTACAAAGTGCTAGACTCTAGCAGCTAGAGGAACATAGAGCAGGCAGCACCCGACCCCTCCTCAGCAACGTCTTCTTAGAGAATGTAGGAAGGCTTCTGTAAGGTGGAAAGCTTGACTTGAGGCTGGGAGGATGAGTAGTTCTCTGTGGTTTCAAGTGTGAGTAAGAGTGCGCTGCAGAAATAATGACTTGTGAAATCAGACTCTGAGACCATACTGTGTGCTTGGAGAAGAGGGCATATTTTCAGCACGACTGGGGTTGTTCTGTGTCAGCTGATGAGCTTGGAGAGGTGGGCATTTACTAGGTGGTGAAGAGTCCCACATGACAAGTTACCCAGTGGTTGATAAAGAACCAGTGAAGCAAGTGAAGGGCATAATGCAAATTTTGGCAAACTCCTTCGGGGGGCAGTGTGGAAGATAGATGGGAGGGAGGTGGAAGGGAGGCAGAGAAACCAATTAGGAGGCTCCTGCAATGATCTAGGTGAGAGATGATGAAGGTCTATAATAGGCCAATGGCAGAGGGGGAGCAGAGGACAAATGGGAGATGTTTAGAAGATAGAATCCACACTTCATAGAGACAAATTGGATGTGAAGGGAGGGAGAGGACAGAATTGAGAGTGATTGCAGGTCTTCTGACTTGCAGGTGGGTTGGATGATTGCGTAAATTCACTGAGACTGGGTGGAGAAGCAATGGAGAAGGACACATGAGTAAAATTTGCAACATGCTGAGTTTGGGGAACCTGTGATACATCTTGGAGTTGCCCAAGAGACCACGAGGTACAGAGACTTGAGGTGAGTGTAGCAAGTGTGGTCTCTAGGCTAGAAGTAGACTCATCCATGCTGAACCATGGGGCTGAGGCCATGACTCTGCTGAAAGTGTTCTGGGAAGAATGAGGGAGAGAGAACAGAGGCTGCAACTCTGGGGATGCTCAGCGATTAAGAGGCTGAGGGGTGGTCCAAGGGGAAGAAGACTCGAAGAGAGTGATGATGTCAGTCAATGTTGCATCTGTTAAAGGAGGAGATCACTTCAAGAAGGAAGGAACAGTCTCTAGGTTAGAGCTGGCAGACAAGCCATGTAAGAGTTGGTGTTGCCAGATAAAATACAGAGTGCCCTATATGATCAACCATGCCAGTAAATAAAGCTAAAACTAATAATAAAAAAAAGAGTGCCCAATTAAATTGGTATTTCAGATTGAAACAAAGTTTTTTTAGTATAAGTAAATCCTCTACTTTTATTTGCTAAATACAGCAACCCTAGTAAGATAAAGACTAAAATGTGCTTGTCAGTGTGGTAGCTAAAGCAGGGTCAGAGGATGGCAGGGAGCAGAAGCAGGAGGAGACCTAGAGGCAGTGCATGTGAACCAACCTTTCCAGAAATCAGGCTGTGAAGCAATAGGGTCAGGGCGGGGTTAAGACACAGAGGATTCTCCTAAGGGGAGCAGGCACTGTATGCTTCATCCCTAGCCACCCCCACCAGCCAGAAACCACAAGGTTCAAGGCCATGTCTTACCTGTCTTTGTAATCAAAATGCTGATCTACCCAGACCCTTTCTCTTGTGCATCAGAAACTCAATAAGAGGTTGCTAAATTAAATCCTTAGACTGGGTTTTTCCATACCTGTAGTAAAGAACTAACGTAATCCAGGAGATACCTCACTTTTGCCTCTAGCTGAAAATTATGGCCCAATATATTTGGGGCAAATATCGTTCATGTTTATCAGAATGACCTGAGAAACTGCCTCAGCTCCCCATGTCTACTTACCAGCAAACGCACTTCTGAGAGGCCAATTGTCCCCTCTCTCTGCCTGCGAATACACAATAGCAACAGGAGCAGCTGGGAATCTCTTAATTGCCTTGTGCTTGTCAAGATGATGCAACTTTCCAGGTGAGTGAAACAGATTCCGAATATCTGGCTGAGGGGAAAACAAAATAAAACAAATCTTGCACCAAACCAGAAGAGTAAGTTTCTCAAGAGGCTTTCTGAGGCCAGTGGGAAACTTCAGTATCCTTCAGCTCGAGCTGACGTCCACTGCACCGCGTGGCTCACACACTGCCTTTCCTCCTTTACACAGCTAAGTGAAATCCACTCACCCTGTCAGAGGAATAAACCAAACACAAAAACAAACCTATTAAAGGGCCGCTCAGCCTTGCCTTAAGTGATCGGAAGCAAGCAAGCAAATGCACAGGTGCTTCGCAAGACAGGTCTTTGCCATTTCTGCTCCTAACGCACCGTTGAGTCAACACTGGAGATGCCCTGGACTCTGCTCGGGAGGGAGGAAGGAGGCCCTGGCGCTGAAGTGAGGGCTCTGGGGCTTTGCACCTGCTCTGGCACAGAAAGGAGGCCCCAGGATATGTCTGGAGGGGACAGGGTCTGGGGGTGCTTTCTGTTGGTGGAACGAAAAAGAAAAATGGCTTAATGGAAAAGCTTGGATTTTGAGGTTGGATTAGACCTGGGTTCAATCCCTTACTCTAGTTTTGTAGTACTGGGGTCTATAACATGGTAGTTGAGAGCTAAGCTTTAGAGTTGGACACTTTTGGATTTAATTTCTAGTACTACAAGTGGAACGACGGTAACACTTTTCAAAATACCTTCCTTATGTATTCTTCTTGCAGTCATTCTGCCTTTATGGCTCTAAGAAAGAGAATAAGATGGACGGCACCGCAAGAAGGAGGAGGATGCGACATAGGCACCATGCCTGTCAAACAGTTGGAGGGAAAGGAACAAGGAGGCAAGGAGTGGGAGGCAGAAAGGAAAGGAAGAAGTGCCCAGAAGGTGAGGATTAGAAACCGTCAGTTCAGTTGAGGAAGATTCCAGAGCAAAAGGCTGTGCTCCTCTTCCTGCCTAAGAGACTCTGGGAGGAGACTGCCTTAGAGAATCCCACACTGACCAGGGGTCAGCTCACAGCGCAGGCCTGAGGCAGGACTGCCCCCCAGCTTGGTGCTTCCCAGCCTGAGCCAGAAGCTCCCGGGGGCCCCCAGTGGGGAATGCAAAAGGTCACCAAGAGCTGAGGCCAGCAGGCCCGCCACAGGGGGAAGTGACCCAAAGCAGAGTCTGTGAGGAGGAGCGCCCACACCGCAAGGGACTGCTGTATTGGTGAGAGCCGGGGTGCCGCTGAGCCAGCAGCAGGGAGGAGAGAGGGAGGGGAAGTCCATCGCGTCAGCCGGGCCAGAGAACAGGCCACATGCTTATGCGGCATGGACTTTGGCTGCAGGTGTGAATAGGGCCCTGTGAGCAGGCATAGTAGGGACTTAGGGTGGTGAGAACCTACAGAAGCGAACAAGGACCAGCCTTCTCAAGGGGCAGAGGGGAAGAGCAATAGCCTGGAGAGAGAGAGATAGCTTGGGAAGAAGTCTGAGCCTTGAATTATTTAAATACTTGTTCAAAAGAAACTGAGAAAACTGGGAAAAAATAAACACAAAAAAATAACATCTCAAAAAAAAAAATCTCTTTTACTCCCATTCTTCCTCAAAAAAACCACCCTGAGATCTTTGACTTGACAAATTTTGATACTGTTTTCCCGCTCCTCAGTGAGATTTGGGGCTCTAGAGGTCAAAATCATCAGTTATGGACAATAAAGGACCCCACCAGGTATGCACATTTGAGGTACAGTGTATAAACTTACAGCACTCCCCTCTACTAGAGGAGCTTTGTAAACTTGGGTTATCTTAACTTCTTTGGGCCTCAGCTTCCTCATCTACAAAATGGGAATAATACTACTTCATAAGTGTTGTTGGGTGTATTAAATGAAATGATGCATGTGAAGCACTGTACAGTACTCAGCACATAATTGTGCGTGTTCATGGTTATATAACATTATTACTTAGCTTCCAGCAGCTTCATTTTCTACCGCTGTAAACTGGGATTGCAATATTCATCTCACACAATAGGTTTGCAAATAGCATTACTTTCCCTTTCTCCTCTATTTCCTTTTCTAAAGAGCTACCGGTTATCTTATCTCGTCTTCTACCTCAAATAAAGACATCTCTATTCATTTATTCAATCAAGACTGTTTTCTGGGTTTCAGCTTCGTGCAGATCACTCTCGTGAGGGTTTCTGAGATGATACATGTACAGTACTTATCATTCATGGTCTGCTGGTTGAGGGGGGAGGGGGCAATATTTTTACATCTTTATCGTAGAAGGGAAAAATGATGAGTGGATAGCAAAAGCACTGCAGTAATTCAGAGGAGGCAGTGTTGATTTCTAGTTAGAAGTCAGGGAATGCTTCCTGCATAACCTGGAATTTGAACCAGACCTTGAAGAATGACAAATACTTAGGCAAGTGAAGACTCGGGAGGGCACAAGGATGTGTGTTGAGATGGGTGGGTAGTTCTGTGTGACCAGTTCAGAGAAGATGAAAGGTTGGGGAAAAGATAGGCTGGAGAGCTGGGTACAGGCCTGATATGATGAGCCCACGATGCTATTAAGCTAACAGTCGTCAACTTTTCACTTTCTCATATTTCATGAAAGGAAGGAGAAGGAGAAGGAACTAAAATGTATTGAGCTCCAGATACACGTGAGCCACTGCACAGGGACTATTCTATGTATAGTATCTCTAAACCTCATGGCCATGCTGGAACGTAGGTATTCACAGAGGAGGACACTGAGGTTCAGGGAGGTTAAGTAACTTACCTAAGATAACACAGCTAGACAGTAATCCACTGAGAATAAAATCTGGGCTTGCCTGATCCAAAACTAGTGCTATGAGACAAGGCCTTTAGGCCTTACCTGTTCTACCTGTTTCCTTGTGAAAGCATCACTTCTTTCCAGCTCCTGCGTTTAAGGAAGTGCTGTCACCAATAAATTAGCAGTCAGGGTGAGCTGGAAGCATTCTGAGGGACTGAATCCCAATGGGGCGATGTTTTTGATTCCAGGATTCAGGGTCATGGAAAACTGCCAGAAGGATATGGGTCTTCTCCTCCTGCAAATGGCCCCATGAGTGTCCTGGCAATTTGAGCCACCTAAGGAGAGCAGTGTCGGGGATGAGACTCAGCTTTGGAAGGTAATGGGAGCCTAAATGAGGGACATCCAAGGTACTTTCATCTTCTGTGTATTTGTGCTCCATTTAAGTCCCAGGGGATTACATTTTGAGGTGGATCTTAAGGCAGGATATATGACAGACTAATGTTTATTTGAGAAGGCTCAGAAATATGTGTCTCCCCAGCTGGAACCAACACAGCGAGACCCAGGACAGTTTTGGTTTTGTACCATAAATCTTCTCTCTGGGGAATGAGAAACCAGATCTGACCTTGTGAGCCCTGGGGTAGTGACTGAGGCTCAGAGAGATAGGTTGACTTCTCCAAGCTCACACAGATGGGAAGAGGCAGAGTCAAGATGAGAGCCCGAGCACTGTGATCCTGGCTTCATTACTGTGCTGCTCACAGGAGAATAAACTCACCTAATCAGAGGACTAGAAAACAGTTTTACAATCTCAATGGCCTGTGGCTGGTTTTAAGAGAACCATAGAATTTTTACAATTAGAAGAGACAGTAAAGATCATTTCATCCAATTAACTCATTGTATAGACGAGAACACTGAGGTTCAGAATAGGAAATTGACTCGCCCAAGGTCACAACACTTAGTGGTGGGACTTGGCCTAGGTCACAGACACTGCCTGTGGTCAGTGCTCTTTCCACTGATGCTGAATAATATGTTCCATGGACTATTAACCACATCAACTCCCACGCCCCCATCCTGCCCACTCACATGTGGAGAGTCAAGAGGTCATCAATCACTACTTCCATTTAGACAGGCATACCTTTCTAATTTTATGAAGGAGATAAAAACATGTCCTAATTTCAAATCAGCCAGAGAAAGAAATTCCCCAAACATCTGGTACTTTTCTGGCTTGAAAGCCCCTACATTTTTTTCCGGCATAAGTCTTAGAAAGTCAAAGCAGAGAGCTGGCTCCCATGCTCCAGCTCATTTTTCACGAAGCTCCCCAAATGCTAAACAGATTTCCTGTACCCTCGGTGACAAGAACCTCCGCTCTGGCCAAAATCCTGCCCCATTTTCCCACCCCAGTAATATGCATGGCCTCACAACCATCTCCTGCAGGGGCAGCCAGCAAGCATCCCAGGCTGTCTCATGCTCTGTAACAGAATGCCTGGAGCCCACCTCTTTCCCAGTCTCCTTTTTCTAGGAGGGGGCCATGACTTGCTCCCAGGAACCCAGGCAGGGGCTGTTTCCCATCACTTCTTGCAACGAGGTATTTCATGGGGCCTGAGAGAGGAAATCAGGTCTCTGCTCCCCCTGGGATTAGTGCCATTCTCTGGTCTGTTCTCCCAGAAGGCCCTTTCTCTAGGTCTGACATAACTTTCTCCTCCAAGACAGGATCAGTGAGAATCCATTTGTGTTCCTGCCCTGCATTCCAGCAGAATCCCTCGGGCACTGTGGCTGGAAATGATTTGTGTAGGGAAGTTGGCCAGCTTCTCTTTTAATCACTCACATACTCACAGATACAGGGAATCCTGCCACGCTCACCTGGGGGATGGAAGAAACCTTCCTCACTTTGCCAGGGTCTCCCTAAGTGGTGCAATAAACAGCGAGTCTAGTCTCCAGGAAAGGTGTTCTAAACAGCCTCCTTCTCCGAGGGTTAATTGTAAAATCAGTATCTTCAGGAACCCCTCCCCTTTCCTGGGAGCTTCTGCAAAGCAGACACTTCTCAGATAATATCCAAACATCCATTCACCCTGCAGCGCTTCCTGAACACTACTCTGACTGGGGAGGAGGGTAGGGTGGAGCTGGGCCTGGAAGAAAGGGCCAGATTTGCTGAGAACATTTGGGCAGGGGGATGGTAGAAGCCAAGGCCTGGGAGAATGAATGATCGGGGTGGGTGAGGAAGGGGGAGTCAGGGGGCAACTGGAGGGGAACAGAAGTCTTGTTGGGGAGGAGGGAGTGATGACTAGTTAGGGTCCCAACTGGAAACAGAGGGCACACCCAAGATGGGATCATTTGAAAAGGGTTTATTTGCAAACGTGTGGGTGTAGGAGAGCCATAAAGAATAGCCCAGTAAACCAGGCTCAGTAAGAGCCAAGGCATTACACCTCTAGGCACAGAGAGACTGTGACTAGAACAGAGAGAGAGCGTGCAATACAACAGCTGCCTTAGAAGAACAGAGGCCTCAGTCAAAGATGCAGCCAGTTCCAGGCAACCTTGCGGGGAGAGGTCCAGGCAGAGGCGGATTTACAATGAAACTGGTCAAGTTCAAGCTGTAGGGTTCAGAGTTGCACAGGCCCCTTCCCAGGCCTGGGAAGGAACCCTAGCAAAGTTCATATGTTCTATGTTTTTATAAATTTAGGGGGGGTAAATTTTGTAAAAGTAAGGTATTTTTGATCCTAGTTTCCCTCTGCCACACACATCCTATGTTGGGTGGCTTTGGAGGCGTCATGGGCATTTTTAGGATCTGGTTAAGGAGAAGATGAGTTTGGGTTTGGTGTGATATATTTAAGTTGCTCACAGTCACTCTGTATATATTTAATTCACCGCTAGCTGTCCTCATGAAGGAATGGCTTCCAGGAATACTCTTACCGCCAACTCATCTGATGTCATGACTTGAAGGTACAGAGAGGTCAGTTGTAATAAGAATGTGTCCTTTGGTGCCCAGCATGGATGTATGTGGGTAGTGAAGAGAACAGAGGTTTGTGTGAGGAACCAGGGCTGGTCTGTGGCCCATCATCAGACATAAAATTTTAAGTCTAGAATTCAGTTCTCATTGTCAGTAGTATAACGCAGCACCTGCAACTATAAACACACCATACTATTTCTTTTTAAATGGAATTTCACATATTAGTTCTCAGATTCCTGTGTTTATAGCCTATAGGCATAAAAAAATTTCACATCATATCAAAATTAGCAACTTATTAAGACGAAGAAAGAAAATGCAAATAGAATTAAAGGACCTTGGATTATTCGATAATCTTATTGAGGGAGGAGTAAAGCATATGAACTCATTGGCAGAAGATTTACATTTCTTACTGCTTTGATACAAGATCCTGACATCTATGAAGATGTCCTAGATGGGGTTCCCTAGAAATGGCCTATGAAATGGAAAGTTGCGTGTAACTTTTTTACCGTGGAGAGCTCTCAGGAGTTCTACTTGTAAGGAAATGAGGATGGCAGGACTGGGAAAAGCCGACCAGAATGTGGCCCCAGCAGATCCTATATTCCAGCAGCTGAGGGATGGCTGCACTGACCCCATGAGGGAATCTGGGCAAAACCACACAGCACCCTCTATAAAAGATAACATAAAACTCATGGTATGCCACCACTATAATGGGGCCCAAAGGCAAGCTGGTTTATAGGTCTGAGCAATTCAAAGAGTATTTAAGATTAATTCCTGAACAAGAAAATTTGAAATGCTCTAAGTCTTAGTTATATATGGAAGAAAATGATAGAGGTCTTCCCAAATGGGACAGCAATCTCAGAATTTGACATGACATTACAAATGATGAGTTGTGAAACTTAAATTGTTCTACGTTACCAATATAAAAAGAATCCAATTCCAATCAAACCCACTAGGGGAAAGAATGGATTATATTTCCGTTCTTTCTCTAGAAAAATTGATTACAAAGTTGTCAGATGAAGGGGCAAAGAGTATGCTGCTGAAAACAGAACAATATTGCTATTTTTCTGCATTTGGTGGTATTTTTGGTTTTTGTGGACCAATAAAATTGCAAGCTTCAGTCTCATAAAGCCAGCATCACACTTAGACCCAGAAGAATAAATACACTGTCATCACCCGCCCACACCACTCAGGTATCCCTCTGGAGCTCCCCAACAGCTGAATCCAACAGAAGCCAGAGGCTACTGTAGGATAGCCCCTGGGGCAGGGAGCAGGATGGAGAAGGGTAGCACGTATTGAAGACACCAGCCACAGCTAAGTATTATGGAACCAGGTTATGGTAGCCTTGACTGTCAAACTGAGCTTGCATTTTATACATAGAAAGATGAAATCTGAAAGACATAAACATAAACTCATATGGAAGGAGCGTTTAATCTGGGGTTGTAAAACATGCCTGCCACTCACCACTCACCAGCAGCCCACTAAGATAAAGTCCTGAACCCACATACAGGCGGGAGGACGTGTGTGCTCCTTGTCTCCTCTCTGAGGCCTGGGGAGAGTGGGCTCCCAAGCTAGCCGTAGGGGAGGAGCCAGTGGAGAACACCATGAAGGCGAGATGCAGAGCACCGTCACCTTGGACATGACCCCTAATCAGAGGATGTGGTTACTCCTTTCACTATTTAGCAGGTCTTATATCCTGAATGTCCAGTTTATACCCCTCCCTCCTCCATGCTGTAAGCGAGGCCCTCTCTTCTTGTCTCTGCCTCACCCGGTCAGCTCCCAGCTGCAGCTCTGTGCAGCCAGTGCCAGATGCACACACAGAGTCAGATGGGCCACCACCCTTGGAGGGTAGGAGCCCGAGTTTGAGGTGGAAATGCCAGAACCCAATTCCTCTGTTGGCTCCTTTGTAACCTTCCTGGGTAACTGAAGTCCTGGCATCTTTCCCTAGATCTTTCCCTGTTTTGCTGAGATCCCAAGAGATTCCATAATGACCCTCTCCTTTCCTGGTCCCACACCAAATGCTCTCCTTGACGGATCCTTCCCATGCTTTGTCCTCCACCCAGAAACAAGGACTCCTGAATCTGCTATCTCCAGCCAGCTGGCCTTCCCAAGGTCTTTTTTTTTTCTTTTAATTTTTATTTGATATTGGAGCATAGTTGATTAACAAAGTTGTGTTATTTTCAGGTACACAGCAAAATGTATTTATTGTTTGCCCCAGACAACCTCTCCCCTCTCCCACCATTAGGCAGTGAAATTCGTTGGCACTCAGGAAGCATTAGATAAATAAATGAACGCTTTTGCCTTGGTTTCCCTTTCTAGCTGTATCATTTACTATTCTCCCTTACTTCCCCTCCCCCCTCAGGCTAGTCAAACTCAAGTGCTTACTGTTATCGCTCATCTCCTCCCAAATTCTCCTCTCATCTCCTCCCAAATTCTCTCCTCATCTGCTCTTGCACATACGGTTCTCCACTGGGCGTCTTCCTATTTCACTTACTGGTTTACACATCTTATCTCCTCTACCAGACAGAGAATGCCTCCAGGACTCAGCTACGCATGAGTCATTTCTTCTCCCCAGCAGCTACTGACCTACAGTGGGTATTTATGAATGGATTAATGGACGTATCTGCCCTTCAAAGCATGAAGGTCTTTCTTCTTGTTATGGGTTAAGTATATATTTAAATTACACACATGTGATTCATGATTACATTCCTACGGTAAAACACTCAAACAATATAGATAAAACTAAACTCCCCTTTGCTTACCTCCAATCCCAGTTCCCTCCCCATTTATATATCTATGCAATGAAGGTGTAATATAGTTTTGTGGGATTTTTTTTTTTTACAATAGAGGTATACTATATAAATTATTTTGCAGCCTGCTTCTTTCACATTACAATACGTCAAAAGTATCTTCTCGTCTTTCTATACACAAATGGATTCTCGCTGGTCCTGTCTTGGAGGAGAAAGTTATGTCAGACCTAGAGAAAGGGCCTTCTGGGAGAACAGACCAGAGAATGGCACTAATCCCAGGGGGAGCAGAGACCTGATTTCCTCTCTCAGGCCCCATGAAATACCTCGTTGCAAGAAGTGATGGGAAACAGCCCCTGCCTGGGTTCCTGGGAGCAAGTCATGGCCCCCTCCTAGAAAAAGGAGACTAGGAAAGAGGTGGGCTCCAGGAATTCTGTTACAGAGCATGAGACAGCCTGGGATGCTTGCTGGCTGCCCCTGCAGGAGATGGTTGTGAGGCCATGCATATTACTGGGGTGGGAAAATGGGGCAGGATTTTGGCCAGAGCGGAGGTTCTTGTCACCGAGGGTACAGGAAATCTGTTTAGCATTTGGGGAGCTTCGTGAAAAATGAGCTGGAGCATGGGAGCCAACTCTCTGCTTTGACTTTCTAAGATTTATGCCATTGAGCTATTGAGACTACTTCTACTTCCCCCATTTTCTTCTCCTTATCCCAAGAGACTCTTGGATGCTTTCACTCTGTATGCCCTGCCCCCAACACCTAGGTTTTGCTGAAGTAGCATGGTACTTTTCTTTCTAGATCTCATTAGAATATCCTTTGCAGTATTTCACCTCTATTTTAAGAATTCTTATTCAGCATTACACATTTCCAGTCTATCACTATCCATTTATACTGAACTATATATATGTGTATAAATCTATGCACATGTATACATATATACAAATGTGTGTGTGTATATATATAGGTAAGCATGTATATATACATGTGTGTATATGTATATATAAGGAAACATGATTTATTGCTCACCCCTGTTTCCTCTCTTCTCTAACCCATTTGATTTTGGTCAGAGTCTTTCTTTTTTTTTTTGTGGTACGCGGGCCTCTCACTGTTGTGGCCTCTCCCGTTGCGGAGCACAGGCTCCGGACGCGCAGGCTCAGCGGCCATGGCTCACGGGCCCAGCCGCTCCGTGGCATGTGGGATCTTCCCGGACCGGGGCACGAACCCACGTCCCCTGCATCGGCAGGCGGACTCTCAACCACTGCGCCACCAGGGAAGCCCGGTCAGAGTCTTTTTGAAACTATTTTCTTCAGAGAGTGCTATAATTGTTGGATCCTTGCATATCTGTAAAAACAAACAAAACAAAACAAAATATATATATATATATCTCAACTTCTGTGGGTGAATAATGTCTTCAAAGTTCATCCACGTTGTAGCATGTGTCAGGATTGCCTTCCTTTTCAAAGTTAAATAATAGTCCATTTGTATGTATATACCACATTTTGTTTGTCTATTCCTCTGTTGATGGACACTAGGGTTGTTTTCACCTGTTGGCTATTGTGAATAATGCCATCACCCAGCTTTAACAATGATCAACTCAGAGGCAATCCTGTTTCATCTGTAACCCCACTGCTTTCCCCTTCCATATTATTTTGAAGCAAATCTGAATGGGGTATTTTACAAATTATATTTTCTATTTGGTTGAAGATCATTCCCAGGGAGAATCAGAGTCTGGAAACCAACAATATTTCACCCCAAATAAGTTAAATCTGTTTGGCATAAAGATGAAGTGCAGATGAGGTGGGAAAGCTGCCACAGAAATGGTAGATGAGGAAGGAGAAGTAGGTCAGAGAGTGGCTAAGGCTGATCATATGTACTTGAGCTGCTCTCCCTACTGTCACCTCCTTCCCCCTCAAACCTCTACTCCCCACATCCCAGAAGCAGGAAAGACTCCAAAGCTCACAGACCGCTGCAGCCATCCTGGCTTTGGGGACCTCAAAAAAGGCTCTATAAATCTCTGTCCACTTGTCTACGGCCAGGGCATTTTGCTTTGGCAATGCTAGGGCTCAAGTCAAGCTATGCCTTGAGCTCACTGACACTGCCTTGGGAGCCAAGGTCTATTCCTGGAGAAGAGATTAGTGGAAATTCCTCCGGAAGAAATTGGCTGCCTGTGAATGCCAAGAGATGTCACTAGATAAACTACCCAGAAACAAGAGTTCGTATGTTCGTTATCACTTTAAAATTATGCTGAGCACCTGAGTATGGTATAATTTAAGTAAATTAACTTGGCCTCTGTTGAGCCATCCTCCAGAGCACAAGGAGGCTCTCTTCTGGAACTCACCTTGGAGGTATGTTGTCCCTTGCCTTTGTTGCCTTGAGAAATGAAAACTTGTGCTAAGGGAACATGGCAGTAGCTGTTGTGGAAGGGCCCGAATTTATCTTCCAAGTGGCCCTGGAGAAAAACACAGTCATTCTCACCCTCCCTTAAAGGTCCCTTTACTGATGGTCCCCAGTTTTCTCTTCCTAACCCCATCAGTATCATAAATATCCCCTTAATATTCCGCAGGGACAGCTCAAACCTGGGATACATTCAAAGGAAATCATTGCAAGCAGAAAATCTTTTGGTCTCTTCCCCCAGGTCAGTAGCCCTGTCCTCTCCTCTCTTTTCTACTCTGCTGGTCTGAGATTTCTCTCCATCCTCAAGAGGAGCATCAGTAAGTGTGGGTTAGCCCAGAGTTTGACATGAACATTGTCCAACAGGAGCTGAAGCATCTGGGGCCTGTCTGTACCTCAGTCAGTAGGCGTGTGTCTTGAGCTGGTAACATGAAGTTGCTCTTGGGTGTCAGAGAGGCAGCATCACGCACTGCAGACTCGGGACTTGCATCTACCACGTCTACTCCATTGGGCTTTACCCCATCTTTCTACCATCTCTCTGATAAACATGGACCTATCACTTCTCTTCCCTCAGCCTCTGTTTTTTGATAAAATCAGGGGATTGAACTGGATGGTCCCCAAGTCCCCTTCTAGCTCTGAGTCTGTGAATAAACTCACAAACCCTGGAAATTAGAAGCACCTCTTTGGCTCCTGGCCCTAACTCCAGAGGCCACCTGGGCCAAAGATCGAGCTGGGAGGGAAGTGGGAGCTCCAGGTGGGGTTTCCCAAGGTGGACTCTTGGAGGTGCTTTGGCATGTATGAAAAAGAGACTGGAGAACACGGAGCAGCAAACGAGCCGATCCAGCCTGGGGTGGGCTGGGGGGGCTACTTGGGTTAGAAAGGCTCATTCCTGACAGCGTTCCTGGAACACCACTGCATCTAGGTGGCTGTGGATCTGAGGCCCAAAGCTGGACTTGGGGCCAAAACAGCAAAGAATCCCTTTTCTTCCTGCACTAAGGCAGCTGCAGAGATCAACCAGGATCTAGGATCAAAAAAGGACTCCAAGATTTAGAACCCAAGGAGGAGCCCGACGGGAGCTGCAATAAGGAATGTCCAGGAGAGGACAATGGAGGCTCCTCACATACTCCAAAGAGGGCTTCGCAAGCTTTAACACACACTGGAATCCCCTTTAGGGCTTGTTGAAACACAGAGTGCTGGTCCCACATCCTAGATTCTGATTCTGTAGGTCTGGGGTGGGGACAGGGAATTTGCATGTCTAACAAGTTCCCAGGGGATGCCAATGCTGCAGGTCTGGGGGCCACTCCTTGAGAATGACTTTATTAAAGAGACAGAGAGGAGACGTCATAGGTGAGCGGCGAAGAGCTCAGCTAGCAGCTCTGCCCTTTACGTGCGCAAGCTACATAGCCTCTCCAAACCTGCTTCTTCATCTGTAGTTTGGGACTGATAATAAGTGAGGAGTGGAGAGGAGATACACCTAAATAACTCGGAGAAGTTTCTGGCACAAAGTGAATGCTCCGCAACTGTTAGCTCTCTGTGCCTCTCAGCATGGTGATTGATGAACGCAAAGCCTCCAGCAATGTGGAAAGTGGTCAGTAGTGGTTGTTTTATACATATTATTAGGCTTGTGCTCAGGCACAAGTAAAAGAAACCAACTAGAGTGGCTTGAATAATTATTTTAGCTTTCCAGACTCTGTGGTAGAGATGGCAAGAAAAAGGAGGGGATCTCTCCCTCCTGTCAGAGGAGCCCAGCGGTGAGCAGTCCAGGGCAGGAGTGGCACTGCTTCAGGGACCTCTCAGAACCCAGGTTCCTACCACCTCCCTGCCTGACTTGTTTTTGTCCTCATGGTTGCAGAATGGCTGCTGTACCTCCAGTCCTCATTCCAGGCAGGAAGTGGGGCTACGTGAAGGACACCAAGGCAAACACTTTCTCCTTGTGATGTTTGCCTTTATATTCTCAAAGGGAAGTCCTCCCAGGGACTTCTGCCAACATCTCACTGGCGTCATCTCATTCGGCTAGGGATGACCATCTCACGTGGCCATGCTTAGCTGCCGAGGAGGCTGGGAAGTTAAGTATTTTAGCTTTTCTGACTCTATGGTAGAGATGGCAAGAAGAAAAGAGGTTGAAGTGGGTGTTGAGAGAGCCACTCAAGGTATCTGCAATTTGATTGTTCAAAGCTATGAAAACGATGGCCAGTTCAGTGAGCCATGGGAGTATGAAGCCCACAATTCATCCTATGCCCTTAATTGACTCTGTGTGTGTGTGTGTGTGTGTGTGTGTGTGTGTGTGTGAGAGAGAGAGAGAGAGAGAGAGAGAGAGAGAGAGGGAGAGAGAGAGGGAGAGATTTTGCTATTTCTTTTAGAAAACTTATGTCGCGGCCTTCCCTGGTGGCGCAGTGGTTGAGAGTCCGCCTGCCGATGCAGGGGACATGGGTTCGTGCCCCGGTCCAGGAAGATCCCACATGCCGCGGAGCGGCTGGGCCCGTGAGCCATGGCCGCTGAGCCTGCGCGTCCGGAGCCTGTGCTCCGCAACGGGAGAGGCCGCGGCAGTGAGAGGCCCATGTACCGCAAAAAAAAAAAAAAAAAAGAAAGAAAACTTATGTCGCTCTGTCTTGTAGGATAATTTGTGAGCAGGCCTCCTGTTCCTCATCCCTTCTCCATCTCACAACCACCCCTGCAGGCCAGGAGCTTCCCCAGGTTCATGCTTTCCTAGACTACTCACTAGACCAGACACCATCTCAGCATTGGAGACAAACCGTGCACAAGGCACATCTCCAGCCCAGCCGCCATGAAGCTTAAAGCCTAGCAGGAAACACATTAAAAATTAAAATGAAAAAGCATTAACATTATTTTTTAAAGTCCCTAAATAATAGGGACTTGCTCGTGAAATTAAATTGAGTGTGGTTTGTTTGATCAAAAAAGGGAGTCAAATTTGCCATCAGACTTCCTCCAAAAAGCTTTTTTAAGGAATCCCTCATTCTGAATGCCTGGCACCTAGTAGGCCCTCAAAAAACATTTGTTGACTGTTGAACGCCCCTCCCTCTTTGAGTACCTATTTGATCTCCCTTCCTAGAGTGAATAAGCTGGGTCAGAGCTCTGTGTCTAGTTCAGCACTGGCACACAACAGGAACTAAGGGAATATTTGTGGAATGGAATGGAATCAAGTTTATGTCAAATGAAGACTGCCAAATTAGCAACTGGGCCCAAATCCACTTTGGGTGTATATTCTCTGGGTCACTATTGTATTATTAATGAATTCTTTTAAACCTCATGAACTTTTTCTGTGGGCGAAGCCACAGCCTTATCCTGGCACCAGACATACACAGCTTGTCCCCGTGAGGTCATTGCAGGGAGAGATCAACTCCAAGAGCCTCAGCAGGTTTAAACATCCCCGAGTGGGTGTGGCGTGTTGCGCTGCCTGGCTGCCTTTCAAGCCACCCTTTTCTCCCCTCTTGTTCGCAGAAACAATGGCTATGAATGGGACTCTTCTCTCCACTGAAAGAAGGAAGGAAGAGTCTACAGATAGATGGACCAAATGTCTTTTTTTTTTAACCTTTTTGTTTCTGAAGTTCTCTCTGACCTGAGAAGTGTAAGGCACACGCACTCCTCCTAATCACTGCTGATCAGAGGAGCAGCTACATTTGGGAGAAGGTCCCCCGGGAGCCCTTCCTTCCCTTCTTAGACCTTCGGGTCAAATCTAGTGAACAAAGTATCCTGCCACAATAATGAGAATGATGTCAGTTTTATCCCAATTCAAAGAAAAGAAAAAAATACTAGAATTTTATCAATCGCAAATTTTTCTTCCATACCTTTTTCTTAAGCTTTTAATATCTGGTTTTTGTTTTTGTTTTGACCACTGGTAAGATGCAGCAAATGGAGTGTTTCCTGAAGCTCCACAGACATCACTGTGGGCCTTTGCTACCTAGACTGATCGGAACAGCACTGCTCCCGGACATGCTGAGAATCCACATGCTGCCTGGAAGGCAGGGAGGAGAGGTGAGCTTGACCAGGTGCTTCATTGTCTCCAAATATTCCTATCAATATATTCTGATCCACTCACAGAAAGGACACTCAGGTATGAAAAGAACCATTTCCACATGACTAAAAATTTTTCTGCAGGGTGACAATGGGGCAAGCATGCAGCCTGGAATCTGATGGTCCTAGATTCTAATCTCAGCTCTTCTACTCACTAGCTGTATAACTTTAGGCAAGTTGCTTAACCTCTCTGAGCCTCAGTTTCTCCATCTGTAAAATGGAGAGAGGACTACTTACCTAGGATTTTTGGTAGGACTGACCAAGATATTATAATATACAAAGAGTGGCTGATAGTACCCCTGACCCAAGAGAAATGGCCCTTATTATTACTCTGATTCATATATTGGTTGCTGGGTGGCAATCTTTTTGTGGTGGTGGTCGCGGCGGGGAGTGGGGGATGAACTGGCCACAGGTGTGTACAGTCAGAAGCCCTGGACTCAGCTGCACTTTCAAGCCTTTCAAGTTATGGGGCTCTGCATTGCTGTACCTATTATATCTTCAGTAATTCTTTACCTATCCCTCAGCCCCAGCCCCACTCCCTCCAGCTCACTTAGAAAAAGCAGAAACCTGTGGTTTTCCAGCTGGCATTTTGTTCAGACACTGGTTTCTAAAGGTCTTTCCTGCCACTTGGAAGGACCAAAGAATACAGAGAATGAGAACACTGGCTCCCTGGGAGGGAGACACAGAGCTTCACGGATTCGCGGACACAGCATGTAATCCCCTTTCCTCTGTGTCTCCCAGGATGAGTGGAGCCGCCCAACACTGTTGCTTATTTTTCTTGTTGTTGTTAGCATTTCTTTTTTTAACACCTTTATTGGAGTATAATTGCTTTACAAATGGTGTGTTAGTTTCTGCTGAATAAGCAAAGTACATCAGCTATAAGTGAATGCCTCAGAGCCTGCTGTGCATGCCCAGAATGCCCTGGTGCCAGAGACAGTCTTCACGTGGCCAGAGGGCAAGTTCCAGCAAAACCGTTGTGCCCACCTGACACATGGGCCTGGCCCAGTGTCCACCTTGCTCTGTTCTGTGGAGCCTCTGGGAGGCCCTCGGTCCTGCTGGAGGTACAGTCTGGGCAGCTTTATTCAAGGATGAGAGAGAGACAGAGACAGCAAGAGCTGATCAGAGAGAGGCCAAGAGAGACTGAGGATGAAAGAGACAAAGACTGAAAGGGAGGCACAGAGAGAGACAGAGGGACAAAGAGATAGGAGAGGCAGAGAGAGAGAGACAGGGACAGAGACAGAGAGGCACAGAGAGACAGGGAGAAACAGACACACACAGAGACACCTAGACATATGCAGAGGGGCGGAGAGAGACAGAACTGTAGAGAGGCAGCTACAGACACAGAAAAAGAGACCTTCAGAGGGAGAGGGAGAGAAACTCGGTTTTGAGGGAGATGAGGCTGGAGAGAGAAGCCAGACTTGGGGGTAAGCAGGACCAGCGGGGCTCCCTGGGGAGATGTGTGCACTTTGCACCCAGGAGTCCTCGTACTGAAGTGGTTTCTTAGTTCTCAGCAGCCAGCTGAGTGTCATGTCATGTTCAGAGGATACGCTTCAGAAGCGGCCTGGGCAGACATACAGGGACAGCTGGCCTTTGGCTGCGGTTTACAGCTGCCAGCCCTTCACTCCACGGGCTGGTGGCCACAGGCAAGGCCTAGGAGCTCAGGGTAGGCTCTCCCCACGGCTCCCCCCGGGACTATGACATAGACCTGCAGCCCCAGGCAGCCAGGGCTGACTGAGCTGAGGGAGAGGAGTGGCCTCCTGCACAGCTGGGCATCCATCAGTCAGGAGCCTGCAGGGCCACTGGGGCTGCAGCCTGCAGCAGCCGGCCGGGCCTGGGGGCCCTGGCTCTGGGTGCGGGCCTCTGCTGTCATCTCAGGAATGGGGGAAGCAGCCAGTCCACTTCCTAAGCAAACCCCTCCCCCTCGGGCATGCATGTGTCCCGGTAGATTTAAACATTTTCCAGTCTGCTGGGGGAATGGCATCTCTTAAGCAGAGAGGACTTAGTAATTGAAGTCAGCTGTTGCAGAATTTCCCCATTTCCCAACACAAGCGGGGCAACGTGCTTCACCTAGGAAATCCTGGCTGCTTTCAGCATGGAACCTCCTGGAGGTCCCAAAGGCAGGGACCCTGGGCAGGGGAATCACTCTCAAACATCTGAAATGCCAAGAGATCATTTTGGGGCCCCTGTTCCCAGAGCCTCTCCCTCGCTCCTTCCAAGTTCTCACTCCCCGACCTGTCCTGTGTCCCCCTAAGCCCTGCCTGTTCCCCTTGTGCTCTGAGGACCACGGAGGCTTCTCTTCCTCCACCCTTGCTCTCCTGGCCTCACAGGCTCTTTGGGAGCTTGTCTTTTTCCCTGGGACCCTACTTCAGGTGACTGGCTCTCTTGTGGGCCAGACCCAAACGTGGATGGGGGCATGAGGCATTGGCCCGAGGCTCCAGGAGATGTACTACCATCTCCCTGTTAGAAAGGAAGGTGATACCCTTTGACCCGGGGTCCTCAAAGTAGAAGTTGCAATACAAACAAACTTATCAGAGAAATCAAAGCCCATCTATGGATCAGGAAACTGGGCCCAGGTAAACGTACAAGATGATTGCATTCCTGTGCCTGTTCTTAGGGCATTTGAAGCAGCCAGTGTCGTCAGTTTACCAAGCAGGAGGCCTGTATGGGACCTCGGTGTAGTGTTATAGCTGGGTCAGATGTACCTTGGGGACCTTGGGACCAGCCAGGGAGCTGGCACAGCACGCGGCTCTGTCAGCAGGCCAGCTCGGAGCCCTCATCAATACTAGCAGTCTTACTTTCTGTTTCCATTGTACTTTAGTTGGTAAAGTACTTTCCTGTTCATTATCATATTGCATTCTCCCCCACAATCCTTAGGAGGTAGGCAATCCCCTTTTTGCTCCACAGGTAAAGAAAGTGGGGATTGGAGAGGTGCATAGCTGCTTCAAATGAATAGTGCCCAAGCCATGACCCAACCTGGATCGTCAGGATTCAAAAAGCAGGGGTGCTCTCCATTCTGGCCGCTTTCATGGTGAGACACTGTCCAGCCCCTGCCAGCATCCTATCTCCTGTCCTTTATTTTTCTCTGCAGAGGAAAAGCCAAAGTGGCAGGAGAGGTCTTGCCTTTCATTCCCCAGGGTGTTAGACAGTCCTAGACCCATGCAGAAAACTTCCAGCCTGAAGGCTCCTTTTGCAGCTGTCTGACTCGCAGCCCTCCCCGCCCCCCCCTCCAAACATTCAGGCACCCTGCCCTGCACGTGGGCTAGAAAAAAGGCACAAATCCTTGGCCACAGAATGAGCACAGGCCACTGGCTCCAGGGTGGCACAAGGGGACTGGGGGATGAAGGAGATATGTTGTACCTTGTTGCTGGTTACTGCTGAACTGTAAGAAAGCTACTGCTCTGAGGTGTGTAGCTCAGATCCACCCCTTTGCTGAAATCTCATTAATACTGCTAAGTGTTTCCAGCTGATTCTCTGGGAGTTTCTGATGATAATTTTCTCTCCTTTCCAAGAATTCTACTTCTTATCTCTGTATCTTCATTGTTGATTTTAATGAGATTATGTCTAATGCTTTACAGTTAAATATTATGTTTGCTACAGTCATGAGTAGCATGAGTTGCATTTGATTGTGTTGAGGAAGTATTTTTCTATTCCTAGTTTCAAAAAAATGTTTTTAACAAGTCAGTGTTAAATTTCTCACAAAGATTTAGCAGCTGCAAAATGCCTTGAGCCAAAGGGCTGGATCAAGAAGAATGTCTGTTGGAGCATGTTGTGGCTGGCAGTGCAACCGTGGAGGTCTGACAGCCTTTGCCAAGAAGACCTGGAGAGACATGGCTCTGCTACTTGTCACCTGAGAGACTTGGGAGGTCACTTAACCTCTCTGGGTCTTAATCACCTCATCTGTAAAAGGGGATAAATAATGGCCTCCACCTGCTCGTTTTATGAGGCTGAAGCAAGATGGTATGTGTGAAGCACTGAGATGGCCTGTCTCCAAGATGCGCCTAATAATCTCTGCCTCCTGATGCTGATACCGTATGTAATCTCCTCCTTTAGAGCATTAGAAGTGGTCTGTCTGTGTGACCAGCAGAATACCGCAGATGTAATGGTGTGTCACTTCTAAGGCAGGGTCACAAAAGGGCATTCAGGTTCCCTACTTGGTCATGCTCCTTCTGGGTCACTTATTCCTGAGGGAAGATCACATGTTGTGAGCAGCGCTATGGAGAGGTCCACAAGGTAAGGAACTGAGACCTGCTGCCAACAACCATGTGCGTAAGCCATTTTAGGACTAGATCCTCCAGCCCCAGGCAAGCCTTCAGAGACAGCAGCTCCAGCTGACATGTTCACTGCAACCTCAGACCCTGAGCCAGGACCATGCAGCCAAGTCGCTCCTTGATTATTGACCCTTGGAAATTAATAAATGACATAATAAATGTTCTTTGTTTTAAGCTGCTGAGTTTGGGGGTATTTTGTTACACAGCAATAGAGAACTAATACAAGTTACTAGCCTATAGTCAGTGCTCAATCAAGGTTATCAATTTCATCAGAATTAGTATTAATGAGCATTCGAGTTACTACAAAATAATCCAGTTGACCCCAACATTGAAAACCAATGTAAAAGTTTAGCAAAAACCTCCATTCTTCAAAAGATCTTTCTTGTTATTCAGGCCTTAAATTCTAGCCACGTCAGGATTTCTATTAAGCACACCTGGCCTCAATTACACAAAAAGAGTTACATGAAAATGGAAAAGGGTTGCACGAAAATCAGTTCATATTTTAGGGAAAAGAATTTTGCTGAGAAAGTCACTTTGTTGGTTTCCTCACACGTGAATTGAAGAGGTTGGAATAGATCTGTCCTGTCCAAAATGGTAGCTACTGGCCTTGTGTGGCTATTTACACTTATATTTAAATTAATTAAATTTAAATAAAGTTACATATCAGTTTCCCAGTTGTACTAGCCACATTTCAGGTGCTCAATAGTCACATGGGGCTAGTAGCCACAGTATTGGCACAGAGGATGTTTTCATCATCACAGAAAGTGCTATTGGACAGCTCTGGTCTAGATGTCTAGTGAGGGTGGGTATGTGGCTTGCGTGGAGCACCGGCACAATTCCTAGGCCACACTAGGTTCTCTTTCTTTCTTTCTTTCTGCCTCTTCACAACTCTGAGGCAGGCGCAGCTAGGCCTTTATCTTGAGGTAGCAACTCACCTTGGGAAGGACTTTCGCACCCTCGCTTGCTCACCGTCATTTCAGATTTCTATGGTACTATTACAGTTGTCTTATCAAATTGGGTCCCGTATCTCCAATACCAGTTCTACAATTCCAACTTGATGTCTAGTTGGCACCTCAAAAATGCACAAAACCAAAGTCACTCATTATCAGCTCCAGTCAGCCTGTCCTCTGGACATCCATGTTTCATCCACGGGACCTCCATCCTCCCTTGGAGGACTTCTCTTTGATTCTTCTCTCCCCTTGCCACGTTGGGTCTCTACCGACCACTTAACCCAGATCAAGTTCTTTTAATTCACCTTTCAAACTACTTTTTGTTCCTGTTTCCTCCTCTCCTCTCCTGCCAACATCCTATTTTGGGCCCCCATCATCATTGCTGCATGACTGGCCTTCCAAGTGTCTTGCTTTGTTAAAGACACAGTGGAAAATCAGGAATGCAGCTTGGAAAGAAATGCAGACTGGTCATGTGGGGCCAGAAATAGGGAGTCTGCAAAGAAGTCAGACACAGGAGAATGACTTGGGGGAACAGTGAGTGGGCCACCATGATGTTCATTTCTAATGACAAGCTATCTGAGTAGTTGCCAGGGGAAAAGTGAGGCCCCTGAGAATCTCTAAAACACAGAGAGGTGAGGCCATGCACATGTGTGTCAGTGACCCTCCCATCCCTCTCTACTGTTCAACTGCTCCCCTCTCACCCTTTAGCAATCAAATCCTACTCTTTTATCACTCACTCATTCATTCATCCATTCAAGTAACACTTCCTGAACCTCTAACCTGGCTAGGGCTCTGAGTTGTACTTTGCTGTTCAGGACCCAGAGAAAAATAAGAGGTGTATTCTGCCCTCTGGGAGCTCACAATCCATTTGAGAAAAGTAGGTGGGTAGTTGGAGGGCCAAGGGATCCCAGAGAAGAAGTTCTCATTTTCTCCTGCCTATATCTTGCCCCCTCAAAAGGGACTCCGTGAACTTAGCAAGGACTTAAGAGAATAGAGTCTAGAGGCTGATGTGCAGCTGAGCAGTGCACAACCTGCGCAACTGCTCATGGAGGCCCTGGTGCTGATCTAGGTAAAGTATATACCATAAGCTGCCTGGAGGAGCAGAATCAAAGGGGTGGGTGGGAAGTCAGGAACCCGTACTTAAGGGGGATGAGGTCCAAGTGACTTTTGCCAGCCTATAATCAGGAAACCAGCCCAGGAGTGTGGAGACAAGAATAGGAACAGGACAAAGAAAGGCACATTACATGGACAATGGGCAAAGTTTTGGCTGGGAGTATTGAGGGCTATTTCTCAGGAGGTTTGACTTCCTGGTGCAGAGACATATGAGTGAGGGGGTAAAAGAGAACTTTTTGTTTGTTTTGTGGAGGGGTGTCATTTTTTCTCTTTCTTTTCTTCTTACCTACAAATCTGTATGGCAACGAAGGAGAGAACCAGAACTAACAGTGGAAGTTACAGGGGTCGAAATGCAGCAGAACAAAAAGAGGAGACTGCTAATACAGCCAGAGTTCACTCCCAATGGGAGGGGCCATCTGGGGCTGGTGAGCTCTAAGTCATTTTAAATGCTCAGACAGAGAAAGGCTGGGTGGCCTCTGTCGGGGATGGTGTGTGTAGGGGGTCGTGGGGTGGGTGGGGAGTGATTTCTGCTGACTAGGGACCCTGAGGTGCTTCCAACTCTTACAGTGTATGAAGTGTCGAGTGCCGTGTTTGCCAAGTGCACCGGGATAGCCAGGGATCTGTTTAACAGTCTGAGGACAGGCCTCGACTCAGTGGGGCCTTAGAGCATGTGCGTGGATACTTCTCAGTCGTTGGCATATTTGAGCAAAGATTTTCTTCTGCCCTTTCTCAGATCTCCGGCCTCACAGGACAGAAAAGGAGCCAGGGGTCCAGTGGGAGAGTTGGGTGGCTGAGAGTCATCGCCATGCTGGCACCTGGCCCAGGGCATCAGGCTGGAAGTGTTTCCATGTCCCAGGTGGAAGGTGGGGGGCCATGGAGCGAGGGGCAGGCAGGGAGGGTAAGGCTGGAGAGGATTATATAGAGAAGCTGTTTGGCCATAACCCTGTCAGAGCCACAAGCCCATAAAACACATTTGTGTGGATAAGAAAAAGGCACTCCCTGCTGCAGGAAGACAGCAACCCACAGTCTTTTGACTTGACAAGAGGAGGAGTTCTGGATTTTAGCTCCCACTTACTCTCTCTTGTGCAGTGGTTAACATGAACCACCATACTCAGTGGCCCTCATGCCTACCCCCTGCCTTCTCCAAGCTGTGTCTCCTGGGTGCTATGAGCTCAGGACTGGGATGTAGAAGAGAACTGGATCAATCAATGAGAATGAGTGGAAACTCAAGTAACAGTTCCATGTAAGAAATCAGCCATCTGGAACACAAAGCCACACAAAGCCAACGTCTAATATGAGGACTGATGTCAGCTCTTCTAGGCCTTTCCCAGAGCTGCAGAGCACAGGGGAGGCTGAGGACAGAGGGAGACCTTGCAGGAACAAGTCCCCAGACTCCTTCTTCCCTCACCGGTTCATTAAATGCACTTACTCCTTTACTTGCACTTAAATACTTACGTGTTAAATAGTTTTTGATTTATGTATATGTTTAATCTATGCCTTCAATATATGTCCCTAATTTCATTCTCTGTCTTGAATTCCAAGTTCCTAGAAAGTACACTGCCTTACGTGATTAATATTGCTCAGTAAAATGCTGGGCACATTGCTACCTGGTGCTATGCGATGATAACAATGATAATAAGTTCAAATCCCACATTCCAGACTTCCTATCATCTGACCCTCCCCCAACCTACTCCCCTCCCCACACCCCACTGTTTGGTTTTAGCATCTGGTACAACAGCCAAACTGGCTTACGTTCCTTGGGCATCCCATTTCCACAACTCATCTCAAGCTAGTTCCTTCATTTGCCTACCCTTATCCCCCTTCTCCTATCCCTGAGTGTCCAAATACAACCCATCTCTGGAAGATCTACTCTAATACTATTCCTTATGATATACTATTCCTTATGCAGGAGTGATCTCGCATCTTCGCTCTCCCATGATACTTCATGTCAACTTTTTATGGATCTAACTACATACTACCTTGTATCATTGCTCTCTGAACAAATGACTGCTTCCCCTGATAATCTGGGACTCCTCGAGGGCAGAGGCTGTGTCTTATCCATCGTGATCTCCACAGGGCTAACTCCAGGTCTGGCCACCTGGTTTTTATCTCTGTGACCTGGACAAGTCCTGTCCCTACTCTGAGTCTTGATTTGCTCATCAGTAAGCAAATGGGAGGAGATGATCTCTAAGGAGTGTGGTAGCTCCGAGGTCCCCAAAAGGCTCGTTGAATGACTAGAAGGTTGTGAAGAGGGCATTCCCCACCAGAAGAGGGAGAGCTTTGGAGACTTATTTACGGAGGCCTAAAAATTCCTGGATTGCCAAGAAGCTGGAAAGTCAAACTGGTTAGTCGTATGCACCAGACTTCTCTCTTCCCGTGAATGGGAATGACATTAAGTGACTCAGAGAATAGTTGGCACAGAGACGCAATCTCTGTTCTTCGAAGTTGGTGCTAGGGCTTCTCCTGCAGCTCCCATCCGTCCCCTCAAGAAGCAAAGGCGGGGTCCATGATACTCCCCACCGTGGCAGCTGGGGGTGCCGCCCTCACGGAAATCCAGCCCCTCGGCGATCAGGCTGCGCATGTGGTGTCCTGGCCCCTTATCAAAGGAGCTGCCTACGTCAGCCCCGGAGACCCTGAACCAATACCTATTCCTGGCAATAATTATCAAGCCTTTTGTAAGAGCCTGAGTACGCGAGCAGATCTTTTAAAAACAGGCTGATATTGCCTCCCCAGGTTCCTGGTGGTGACTCAGGGCAGCGTACAGTAGCTGTGATTCACGGAGTGTGTGGGCACCGAAGGCCTGTGGGTGTCCTGGCAGCCGTTCAGCTCTCCCTACTAGAACCCATAGGGTCACAGCCAAGGAGACGAGGTATGCACACCCCACAGCCTCTGTCTTCCAGAATGCCACTGTCACCACCAAGACACAGGCTTCTCTGCCATATAGACACGGCCAACCGCCATGGCCAAGAGCATTAGGCAGGACAGCTCCAGAGCTGGGACAGGGTAGGGAAGGAGATACCGTGGGACTCTGACAGCCCAACGTAGGGGCAGATGTCTACCTATGGCCTGGGGGAAATGAGGAGAAGGGGGTCCCTAGGAGGGGACAGGGAATGCCCCGGCTGATAGAGGCTCAGCCAGGAGTTTGGGGCTTGGGGCCCAGCTGGGCTGCTGACTCACTGTGGGCTCTTAATCTCCTGTGGGAGGCAGGCCCAGCTCCTAGAAGCCTAGAGGGCTTAGTGGTATTTATGCAGCTACAGAAGTGGGGCCTGGGGGCTGGCATGTAGCCCTGCCTGGCCATGCACAGGAGGGCAGGGGAGCAGAGTGGGGCAGGAAAGAGCAGTGAGAGGCAGGATGAGGCGTTTGGAGAGAGAGAGGTGAGCCTGCAATGACCTGCGACAGGAGTGTTTGCAGGGGGACTGACATGGAGACAGACATGTGGGAGGGGTGGGAGTGAGGGAAAGTCAGGTAAACCTACACCCATGGAGGCGGTCCAGACTGTACACCCAGGTTTACGTAGAGATGGCTTTCGCATTTCCCAGTTTTCACAGTCGAGTCAAAGACTTCACTTTTCTCAATAAAATATATTAGACCTACTCAGAGGTTTAAGAATCCCAAGAATTTCAGTACATTAACAGAAACTCAAGACCCACTTCAGAGCTCTCGTTTCTCTCCTTCTGGCCCCTCTACTCCACCCCTGCCCTCTGAGGGCCCCAGTGTTCACTGAAGTCTCTCCCCTGTCTCCTTGTGCAAATATGAGATGGGAATGAAAATGCCCCCCTTCTACCTGCCTCCTCAAATGCTCCGACAGGGGTGACAGGAGATCCAGGAAGAGGCCTGTGCATCCCAAGACTCCGTGTAAAATGCTGAATCTTGGCACAGAAATGTGGAGATCATGTTATTTTGAAATATTTTTAGAAGTGTTTCTGTAACCTATACATCTTTTTGCTCTGGGGCCTCCCATTCTGTGTAGCAGGGAGTGTCAGTGCTTCAGGGAAGGGCAGTCTCTGCCTTTGCTGAGGTTTCACTGTCAAATCAGATTTCCATGAGTTGCACGAATGACAATAGGCTTGAAAGTCAAGTGCTAGGGAGAGAGGATTTTCTAAAGGCCTGGAGGATCCCATCATAAAATTTTATCCGTCCCTCCAAGGCAGGAAGAGGAAGGGGGGAGCTTATCCCTCTATTTCCAACAGATCATGGGAAAAGGAAGACAGAGGGGGGTCAGACAGGCATGTGTCTCCAACTCCCTTCGGGGAGACATGTTTGCTAAGTTGAGGAGAATACTTTGTCTTCTTTTCAGAGTCTGCAGGGACGACCAAACACATTCCCTGCACCAGGGAACATGCAGGTGTCTGTGGCCACATCAAAGAAGACGCAGCACAGCGTGGGAATCTCTGTGGCTCCTAGAGGCTGTTAAGGAACTTAGTTGAAAGTCTGACTGCAGAGCTGGTTGTGGAGGTGCTTGGCACTGTAGCCGAGATCAGAACCTGGATGTCCCACAGGGCCTTGGGCCTTGTGGGACCCAGAGAAAGTCCTGAGGGAGCCAAGTCATCGCAGGGACAACTGGCCAAATTGCAGCAGACATCAGCAGAACATCCATCCATTACCTGTGGCCCATGTGAGCCCTCAGACCAGCAACTCTCCACCATGGCTGCACGGCAGACTCACCTGCGATGAGTGAGCCCAGGGTCCATACCCAAAGGTTCTGATTTAATTGGTCTGGGATGAAGCACTGATAGTTTTTAAAAAACCATCCTGGAGGGGCTTCTCTGGTGGTGCAGTGGTTAAGAATCTGCCTGCCAATGCAGGGGACACAGGTTCGAGCCCTGGTCCTGGAAGATCCCACATGCCGCGGAGCAACTAAGCCCGTGCGCCATAACTACTGAGCCTGCGCTCTACAGCCTGTGAGGCACAACTACTGAGCCCGTGTGCCACAACTACTGAAGCCTGCACACCTAGAGCCGGTGATCCAAAACAAGAGAAGCCACCGCCGTGAGACGCCCGCACACCGCAATGAAGAATAGCCCCTGCTCACCACAACTAGGGAAAGCCCACGCGCAGCAACGAAGACCCAACACAGCCACAAATAAATAAATTTTTTAAAAAAGCATCCTGGAAAGCTTTTGCACAGCAAAGGAAACCATAAACAACACGAAAGACAACTTACAGAATGGGAGAAAATATTTGCAAACGATGTGACCGACAAGGGATTATTTTCCAAAATATACAAACAGCTCATACAGCTCAATATCAAAAAAAACAAAACAAAACAAAAAACAACAACAACACACATCAAAAAATGGGCAGAAGACCTAAATAGACATTTCTCCAAAGAAGACATACAGATGACCAACAGGCACAGGAAAAGATGCTCAACATTGCTAATTATTAGAGAAATGCAAATCAAAACTACAATGAGGTATCATCTTCCGTGGTCAGAACTGCCATCATCAAAAAGTCTACGAATAATAAATGCTGGAGAGGGTGTGGAGGAAAGGGAACCCTCTTGCACTGTTGGTGGGAATGTAAATTGGTGCAGCCACTATGGAGAACAGTATGCAGGTTCCTTAAAAAACTAAAATAGAGTTGCCATATGACCCAGCAATCTCACTCCTGGGCATATTTCTGGAGAAAACTCTAATTTGAAAAGATACATGCATCCCAGTGTTCACAGCAGCACTATTTACAATAGCCAAGACATGGAAGCAACCTAAATGCCCATGGACAGATGAATGGATAAAGAAGATGTGGTACATATCTACCATGGAATATTACTCGGTCATAGAAAAGAATGAAATAATGCCATTTGCAGCAACATGGATGGACCTAGAGATTATCATACTAAGTGAAGTAAGCCAGACAAAGACAAATATATGATATTGCTTATATGTGGAATCTTAAAAAAAAGATACAAATGAACTTAATTTACTAAACAGAAATAGACCCACAGACATAGAAAACAAACTATGGTTACCAAAGGGGAGAGTGGCGGAAAGGGATAAATTAGGAGGTTGGGTTTAACATACACACACTACTATATATAAAATAGATAAATAACAAGGATCTACTATATAGCACAGGGAACTATACCCAATATTTTGTAATAACCTATAAGGGAAAAGAATCTGAAAAAGAATATATATATATATAACTGAATCACTGTGCTGTGCACCTGAAACTAACACAATATTGTAAATCAACTATATTTTAATTTAAAAAAAGCATCCTGGGCTTGTGACCAGGGAGGTGCTTCCTTCAGAGTTAGAAATATCCTCCATGGGACCTCCCTGGTGGTACAGTGGTTAAGAATCCACTTGCCAATGCAGGGGACATGGGCTCGAGCCCTGGTCGGGAAGATCCCACATGCCATGGAGCAACTAAGCCTGTGCGCCACAACTACTGAGCCTGCACTCTAGAGCCCACGAGCCACAACTACTGAAGCCCACACGCCTAGAGCCCCTGCTCCGCCATAAGAGAAGCCACTGCAATGAGAAGCCTGCGCAAAGCAATGAAGAGTAGCCCCCGCTCAATGCAACTAGAGAAAGCCCACGCACAACAACAAAGACCCAACACAGCCAAAAATAAATTAATTAATTAATTAATTAATCAGTTAATTAAAAAAAGAAAAGAAATATCCTCCACACCAAGGCTAGGACTAGGGTGAGGCAAGTGAGGCACCGAGGATGCACAGTTTAGGGAGGCGCTCACTCAACACCATGTAAGTGCAGGTAGGCGCCTGAGAGTGCCTCCATCCATGTGTGCCACAGGTGCTACCCTGCCTCACCTAGCCCTGCTCCACCTCCTCTCCAGGTAAGCTCCTTCCCTGGTCCGATTTGAGGAGGTAAGCCAGGCCATGAGTCCCTCTCCTTTAGAAGGCACCGGAAAGTTGCTGATGAAAGTGTCACGGGGCCAAGAGACCTCTGGGGAATGGGGGGAAGAGAGTGGGCAGAAAATCAAAGAATGGACAGACTAAATCATTACCTTACATGCTTTGTCAGTTTCTGGGATGGGAATGACCTGCCATGACCATGGGCTGCAAAATACAGCTTAGTCATTTCCACCAGGCCTCTGAAGCCAGGACACTTTGATTTAACTCACTATGGGGGAGGGTGGACAAGTCCCAGGGTTCTTCAGGAAGGGATACAAGTTGCACAAACTAAAGTGTGCTCATGTTCTGTCACTGTCAGAGACAAAGTAGGCACGTCTGCCTGCAACAGTGTGTGGGCAAGCTTGGGGGACCCTGCCCGGCTCTTGGTTGCTCATCATTTGTCTCACCCAGAAATCCGTCCCCGTGGCAATGAATCAGAAATTGGCACCATGGAAGGTGGACTTCTGAGAAGCATTTGGAGCTGATTAGTTGGTTAGTATGAGCTCAGGGCTCCAGTGAATGGCTCAGGACTGTGTGAAAGCTCGGGGCTTTACACGCTGGGACAAATGAGTTCTTTGTCAGTAATAAGTGACCTTTGTTTCCCTTTGCCCTGCCTCCCCACCTCCCTGCTTCATCCTGGCCTCAGCCCAGATCCTGGGTCCTCCAGAAGAAAACCTGACCTGGCCTTGCCAATGGTGTTGGGTACCCTGAGCCTCCATACAAGGGGGGTGGGGTGTCACTCTGTGTTTTAAGCCAAAGTTGCTCTTACAAGGGGTCAGACAAGGGCCCTGGCCTTTAGGAGCAGAGCTGTGTTATGAGCTGTGTCAGAGCACTGTTTAAAACCCGGTTTTGTCAAAAAATTTCACAATTTGTATGGAAACACAAAAGACCCCGAATGGCCAAAGCAATCTTGAGAACGAAAAACGGAGCTGGAGGAATCAGGCTCCCTGACTTCAGACTATACTACAAAGCTATAGTAATCAAGACAGTATGGTACTGGCACAAAAACAGAACTATAGATCAATGGAACAGGATAGAAAGCCCAGAGATAAACCCACGCACATATGGTCACCTTATCTTTGATAAAGGAGGTAAGAATATACAGTGGAGAAAATACAGCCTCTTCAATAAGTGGTGCTGGGAAAACTGGACAGTTACATGTAAAAGAATGAAACTAGGACACTCCCTAACACCATACACAAAAATAAACTCAAAATGGATTAAAGACCTAAGTGTAAGGCCAGACACTATCAAACTCTTAGAGGAAAACATAGGCAGAACACTCTATGACATGAATCACAGCAAGATCCTTTTTGACACGCCTCCTAGAGAAATGGAAATAAAAACAAAAATAAACAAATGGAATCTTATGAAACTTAAAAGCTTTTGCACAGCAAAGGAAACCATAAATAAGACGAAAAGACAACCCTCAGAATGGGAGAAAATATTTGCAAATGAAGCAAGAGACAAAGGATTAATCTCCAAAATTTACAAGCAGCTCATGCAGCTCAATATCAAAAAAACAAACTACCCAATCCAAAAATGGGCAGAAGACCTAAACAGACATTTCAAAGAAGATATACAGATTGCCAACAAACACATGAAAGGATGCTCAACATCACTAATCATTAGAGAAATGCATATCAAAACTACAATGAGGTATCACCTCACACCGGTCAGAATGGCCATTATCAAAAAAATCTACAAACAATAAATGCTGGAAAGGGTGTGGAGAAAAGGGAACCCTCTTGCACTGTTGGTGGGAATGTAAATTGATACAGCCACTATGGAGAACAGTATGGAGGTTCCTTAGAAAACTAAAAATAGAACTACCATACAACCCAGCAATCCCACTACTGGGCATATACCCTGAAAAAACCATAATTCAAAAAGAGTCATGTTCCACAGTGTTCATTGCAGCTCTATTTACAGTAGCCAGGACATGGAAGCAACCTAAGTGTCCATCAACAGATGAATGGATAAAGAAGATGTGGCACATATATACAATGGAATATTACTTAGCCATAAAAAGAAATGAAATTGAGTTATTTGTAGTGAGATGGATGGATCTAGAGTCTGTCATACAGAGTGAAGTAAGTCAGAAAGAGAAAAACAAATACTGTATGCTAACACATATATATGGAATCTAAAAAAAAAAAAAGTGGTTCTGAAGAACCTAGGGGCAAGACAGGAATAGAGACACAGATGTAGAGAATGGACTTGAGGACACGGGAAGTGGGAAGGGTAAGCTGGGACGAAGTGAGAGAGTAGTATGGACTTATATATACTACCAAATGTAAAATAGCTAGCTAGTGGGAAGCAGCCGCATAGCACAGGGAGATCAGCTCGGTGCTTTGTGACCACCTAGAGGGGTGGGATAGGGAGGATGAGAGGGAGACGCAAGAGGGAGGAGATAAAGAAGTTAAAAAAAATAAATAAATAAAAATAAAAAAATTACACTGTAAAAACAAAAATCTGGTTTGGTCATCTCCTTTTTCTCAGTTTTTTTTTAATAGAATTTTATTGGCGTATAATTGCTTCACAATACTGTGTTAGTTTCTATTGTACAACAAAGCAAATCAGCCATATGCATGCACATGTCCCCATATCCCCTCCCTCTTGCATCTCCCTCCCACCCCTCTAGGTGGTCACAAAGCACCGAGCTGATCTCCCTGTGCTATGCTGCCGCTTCCCACCAGCCAACTATTTTATATTTTATATAGTGTATGTATGTCGCTGCTACTCTCACTTCGCACCCCCCCGCCCCCTGCCACGTCCTTTTTCTGTTTTGACAGCAGTGGGGAGAGTTAGTGTCAGCAGGGGAAGATTGGGGGCAGGAGAGCAGCTCCCATCAGATGGCTGACTCCTGATCGCCGCACAGGGCCCTGTCAGCAGCCTCTGGTCCCAGGTCGCACACCTCCAGTCCCGAACCAATTTCCCGTAGCACGAGAATTTGAGGTCTGACTTCTTTCAGATCTGATGGCTTGGCCAGATCTGCTGGCAGAGGGGATCTGCCTGCTCTCAGGGCTCTGGAGATGGTTAACATGTGA
Organism: Delphinus delphis; assembly: GCF_949987515.2. Classification (NCBI taxonomy): domain Eukaryota; kingdom Metazoa; phylum Chordata; class Mammalia; order Artiodactyla; family Delphinidae; genus Delphinus; species Delphinus delphis. The sequence continues at coordinate 72,842,228 of NC_082686.1, forward strand.
GCAGCCACTGAGGCTTCCTAAGGAACTAGGCCACTTCTTTCTCTCTCAATCTTGATTTCTGCTGAGAGAAGCAGCATCAATGACCCATAAAACTTGAGAGCTTTCCCCTTACCCATTTGCTAGGATCTGTTAATCTCTTCCAAGAGCCAGAAGCTAACCCATCTGCGAGACACCTGGTCTTGATTTAATTAATGTGCAAAGCAAAAGAACATCAGGCAGGTAAAAATCTGTAATTAGCAATAGTCTCTCAAGATTTTCTTTGTTGGTTCCCCCCTCCTCCTCTTTCCAGGCAGTGAGAGGGGATGAAAAGGAGCCAAAGGTAGTTTGGCTTAATTCCATCTTGAGTTAATTCCATCTTGAGTAATTACTCCGGAAAGCCCTCTGAAAAACTGCTGGCTGTTTCATTCAGCAATTTGAACTTGCATTTGGGAACATCATCAAACTGTAAATGCTTTGATCTCTTTTAGGCTTCTGTGCATAAGGAAAACCAAGTACACCTAATTCTTATGCCGTGTTGTCATAAGCATTAGAGACTCTTGGCACATGGCCACAAGTAGGAGGCTCGAGAGGTGCTGGCTTTGTCTGAGGAGGAAACAGCTGGATGCCTTGGAGCGAACATCATAAGAGAAGCCAAGAAGCCGGAGCTCTGATCCCTGTTCCCAGTGGCTCACGAGATGACACTGGGCAGGACATGCCCCCTCCTGACTTCCACTGTCTAGTCTTAAAATAAGGGGTAAGGTCAGCTGATTTCTAAATTGCGAAGTCCTCTCTCCCCCAACCCCCAAGCTCTGCCATACTTCGCTTCTAGGAAACACATTCCTTTCTTACATCACAAACCCAGAGGTGAGGAAGGTTAAGCAGAAGCAAAGGTAACTAGGTCCAGAATCTTGCTCTGCAGGCTTATCAAAATGTTTAAGGAAAAGATAACCAACTGTGGATTTTGAGATTCCTTTCAACAGTGGGACACCTTGGATGCAGTGTAGAGCCTGTAGCCACAGAGGAGAAAAAAATTAACTGGCCTCCAGGGGGTTTGTGGGGCACCTGTGACCTCAGCCTTAAGCAGCATCTCATGCTCTCCTACCTACAACACTAGAAAACCACGTGGGTTTTAGGCAATCACCCAAATTAAACCAATGCCATTGCCTTTCATGCTATCACAAGCTCCTCTTCTATGAAGGAAGAAAAGCAGAACTCGGACAACAGGGGCAGAGGTCTATTCATTCATATCTTCACTCAGGCATTTATTCAACAGATGCTAAGCACCTGTGATACATGAGGTCCTGGGCAGGTGTTAGGAACTGGATGAAGCCAACCCAGAGGCTGCCAGTGGTTCTTTGAGCACCTATATATTCACATCTTTGGCAATTTCAGATCATATAGTAGATCTGTAACAAGAGAAAGTCATTCACAAGCAGACGTATCTTCTAGTTCTTAATGAGCCCCTGGATGGACACAGGTCCTTAACTAAGAATACCCACCTCTGTCTGGAAGGCAGTGCTAACTAACCACTGTACCACCACCAACTCTCCCACCTCTGTCGAGTTCCTAGTCTTCCTTCAAGGCCTGATTCCATGCTGTCTCCCCTGGGAAGCCTCTCCTGCTATCCCTAGGCAGATGTGATCTCTTCGTCTTCTGGTCATCCATGGCATTTGGTTGGTCCCACTCTGTTGGTTATCTTGTATCCAAAATTGCACTATCTTTGATTCTGCACGTCTCTTATTCTCCTTTATGCTGGTAGCTCCTCAAGGGCAGGGGCTTCTGAGGCACAGGAAGGACAGGCTTTGTTGGAATAGTCAATATCCTGATTGTGAGATTGTACTAGAGTCTTGTAAGTCTTACCATTGAGAGAAACTGGGTAAAGGGCGCACCGGATCTCTCTGTATTGTATCTTATAACAGCATATGTGTCTACAATTATGTCCAAATAAAAATTTTAATTAAAAACAAAGCACACAGAATCATAAGACCTGAAAGATGGAAGAAACTCAAGAGGTCCTCTAGTCCTGTCTTTACCCAATGGATGAATTTCTGCCACAGCAGCCCACGTACAGACTTACCAGCCTTTTCCAAACCCCAGCAATGGAGAATTCACTGTTTCATGGGGGAGAGCATTCCATTTTCAGACAATTCCAGTTCTATTCTGAAACAAATGGGCCAGGCTATAACTTCTCCTTGGAGCCCACACAGAAGAAGCTGTTTCCTTATCCCCATGACAACCCTTCAGGGACATGAAGCTGGTCGTTATGTTCACCTGAGTCTCCTCTAGGCTGCAGAGTTTCTGTTCTCTTAACTTAACTCCATGTTTCAAGTTCTCATACCATTCTGGAACCTTTTCTCTGATTGTAACTCATATGTTACTCTGATCTGAAACAGGATTAACAGCCTCCTTTGTTCTGGACACTCCATTGGCTCCAAAGCTGTTAAGGACTACATTAGCATCTCTATGCCACCTGCATACCATTGGCTCATGTTAAATGTAGAGTCCACAATAACCCTTCAATCTTTTTGTTACACCAGCTACAGTCAAGATCCCCACCCCTGGCACTGGCAATTATTGTCTTGTTTTGACTCAAAAGTAGGACTTTACATTTCTCTATACCTGGCTGCAGTTCACTTGACAACTTGAAGGAGGTCTGAGTCTGTGGTGGGATGTGGGTGGCCGGGAGCGGGAGGATGTGTGCATTCGAGCATGCTGTCATGGATTGGCCTTCATCCTGCCGCACTGTGCCCAGAGATGTCAGTACTTCCAGCGTTGGCAACCCTAAGGGTATTGCTCATTGCTGTTGAATAGCAGGATAGGTTTATTTTTATGACACGTATTTACTGCAGAACGTCCTAGCAGAACCTCCTGGGTTTCACAAGTCTTCTGGCTCTATTACATATGCAGAATGATGCCAGCCCGGCTCCCATCCTCATTCCCCATCCCCACAGAGACGCCGACTGGGAACCAGAGCATCGGGGTAAGGCTTAGTGTCAAGCATCCGTGCCCGCAGCTCAGGGAGATAGGGAGGATGCCTCTGCGGGACATTAGAGGGCGGGGCCGTCCTACCCCTAACAAAATGAGAAGAAAAGGCAAGGCTTCCAGGCTCTTTAGGGCAGGGTGGGACAGAGTACCTGCTTATGTAAATTCAGTGAGGTCCAATTCTTTTTGGGGTGGTATAAACACAGTCTAGAGCCCTATGCCCCAAAACTTCAGGCTATCCTGTGTTCTCTTCCTTTGCCTGTCTTGGCATCAAGCATTGTTGCTTTGGCCCCTGAGAGGCCAGCGGAAACATATCCCCATCTCTCCCCCTGTTCAAACATCGTCAGTGGCTCCTGTTAACTTGGATTCCATTCCTGCCGCTCTCGCCACATGATTGACATGTCTTCTTGGTATGTCCTTCCTCTCCATCTATTGTCAAATAGATGGGACTCCACTCAAATGCACACTTACGTGAAGATTTCCTTAGTTCTTCCAAGGATTGTAATCTCACTCTTCTCTGTGCTTCTCTCTTCTCAGTATCCAAGGGGACACATCCTGGCAGGTTTCACAGAGGAGCTGCTGTGCTTGGTATCTGTACTGGCATTACATGGACCCTATTTTGCCTTGTTTGCATCTAGTGTATGCCTGTGGCAGAGACTGCTTGGTGTCCCCCAATACCTACTCTTCCTTCTTCCATGGCAGAAGACATTTTAGCAGAGCACATGGGCACCCAGAATAAAGACAATGATCCCCATTCTCATTTGTAGCTGGGCATTGCCACGTGACCAAGTTCTGGCCAATGGGATGGGAGTGCAAATGGCAAGAGCAATCTCTCTGCCTTTAAAGGGAAGGAGGCTCCTCCCCCCACCATGGCTCCTCCTCCCTTTCCATAGGGTGGAGTGTGGAGGTGGTGGTGAGCCTCGTTGGGCCATGCAAATGAGAACAACAACTTAGAGATGACCTGATGGAGCAAGAAAAGAAACGGAGCCTAAGCCTCTGATGATTCACTGCGCAGAACCATTTTACTAGCTCAGACTTTACTCGCGAAACACACTTCTGTCTTGTTTAAACCACAGTTCCTCTGGGTCTCTGTCCCACGTAGCTACACCTGCATCCTAACTAATAGAGGGTCCCACCCCACTTCATTCTTGGCTTCCTTTTCTGCTTCTGCCCTCTCCCCCCATCTCTAACTATTAGTTCACTGCTTCATCTCCCAGCTTTTGTCTTGTCCCTTCCCGCTTGACCTACCCTGACCTCTCAAGGCAGCTTTGGATCCTTTCTCTGGCACCTGTCCTGACAGGCAAGCATGGGGGAAAGGGTGGCATTTTCAGATTCTGTTTGCTCTCTGGTTCCAACCTCTGCTACGTGGGTGTCAGACACCAGGCACTTAGTGCCTCCTGAGCCCTTACCTTCTCCACTTGCCTTAGTGAGTCCATGCCTTATTCCCCTGTGACCAGACTGTGAGCTCCCTGAGGGCAGGCATTGTACCTGCCTCCTCTTGAAAGGTTCCCCAGTAACTTGTCCATAGCAGGCCCTTAATCAATATGTAGATTCGCATCTTAGGATTCCTAGAGCAGCACACTGAGTCCTGGACAGTGCAGAGAGCTGTGTGCTTCTCACTAGCTTTTCCCAGTTATTGAAGCCTTCCCAGGTGGGAAAGGCAATTGGATCAATAAATCCATTCACCAGCTTCTTCTCAATTGGGTTCTTCCCAGAAGTTCTCCTCTCCACACAAAGAAGAAGAGGGTTCAGCCCGACTCCATCCCCCAGCACTTCAGCTTTCTGAGATGAGCTATGCCCACTCACTGTTGACCTTTAAGCATTAAGCCACAAACCCAGAGCAGGCTAAATTTTAGTCACTGAGTTAAGAAGAAAGGATTGGTCTGTACTGTACTTCCCATAACACCCAAAAATAACTTCTCCCCATGAGCCTGAGTGGGGAAAATGACTGAAAAATACAGTAGAACCCCTTAACTAAGTAGCTGATGACAGTACACCCTCTGTACCAGCCTTTCCAGGGCTGGAGGAGCTAGAAGATGCACGCCTACGTGCTGAGGGCATGGTGCCCCTGAGGAGTAGATGAAATGTGGGGGAAAGGAGGCACACTGCACTGGGGCTTTACCACGTCCACTTCCAGCAACTAGTGTGGAGAGGGTTCCACGGGAAATCGGAAGCTGCTGGATGCAGAAGACAGAGCTCCAGCTTAGAAATGAGAAAACTGTCCCAAGTACCAGCTCTGCCACTTCCTGCTTCCCCCAGTGACCGGTCCTGAACAAGTGCCCGAGGCTTTCTGGACTCACTTTCCTCATCCTCTGATGGGAAGAGTGGACCAGATGCTCTCCAAGTCCTTCCTGGCCACAGCATCCTGGGAGTCTGGCTGTTCCTCCTGGTCATCTGCTTCATAGCTTCCTTCAGTCCCTGTCTGCCTTCACCCCGCCTGGCCACACTCACACACTGATGCCTTTCCTCACTCATCCCTCCCTGCTGCCTGCTCCTCGCAACGCTGGACTAAAGAAACAGGCAAATCAGAGTCTCCAATAAACACAGACTCCCGTGAGCACCAAACAGAGAGGGTCTAGGAGGGGAAGGCTGTGCACGAGCCAGGCCCTGTGCACCCGGCTCCTTGGGTGACTGAGGCATTTGGTTACTGACTGCCTGCTCTGTGCGCAGCCAGGGGCAGAAAGGAGGCGGGAAAGGGCGGCTTGGAGCCCTCGGCACACGTTAGTAATTTCTTTAGGGCTCTGACTCCGTTTTATTTTATTTTACTTGTCTGGCCGGTTCCAAAGTCTTACCATACATCCTTATCACCTCATTCGCTCATCAACATGAGCCTCCTTTTAGCCTCTCTTGTTTCCTACCCAGATGAATAACCATAAGCTGCAACTGGCTCCCAAAGGTAAGCGTACCAAGAGTCAATATGTGGATCCCGCTCGCTCTCCCAGCGCAGTTTCTCCAAAACCATGTTCTACTGCAACAGCTTGGCCTTGTTCAGTTAAATGCCTGTCCACCCGTACAGCAGATGGCAAAACGGCCACATTAGTTTGTAGCTCCTCTCGCTAATAGGGGAGCCAAGTTCCCCACTCCTTTGTTTATGGTGGTAAGATACACATAAACAGAAAGCTTACCATTTTAACCATTTAAAAATGTACAGTTCTGTGGCATTAAGTACATTCGCACTGTTGTGCAGCCAGCACCACCATCCATCTCCAGAACGTTTTCATCTTCCCCAGCTGAAACACTGCACCCGTCAGACACTAACTCCCCAGTCCCTCCTCTCTCCAGCTCCTGGAAACCACCATTCTACTTTCTGTCTCTATTAATTTGACTACTCTAAGAAGTCCATATACGTGGACTCACACAGTAGTTTTCTTTTTTTTGCCGTACGCGGGCCTCTCACTGTTGTGGCCTCTCCCGTTGCGGAGCACAGGCTCCGGACGCGCAGGCTCAGCGGCCATGGCTCACGGGCCCAGCCGCTCCGCGGGATGTGGGATCTTCCCGGACCGGGGCACGAACCCGTGTCCCCTGCATCGGCAGGCGGACTCTCAACCACTGCACCAACAGGGAAGCCCCAGTATTTTTCTTTTTGATTAGCTTATTTCAATTACCAAAATGTCTTCCAGGTTCATCCATGTTGTAGCATGTGACAGGATTTCCTTCCTTTATAAGACTGAATAATAATTCCATTGTACACAGAAACCACATTTTGTTTATCCATTCACACTTGGATTAACCATTAGACACTTTCACCTTTTGGCTATTGTGAATAATGCTGCTATGTACAGGGGTGTACAAATATCTGTTGAAGTCCCTGCTTTCAATTCTTTTGGGTATATACCCAGAACTGGAATTGCTGGATCATACAGTAATTTTGTGTTTACTTTTTTGAGGAATCGCCATAATGTTTCCCACAGTGGCTGCACCATTTTACATTCCCACCAGCAATACACAAATGTTCCAATTCCTCCACATTCTCTAACACTTGTTATTTTCTGTTTTTTGGATAACAGCCTTCCTAATGAGTATGAAGTGGCATCTCACTGTGGCTTTGATTTGCATTTTCCTAATTATTAGTGATGTTGCACATCTTTTCGTGTGTTTATTGGTCATTTTATATCTTCTTTGGAGAAAGGTCAAGTTCCCCATTCTTTGCACCTGGGCTGGCCATTAGAGTGACCAACTGTCCTGCTTTGTTCAGAACTCTCCCAATTTTTATGCTGAAAGTCCTGTGTCCTGGGAAACCCCTCAGCGCTGGGCAAACTAGGACAGTTGGTCACTCTAGCTGGCCTTTGATCAACAGAATGCATTGGAAGTGAAGATGTGCAGCTTTCAGCCTAGGCCTCAAGGGGCTTTGCCGCTGCCTCTCACGCAGCTCCTGGAAATCCGCTGCCCCATAAACAAACCCGTGTTAGCCCACAGGATGAGGAGAGGCGTGTGGCCGGGTCACATAACTCTTACTAACAGCCTACTGGCCACCAGACCTGTGAGTGATGCCACCCTCAGTCATTCAACTGCCAGCCGATTTGCCCGCTGATGGCAGGTGCGCAGCCCGGCGGAGCTCAGCCAAGCTGGCCCAGACCAAAGAACGGCCCAGCCAGCCCACAGAGCCGTCATTTCAGTAAGCGGTTGTTGCTTTAAGCCACTGAGGTTGGGGATGATTTGTTACTCGGTGCAAACTAATTCATACAGCTCCACATAAAGTCTGCATGTTCAGGGCTCCTCTAAGACCTCTGCTGCAGACAGGACCCTCCTGTCCTTCCCGTGCCCCTGTTCTTAGTGAGAAGAGCATCACCTACTCTTTTGTTGCAGCATGGCCACTGAAGCAGTCAAGGGCCCTTTCATTCTCTCTGCCAAAAACAGACAAAAGCTTTCCCCTCTTCCCATCCCTTTGTCCTCCCCTCACTATTCACTTCTCACTGCACAAAGAGAGATGCACTCATTAGACTTAGATGCTGAAGTAGACTTAAGGGCCCCTTCCGTACACCACAGCCAGCTAATTTTCCTTACTCGGTTCCCATTTTTCTCTCACCAATCTTTTTCTTCTCGATCACAGCACATCTGAAAGAACTCTGACTTGCTTCAGATGCTCTTTCTCCAGTTGGCTGAAGCTTCTGTGACGCCAGCCCTGCTCCACTTGCTTGGTTCTCTGGGCAGTCGCAGCGCGAGGAGTTGTTTCGACACAGGAGCCTGGTCATTGCCATCCTAGAAGCTGTTTCAAAGCTGTTCAGAGGGTCTCATTCTGGGAAGTCAAGGTCAAGCAAGATTAGCCCACTCTTCTAAAGGAGACCTGCTTCCTGCTGGAACTTTCTGGCTCTTATCTCTCTCAAGAAACATTGAACTGTACTTAAGTGTCCAATGATAAAGGCCTAAAACATGCAGACTTCTTTCTTTCTTCTCATCAACCCTTGGTGAGCCCTTGCACCTGCAGTGAGAAGGATCCGGTCATAGTGCTACGCCGGCCTCCAGGGCATGCAGGTAGCTGGCTGTGGATGGCAGAGTTCATTCGCAGCCTCAGAGTGACGAGAATTCCATTTCAAGACTCCTTTCCTCATCCTGGGTCAATAAAGATCGAGCAATAGAAATGTCAGGACTTTAGAAATCACCTGGTCCAACACTGCCATTTGACAGATGAGGAAACTGAGGCCCAGACTTGCCCAAGTCTGGAAGTGACTTGTCCAAGGCAACCCAGCAAGATGGTGGCAAAGCCAGGGCTAGAACCATGGCCCTCTGACCTCTAGACTGGTGCTGTCTCAACTATCCATTGCTCATTGGTTGCTTTTTGAAAAATGAGTGAGGAGAAATGAAAGGAAGCCAAGGATTCTCTACAGACCAAACTGTTGGGCGGCAGAAGCCTAGGGTGGAGGGCAGTGCTGCCAAGATGAGAGATCTTAGAAAGCCTCCTCCTGTCCTCTCCTAGAGCTGAGAACATCCACAGGACAGAAACAAAACTTAAAGAAAAAGGAGCCGAGCCCCTTACCCAAGCCAGCACAGGAACACCCACCAGAGGAGAATGCCTTGTCCTCCCACCTTTCTATTTTATTTAGGAAACACTTTTCTTACGCACTTACACAACTTTTCCACAGGAAAACTCCATTGTGTATTAAATGCCTATGTTCCTATTAATTCCCTTCTGATGCTTGTCAGGTTGCACACTGTGCAATCACTGTAAGGATACACTTCTCAGGGTGTTTTTTCTCTAATATTATTTCATATTCAGGTTTTTTTGTGTCAACGGAGGCCTCATGTTTGTCGATTATAATTGTAATACTGTGTCTGTTATATGGGTGCATCATAATTTGCTTTCCAATTTGCCTCAGGTTGAATATTGTATGATTTCTAATTCATTAGTATTAACACCACCAGTATGGTTATTTCTGTATGAATAGTTCTTTTATCCCTTTGGGTTTATTTATTTGGAGGATGCTTCCCTGGACAGAATGGCGGGATCGTGGCAAGGACTCAGCTCTTGCTATTGGCAGATTACTATCTAGAAAGGTGCAATCAGTTTGCAGGGCCTTCACCTTCATTTAAATGTGCCATTTCTCCTAGCACAGAACTGGGCTATCATTGAGTTTTGTCATTTATATTCATTTTTGCCATGTCAAATGGGGGAAGCTAAACAGTCAGGATTATAGGATACGAATCAAGGGAGGAGGACCTGTGAGATAAAGCCAAGAAGCAGAACTGGGTAGAAGCTGTGACAAATGCTCCAAGTAGGGCGAAGTGAATGAGAGTTATTTGTTACAGCCCCTTGTCCCTGGATACGTGGTGGGCTGGCCTGGACTGAAAATTCAGAGTTAGGGTGCACCCCAGTTTAACAAATGTGTGGTGGAGCCCAAAACCTGCTTCCAGCTTTGCATTTCCTTCTCTTTTTTAGCCAGGATGTGCATCTTTTTGTCAATAGTTTACTATCTGCACTCCTTCTGTGCATTATCTTTGATTTCTTGTCCTGAGGACACTTTTTCCTACTTTCACCAGCAAAAATCAGAGGTCCTGAGTCATAAAGGAGCGTAAGAACCTTTCCACACGGGCTTCTCCTCACCCTGGGCCCCCGTGGCTCACAAGAAGGCGTGACTCCCAAGAGTCGTTCCTGAGAAACAGCTCTTCCTGGTTGTGTTTGATTTGGCTAAGATGATGATGACCAAACAGAGCTTCTCAGAAGTTCCAAGGAGAAAGGGGTGGCACAGGGAGCACAAACAGTGAACCAGCTCCTCGGGCCACCTCTGCTTTTGCCCATCCTTCCTCACACACATGCAACTTTTTTCAGAGCGGTTTCATACAGCCTAACATTCAGAGGTCCCCTCAGGGACTGGTAGGCCAAGTTTTGAGCCCACACCAAGAAGTCTGTCAACCACATGGTCTGCTCTGAAGCCTACAACATGTGAAAAGTTATATTTAATATCCCTGGGAGAAACCAAATATAGGAAAGCCAGTTTGTGGGATGCAACTGCTCTTTTTTTAAGAAACATCTCTACCTAAGTGTTTGGTGAACTCTTAGCTCTTTAGAGCTGGGCTATGGATTCTCTAGTCTTAATTAGACACATGGACAAACAGAGGCTTTAAGAGGTACAGGGACATTCCAGGATCCTCGACAGCCCTAAAAAAGGTCATTGCCATCCTACTAGAACTGGTCAGCATATGACTGACACCAGAGCAGATAGTGTGAACACAGCATGACAGCACAGTCAGCACAGCATCCTGTCCAGTGGCCTGACCATGGGCTGGGCTATACTCCCTTCTTCCTGAAAGTCTGGAATTGATGGGGTAAGAGGGTGGTGGTGCAGAATGGATGATCTAATTTTCCACTGGGATAGTCAACAACTTGATCCCTACCACTGAGGTCTCTCCTTCTGTGAATATTTACCTATCTATGGACTGGGTCTCAAGGCTTCTGAACAGATGCTTCCTAGACAACCACACTTAGAATCTTAAAACGTGGCACAGCCTCCTTCCTTTCTTCACTGATTCTGAAAGAAAAAGCCACCCCCAGTCCCTGTCCTACCTCCTACCACTCCAGGCAGGCTAACGCTAGATAAAGGCCTCCTATACCCCTCAGAGTAAGGACCCCAAAAGTCCACTAAAAGACCTTCAGCCAAGCTGTCTTTGTTTAAAACGCAGCGGCTGGTCTTTGAAGCAGCTAGTAGAGGTTCCAAACACTGACTGTTATATTTAAAGAAGACTTAAAGGAAATAGGAGGCTAGTTAATGGACTTCCCTGAGCTCCCATCATATACCCAGAGCAAAAGAAAGAGGGGAAAAGGAAGAGGAGAGGTTAAGCCCTTCTTCCCAGAGTGGTCCTGTTCCCTAGCTACAGAGGAGCAAAGTAACAAGGACATTGAACTCTGGCCTTCTGGGTTTCAGCAAAGCACAAAGGTCAAATGAGGGCCCTTTCTAGGCCTCTTGGGCCCCAATCAGGATCTGACCCTTCTCCAAAGGGAGCAGATGATATAGGCCACCCCCTATCACAGTGTGGGATCCAGCACGGGTCCAGGACAGGGACACACACTCAGGTTAGACAGAGAGAGCCAAGGGGCCAAGCAATCCGATTCGTTGGCCACTCTTGAGGTAAACATGTGACGCCAACAACCAGAATTTTGTAGAGCCACTGAGGGAAGAAACACAATCTATACAAATCAATTGAAGATGTCTGTTCTCAAAGACTTTGAACTTAGAAGTAAGAGCTTGGAAAACAGGAAGGGGCATGAGCCTCATACAGCAGCAGAGGATGAAAATAGCATGAGGGAGAAAGGAAAGGTGCAGACACCCAGCAGAAGTCAGCAGAACTGGGTCCATGTGAGGGCAGGTGTGCAGACTGGACCAAACAGAGGTGATTCTCTCGGCCTTACAGTCCTTAGTAAAGAGAAAACGGAAGTTCACAGCATAACCCGTGCCCCGGCGGAGCCTCAGCTCCATCTAAGAGCAGATTCTACATTTGGAAAGTCTTGCCCTCTCCTTGAACTTGGTTTTCAAGGTTTCGGCAGTGTCGTTTCATTCCTCCTCAGCTCTGACGTGTCTGAACCTGCAAGCACCTCCAGAGCTGGAGCACGCGTCGTCTTCACACCACGGATGAATAACTATGGCTTGCTCACAGGCTCCGCGTTATCACAAAACAAAAATGCTCAAAGCTGAGGTTTTGGGAACAGTGGGTTTGAAAAGCTGCAGGAGCAGCAGACAGAGAAGGTGGCAATGAATTAACCTTTTGACAGGCCCTTGCAATGCTCAGGAACACAGGCCAAGCAACCCGGCATCCAGATAGGGTTTTCTCTTTGGCGGGACAGTATTGTTAATATCATTCATTACTGCCTCTGATTAGGTTCCCAGGCTCATTAAGATCTCTGAGCCTTTAAATGTTTCTCTTGGATCAGATTGGATTCCACTTTGCAGAGAACTGTCAGGGCTTTCTAGTATCCAATGCAGGCCAGATAGTATCTCTTGGCTTGACTCCTTCCTAAAGTTTCTACCCTGTGCTTCTGTGTGTGCACCGCCAATGACGCAAATCATTGTCCCGGCACGCTGGCTATCAGACCCCTTGCTGCCAGATGAACTAGGGCTTCTAATCCAAACAAAGCCAACATATAAAGTCCAAAGCACGGAAACTAAACTTATTCTAAAAATTATGCAGGTATGTGTTAACACTTCAGTTAGACACAGCAGAGAACAACAGCTAAGCCAACTTTTAAAAAGGAGAGTGAAGAGGGCTCTTACCCTCTCTGATATTAAGACATATTATAAAGCCATCACAATAAAAAGAGAAATTAAGAAAATGTACAAAGAGGCCAACAAAACAGAATAGAGAGCTCAGACACAGAGTCATGTGTATGTCTGAACTTAATATAGGACCAATGTGCTACCACAAATTGGGGGAAGGATAGATCGTTTAGTAAATGGCATGGGGAACTGGCTTACTATATGGAGAAAAATAAAACTGAGTCCCTACTTAATACCACATACAAAAGAGGGCTCTGGGTCGTTAAAAGACCTAAGTGTAAAAGATTAAAGAAAAGTAGTAGAAACAAAATTTGTAGGATTAAGTTCAGGAAAATATCTTTGTGATTCAGGAAAGCTCTTTTAAAATGAAATTTCAAAAGCATAGACCATAAGGCAAAATTTTATGAATTTGATTACATCAAAATTAAAGATTTCTAGTCAGCAAAATATCCCATGAACAAAGTTAATAGACTGATGAAAAAAGTAGATATCTGTAACATCTAAAACCAATGGGGAATTTATACGAAGAATATGCAAGGATCTTGAACATTTATGACTGCAATAGAAAATGGGGAACTGATATAAACTGACACTGTACAGAAGATGAAACTCCAAAGAACTTGGTGTAGGTCAGTTTTCCTGGGAAGCAGATTCTGAGATGGAGAGTTTTGAGCAGGGTTTTTGGGGAGTGGTGAGGGAGTGAGGAAAGCAGCATTGGGTGGAGCCAGAATCTGAACTGTGATAAAGTTGCAGCTTAGGCTGACCCAATGGGGGAATGTGGGAACTGGGGTGTCTCTTCAGAGAGGTCCTGAATTCAGCAAGGGGACCAGGCTTTATTTCCCTACAATGACTAGTCATTGGATGGATGCCACCCCCAAGAAGAGTTCATAACCCTGGGTGAAGCAGCTTCCTCTGGCTGAGGATAATTGCTGGGGAGGGTCTCATCTATGAGCCATCAGCAACCAGCACTACTGGTAGCTGGGTTAACAAGGACCTCGGTCTTAGAGCAGGAATCTGAACAGTAAACTATGTAGCCACTATGGCAGATATGAAGGAAGACTCAAAAGCATTAGTAATATGAAAAATGCAAATTAAAACATCAAAGAGCTCTCACTGTATGCCTTTTATATTAGCAAAATATAGAAGGAAGTGTAGTGCCAAGTATTGGCAGGATTATGGGACATGACAGCTCTTACGGACTGCTGGTGAGAAGACAAACATCAGAAAAGTGCATCAGCAAACATTCTTGGGAACGTTCCGGCATTATGAGTCAAATTCAGTGTCGCATACTAGCGATTCCTCCACTAGGTATACATCCCAAGAAATTCTTATACAATTCCATAAGGAGACGTGTATGCAAATGTTTTCTGCACGGTTATTTGCGGTGGAAGTGGGGGGCTACCTGAGTTTCCATCACTAAGATTGAAAAATAAAATATAGTGAATGCACACTCGGGAATTCTGTGTAGCAGGATTGTAGCAAATGATCAGATGTACACATAGCAACATGGATGGATCTTAAGAACGATGAAAAGATGGGGAGGGGGCGGGGGAGGAAGAAAGGAAAGAAACGTGATGAGATGGAACGTTCACATAAATTAAAAATACTGGGGCTTCCCTGGTGGAGCAGTGGCTGAGAGTCCGCCTGCCGATGCAGGGGACGCGGGTTCGTGTGCCCCGGTCCGGGAGGATCCCGCATGCCGCGGAGCGGCTGGGCCCGTGAGCCATGGCCGCTGAGCCTGCGCATCCGGAGCCTGTGCTGCGCAACGGGAGAGGCCACGACAGTGAGAGGCCCGCGTACCGCAAAAAAAAAAAAAAAAAAAAAAAAAAAAAAAAAAAAACCTGAAAGCACAGGGAACTATATTCAGTACCTTGTAATAAACTATAATGGAAAAGAATCTGAAAAAGAATATGTGTGTGTGTGTGTGTGTGTGTGTGTGTGTAACAATCATTTTGCTGTACACCAGAAACTAACAATATTGTAAATAACTATACTTCAATAAATAAAAATAAATAAATACTGCAAGCAAATGGCGTTTGTATGAAAGCAAACGAAAGGATACATCCTAAACACATAAGAATCACCGTGGGTGAGAGAGGGGTATGGAACTGTGGGATGGGGAGTAAAAGGAATAAGGCAGTAAATAAATTCAAGAGAGGGGTCTTGCAGAGACCAATGATCTCCGCTGGTTCCATGGTTCCATGAAAAAAGGAGTCAGGTTAATCCAACTCTCTACACCTGATTTCTAAAACTAGTGGCAGCAGCAAACACCACTTGAGCCCTGGAAAAGCAAGCTCATGTTCTGTACCTTCTCTTTCTCTGAGATCTCTCCTAAAAGGTCACACGCTGAGTCACTGGAAAATCACAGAGCCCTGCTACACACCACTCCCTGCTCTTACCTGCGAATGAAATGACATCAACCTCCCATCTTCAGTGGGATGAAATGGCTGGCACCTGGATAAAGGTTCACGCCTCTCCCGGGCAGAAGGATTTTGCTCACAGGATGCCTTTTCATCTTCTATCCCTTGAACTTTCCCACCTGAGATTCCAATCAAAGTCATCACCTTAACTGAAATGCAATAGGCAACACAGCCACCGCCCCCCCTTGATCAGTACGGGTATGCAAGATAGGGGAAATACAACCAATTTGGGGTGCTGTCTTAGACCCTGCCCACCTGGGAGAGGACACCAAACAGGGAGATGACATCCCACTGGGAAATGGGCTCGCTTTGGCCCACTCATCTGGCAAGCCCTCTCTGTTCACGGGGAATGGGTGAGGTGTGAACTCCCCTTGTGAAATCTATCCTGCATGACCCATCAGTCCCAGAAAAACTGGAGATCCTGAGAGAGCCAGAAGAATAATGAGGCTTATCAGTCGGTCTTGGATCCCATTCCCCACGGTGGCTATTCCAAACCCCAACTGCTGTCCCTGAAGTCCCCCACAAGCAATTGAGAACCAAGTTCAGGTTACCAGTCCAAAGGGAGGAACACAGAGATTAAGATCTAGGGATGCAGAGAAGAACTGAGCCGGGAAGTCTGAGAGAAGACCTGCTTCTCAGGCTCAAAAGGTAGAACCAGAATGTCAGGGTGCCCATAAACACTGCTCTGAACCTCTTGGCTGGCACCAGGCCCCGACTCCAAGGTTAACCCCTTCCTTGCCCAGGGCATGCCTTCCTCAACACTATAGAAAAGGTCTCTTCTAGACACCAGCATTGTGTTCACAAACAAGTCTCTGTAATAGACAGGATCCCTAGGCAAAATGAGAATCCCAGGATACATGGTAAGAGAGTTGGTGTGGGTACCATTTTTATCATGCTTTTTTCTGGGTCCAGAAAATAAACTTCTGTGCCAGCTTTAAAACTTTTAATTCAGGAAAGTGCAGGGTGAGATGGGTCTTGCTGTTTAAAGGCTTCCTCAGGACAGAAGTTGTCTGGTGAACGTGTAAACTGCCTGTGCCCAGTAGGCCTTCTGCAAGTGTTAACTCCCTTCCCCACCCCCGCTTCTTCTTCTCCCCTTTTTGGTGTAGTTGAGGAGTCATGCAGGAACCCAGGAGGCGTGGCCTCTGCTCACAGCTCAGACATCTTTGTAGAGAATGATCTCAAGCAAGAGTCTCTCCCTTCTCCCAGCCCTCTGCTTCCCTGCCTCTAGTTTCTCATGTTTAGAATTGGAGGGAGTAAACTCTGTCTTGCGGGTGGCCAGGTTGGTCCCTGCCCCCTTTTCTCTAGGTTCTAGGGAATGAAAAATATTGTTAAATTTTAATTTTCTAATAGAAAACTATGAAGTAGAAGCAAAAAAATTAGCCTAATCCTATGATCTAGGTAAAATCTGTTGGCATTAAAAGATGGGATGTTAGAAAACAGAAGCAATATAGAAACATACAAAATGAAAATTGAAAGTCACCTTCTCCCATTCACACTGTCCACAGTAAATAACTACTTCCCAAAGGTAAACAACTACTATTGTTTCTTATCATTCCATCCAGAAAAATTATGCATATTTATATGTATTCTTTCTAAAAAGTTTGCAGAAGTGATCATACCATATATGGTACTATCTAATTTGCTCTCTTTTAACTTGATACATCTTATATATATATATATATATATATATATGTATATATACTTTATTCTTTATAATAGGTAAATAATATTTCATCAAATGCATTGTAACTCAGTCCAGGAGGACTGTGAATTTCTCTCCTTTTGCGAACACCAACCAGCTCAGCCTCTTGCTCCTTGATTTCCTCCCGAGGGTCAGAGCTGGTGAGAAGCTGTGATTCAGGTGCCAGGTGAGACAGAGAAGTCCCCATACATCCAAAATTTCCAGGTTAGTCTCTGTGAAACTGTCATGGTGCTAGTGTTTGCTTATTTTCCTTTCTGGAGAAAATGCCCACAAGCCAATGGCCAATTTGCCACACATGTTGATGGCTGAACATTTTGGACAAACTTCAGTGTGTCCAAATGATGAAATATCAGGTTTGGAAAGGACCTCAAGGTCATTTGGCTTAAGCTTCTTGAGCCCACTGTAGGAATCCCTTCTACGAGCTTCTGTGTCATTCATTTACCATCACTCCATCATGCCATGGAACAGCTTTTACTAACAGAAAATTCTTTCTAATTTTCCCAAACCAGCTCCCATGCAATGTACCTGCATTGGTCCTAGCCCTGCCCTTTCAGACATCCTTGAACAAGTGTGTTTCTCTTCCCATGGCCACCCTCCAGAAGTTTGACAAAAATGCTCGCAGCCCTCGGAGTCTCCCCTCTATTCATTTAACAAATATTCTTCCAGAGACTATGTACGTACCAAGCACTGTGTTAGGCATACTGTAAACTCTGTGAGGGCAGAGAGCTTAGTCTGTGTTATTATGTGCTGTCTCCACACCACCTAAAAGGGCCTTACATACAGTAGGCATTCAATAAATATTTGCTGAATGAATGAATACAAAGATGAATCCCATAGTCTCTGCCCTCAATGACCTCTTAGTCTAGTGGGAGGCGGAACAGAACAATAAGCAATTATAATCCAGGGACAGAGAAAGGATGTGGGTTAGGAGAACCTCAAAGGAGAGGTTCTAACCCAGCATTCATCGTTCCCACCTCCTTCTTCCACTGTAACGTTGATCACATGTTGATCACATATCATGTTGTCATGATATGTCTGCACGTCTGTCTTCACCACTGGATTGTTAGCTCTTTGAGGACAGAAACTGTACTATGTGTCACTTAGCTTTGTATCCCTTACACTTAACACAGGGGCTGGCATAGGGGAGGCGTTTCATATTTGTTCAATGAAGTGACTGATTAATGGATGGCTAAATGAATTAATATACTAATATTCCCAGAGGAAAAAAAAATTAAGGAAACTGCTTTTATTGGCCTAAACTGGTGTTACCTTAAGTTTCACGAACACAAAAAATTGGTGAAGTAGCAGTGACAGAAATCTTGGGAGAAAGCAACCATGTCATCCTAGGGCTCCCCAAAGTCTCATTTTTGCAACAAACATTTAATGAGCACCTCCTCTGAGTTTGATACACTGCCAGACGCTAGGACAAGGCAAACAACACATAATTCCTACCTTTCAGATCTCCCAGACTAGCTGGTGATGAGTGCTCTGACAATGTGCAGAGGCTGCTGTGAGGGGCCGGGGGGTCAGGAAGGCTTCCTGAAAGTGGAGATGCCTGAACTGAGGGCTGAGGAAACTGTCCAGGTGGGGAGAGGGAGGAAGGCAGTCCTAGGCAGAGGGATGCGCAGGCAGAAGTCCAGAGGTGTGAGAACTCAGCAGTTTGGGAGCATCATGTTGGGGGAGTGGGAGGAAGAAATAGAGATGGAGACAAGGCCCTGCCAAGGAATTGAGATTTGACCCTGAGGGCAGGAGGGAGCCATTGAAAGAATCCTAAAATCCCACGATGATCAGACTTGCATAGTAGAAGATTATTCTTACGGCAGTGTAGAGAACGGATTGGAGGAACAAGAATGCTATAAGAGAGATCAGTTAGGAGACTATTTGGAACTTACTTGGAAAGCAGATGGAAAGAAGAACAGACATCAAAGACATTAAAGGGTAGCTGCCAGAACACAGTGACCCACCGTGCACACCGGCTCTCAAGCTTCAGACTTGGGTTACTGGGGGGGTGGAAACACCATCACCCAGTGGGGAGAACAGGCGAAGGAGCAGGCTTGCGAGTGAAGACAATGAGTTCAATGGCGAGTCTGAGGGCTTGGGGGCCGTCTAGGCTGATCCTCGAGAAAGATGGACATGTGGGTCAGGAGCTCAAGGAAGGGAGCTGGCCATGATACAGACCCAGGAGCCTCCAGGCGACACAGGCAGAGGATGAAAGAGTGCGAGTGTGCCAAGCACCCAGGGAGAGGGTGTGGGGTGGGGAGAGGGAGGGGTTATCTGAGAGCCTCAATAATCTTTCGTAAAGATTTCCAAAACATTTTAAAGAATCCTCAGAGTTATTACCAATTTAGAGCAGCCTCCTGTCTCAAAGCTAATACAGCAATGCATAAGGAAAGCAATTAGAGGAAAACAGCAGTACTGAGAGAGGAGCCTGATTTTCAGATGTCCTTTGTGGGTAACAACAAAGGGACATGAAGGGAGCTTCATGAAAGAAAAGAGGAAGGCATCCAGACGAGGCCTGCCTGAGTGACGTGGTTTTTGCTTATTTGAGATGATGCCCGGGGCCTGACCTGTACCCCCGCATCCCACCCCCAGGTCCAACATTAAGCAGCAGGCTTCCCAGGAAGCTGCATCCTTGCCTCCCCGGCTGCTTCAGTCATGAAATCTTTGCAAGTTACAGGCATCTGAGGTACACGATGGCCCAATCAAGCCACATGCCTGTGTAAAGCTGCCTCCTGGCTGTGAGGAATAAAAATCAATATTTTGAAATCTGAGTTATTCAGATGCTGTACCCCAGAGGTGATTCATAACCTAAGGAGCTCCTCAGTAGGAGAACAGCGGCTGAGGGTTTGTGTGAACATGGCTTAGCCCATGATTTCCCATGCCATCAGTCAAAGGACTAACAAAAGACTAAATAACAGAATTGTTCTTACACAGTGTCCCAAGGAGCGCCCGAGGAGCTGGGCTACTCCGGCTAAGAAGTCTAGACTGTCATAATAAGGAGAGAAGCAACTTGCCCTCATGAAGGAGCAGAGGGTCCCCTGGGCTCTCCAAGCGTTGGTGTCTTCAAGTCTCCTGGGTCCTTAGCACAGGGAAAGCAGGTTAAGCTGGGGGAGAGGGGATACTTCCAAGTACTCCCTTTTAGAATAAAATTTAAGAGCTCCCCTGAGAAAAGTGACAAGGGTCATATCCCTGACCCCAAATCCCCATGTCATGTAGGTAGGCACTTAAACCTATTGCAGCGGCGGGGCAGGGCCTGTGCTGTGAAGACCATGAACTATGTCTGGACTGGCCTAGGGGAGGGGGATGAGGATGGAGCGTAATTGGTTTGGTGACGACTCACCTCACAAAGGGAGGAAGCACAGAAACCCATTCTAGAGAGAGGGACGCAGTGTGGCCTAGCGCACGTTCCCTGGACTTGGAGGGATGAAGACCTGAGCTTTGGGTCCTTGGCTCTACCACCGTTTGACCTTGGACAAGACAGTTCTCTCTCTCAGCCTCAGATTCTGTAACACCAAAATGTTGATAATAATCCCCTACTTACTGGGTTCCTGGGAAGATCAGATGAATAGAAGCAGAAACACCTTGCTGCTCCCCCACACTGTGTACTAGTTAGGATATTACTTTGGTCGTTCTAACAGAGGGACCAGAATAACAGTGGCTTAAACGAGGTAGGAGTCTATTTCTCTCTCATATAAAACTCCAAGCGGCTGTGGCCTCTCTGGTCTGAGAGCTCATCAGAGGCCCAGGCAGCTTCTATCTGGTCACCAGGGGTGTCACCTTCCTTGACTTACTCCGAGAAGGCTCCCCACCACTGCCACGTTGCAGCTGGTAGAAGGGGCAAAGGGGCAAGAGGAGGGTCAGCTCCCTTCCCCAAATCCAGGAGTTTACACTCCACCTCTTTTCACTTCCCACGGGCCAGAATCTAGTCACCTATTCCCACGGGCCAGAATCTAGTCACATCTGGCTGTAAGAGGGGCTGGGAACTGTAGTTGTTTTCTGGGAAGTCACAGACTCAACAGAAAATTCTGCGATTATGGAAGAAGAGGAGGTGGCTACTGAGAGACAATTCACAGTCCCTGCCACCCCATTTGTCTAATTCCTCTTGATCCCCAGATCTCGGATTTATGTCACTTCCCTTGGGAGGCCTTCCCCGACCCTCCAGCCTACTTAGATGCTCCTCCCTTAGCTCCCTCACACCATCTTTGGCTTGTTTTTCTGACTAGAATGTAACCTCAATGAGTTTGGGGATGTGTCCGTCTTCCTCCCCGCTGTCTCCCGTGCCACCCAGAGCTGGGCACAGGGTGGACATGAGTTACACCCACGCTGATTAAGGAGGTCTGTCACCAAAGGGCCTTGGGATGTCCTTGGGGTGCAACTTTATAGCTTTGAGGCCAGCAGTGCTCTCCAGCCCAGGATTCGTTTGGAACAAAACTGGTACCTCCCGCTGCTGCCCAGGCAATGGGGGGTAGTGGTCGCCCTGAAGACAGGTGGAATTTTCTTTTTACCCCTTAGTCCTCTCTCTGTGTACATCTTTAGAACTGTGCCCATCCTTTGTCAGAGCCCTTGGGTGGGCAACGCTGACTCTGCAGCTCTGTTTTTCAGATCTGGGAATGAACAGTTGGGGGAAGAGCTTTCCCTAGCACAGTGGCCAGAACTGAGGATGCAAGTAGAGACTTGGTTTTCTACAGTGCAGCTGCCAGCCTGAAGCCTGCCCTGTGAGGAGGGGGAAGGGACCTCAGAGAGGCTGTCCCAGGGCAGTCAGCCTGCACCCCTGTGGGGAAAAATGGCCTCCCAGAGTCTGGGCCGTGTGAACCCACTGTTTAGTCCCTGAGCAGCTCCTTGGGGCTTCACTTTAATGCCCTCCAGCTCACTCCTGATTTGACATAAACGTCACCATTTTCTTAGAAATCTCCTTCTTCTTAGCTCATTTTCTCTGTTACCAGGATTTCTTTAGGGATCCCAGCAAACATGACTCTGGTTCCCGTGAGGAGGGGAGGCTGCACCCCAGGACTGACCTCCAGCCCCTCAGACACATTCTCATCACCTTCCATGTCTTCCTTTGATTGGAACTAGAGGACAACCAGGCCTGAGCTCTGAGCGACCAGCCCTTTTTGGCAGTCTCCAGAGCCACTGAGGGGTAAGTCACCAGAGATGAAGCCCTGGGGGTTGCTGGGTGCTCACGTTACACTCATACACAAAATGCGCCTATTCAAGAACCAAGTTCAAATTTCCTTGCTTGTATTTTTCCAGAGAGTTGGGGAGAGAGCAGCCATATCCTGCCAGTAGCCCCTGGGAACTTGCCCCTGCCTCCCCCCATGCCTGGCATCAAGGGAATCCTTGCCCTCCTGACTGTGGCACTGGGCTTAGCTGAGAACAGACAGTTTCATTCCAGCAGCCGGGTTTTCCCCCCCATAAAATGGCAGTGTCCCTTTAAGTCCCTGCCTGTCTCCTCTCTTGGACTGGCTGTAGGTTAAATAAACTGACCAGACTTTTCTGACTGGGGGTTCTGAGCTGGAAATTCCTCCTACTTGCTTCAGCTTGTGTGCGGAAACAAAGAGCAGTTAAAAAGGGATTAACTTTTCCCTCTGTTGGTTTCTCTCTTCTTTCTCAGAATAATTCCTTTTCTAACTCAGGGATTTAGGTTCCTCTTGGAGCGCTGCTTCTTTCCTGGTTCTTTACTGACTGTCCGTAGAGCTACAGAAAGTTTCCCTGCACCCAACGTGGGGGAGTGAGTGTCTCTCTGCACGGATTTCACAGTGTGGCTTCTTGCACCCCTGACTCCTGGATTCACCCATTTCTCTCCAGCACAAACCCTGGACTGGCCCTCTGAAACTCCGAGTAACATTCTATTAATCATGTTATTTCCCCAAGCAGTCTTCTCTTCTGGGAAAAGAATATGCTCATCAACGTATACACATAGTCTGGTTCTCATTAAAATCTGAAAGCAAAGGGTGGTAGAAAGAGCATTGTGTGGGAGCTGGGATTTCTGGGTTCTCCTCCTACCTCTGGCATTAATTAGTGTGTGACCTTGAGAAGGTCACTTCTCTTAGCTGAGTCTTACAGACCCCTCTGTAATGTAAGAGGTTCCTTCTAGTGCTAACATTCTAGTGTCTACATTAAATAGTCTTGCAATCCCCTATGACACTTGACCATCATGAATATGCACAGATGAAGAGCTGACCTGGGGTCCAAGGTGATTATTATACTCAGGAGTAGGATCCTGAAGCACCTGGCTTCAGCAGCCAGTTACCCCAGGCTGGATCTTGCTCTATCTGTACCCTTTATAGAAAAGGATCTAGCAGGTTAATGGAGCCCAGTGGTAACTGGGACCAGGCTCAGAATGGACAGACCAGAGGCCTGATATCCCAGGATCTATGCCATTCCATTTTTACTCCCAAAAAGGACACTAGGTTTTTCTGTAGTCTCATGCTAAATAGAGGCCTGAACTAGAATCAACTGGTGTCTAGGACAGGGTCAGGGTGGGGTAGGGGCAGGGTTCAAGACAGACCATCATACACCTTGTTCAGTTCTTCTCTCTGAGGTTTCTGCAGACAGAAGTACCGCTCTCAGCAGCCCTGGGGCGGTTCCACAACAGTTTCACCCCTCCCTCCTCCTGGCATGGCCTAAAAGCAGGTTTGGCTATGCTGGGAACAAGTGATGTTTGCACTCAGCGACAATATCACTCAGCAGCCATGTGTCAGTGACCAGCTTTCCAAAAACCTGGAAAGAAATCTGCTCGCCAAACAAATGTGAAATATTTGCAAGTTTTCAAAAAGAAGCTGGGTCTGTCTTCCGTAGGAGAGAAAAGGGAGCTGTAAATGTTGTAATTAGAAACAGACATTTCTTCCATTCTTTAAAGCAATGAAGATGTTATAAGGCTTGCAGATCAGACCTCTCTGTGAGAAGGACCATTTGGGGACACGTGAATTTGGCAAACCAATTTCAGGGAAGCAGGCTCTGCCTCAGCAGGGAAGCTGCAGGCCTGTAGCAGCCAAGGTGTCTTTTCTGGAGTATGGTCACGTCTGGTACACAGAGCTGCCTTCAGGATTGGCCCAGGGTGTGTGTGTTGGGGGTCGGGGGGGAAGGGTGGATGTGGTGGAGTGGAGAAAACATCCTTGAGGTGGATGCTTCAGGTGGTCACGGAATTCTCAAGAAGAAGATGCCACAGTCTTCAGTGGTCCCAATGTTGGTGTGAGGAGGCTGTGTCCTGGGTCTGATCTCAGTTGTCCCCACCCCCCAGTAGTGCAGTTAGACCCTTGGCTTCCAACCAGGCTCCCTCAATGGAGAGGATGAAGAGTGAATGTTGACACCTCGAACAGTCACACAGCCCCGGGCTACTAGAAACGTGCCAGATAAGAAACTGGTTGCTAAAACGTTTTTTTGGCCAGATTTGTTTATGTTATTGTTTTATGACCTCCAAAGATCTGGCTAATCTAAGTGGCATTGGAACATGACTATTTTTCACTATATAGATATAGCTTCCTGTCGGCTTTATTTGACTTGAAGTATGACTACGTTAAGTTTTATACAAATATTAAATTAATAGTCATTGTGCAAGCAAAACTCATACTCATTAATTTTGATCGTGTTTAAAACAGTGATTCGCATCCATGGCTGCACATTGCTAAAACCAGGGAAGCTTTATAAAAATTCCCATGCCTCAGGCCCACCTCCAGAAAATCTATTTTAATTGATTTGGAGTGGGGCCTGGGCATTGATTTTTTTTTAAAGGTCCCCAGATGATTCTAATTGCAGCCAGGATTGAGAACCATTGTTCGGAATGATGCCTGAGAAATGTGCTAATTTAGTGGGGGGAAAACAATCAAATGAGATCTTAGTTCAAACTGGCTGGCTTGTTTTGTCAGTGTTCAGCCCAGTATCTGGATAGGAACAAAGCCAAGATTACAGTGCAGTTATGTAAGGTTTGGAGAGTAAGACTCTTCTCCTAAAACTGACTTATTACTGTATGTGTATTTCATCTACAGCAATAAATTGGAAATATTGGGAGGGAACCTCATGCTCTGTGAATATAGAGTCCCTTAATATTCAATAATAATCACTCCATGATCTGAATGGACAGGGGACAATAATAAAGAACTCTCATATTTAAAACAATCGGCACTGAAAATGTTCCTGGTAATACCAGTTCATAATGAGCCAAATGGCACGGATTTATAATGCCTTGAATTTCAAGACTTCACCAGTGATTTATGATGGCTAGATGCTCAAATCACCATCTCTTGCCCCTCAGGTGAACTTTTGGTTCAATGTATCTGAAGGCGGAGTGAGGAAGACAATTCAGGTAGCAGAGAATTGAACAAAGGCCAATCACTGAATAGGCGAATTTGAGCTCGTTATCCGGCTGGGACTGATCACCTCTCAGCGGGATGATTCAGGAGTTGCAAATGGCTGGAAGCTTTGTTTTCCCTTCTCTGGGAAAGACAGGTCCATTAGCTCTCCTGCTGCTTTAGAGCTTAATTTGTTTTCGTTTTCGTTTTTTTTTCTGACACTATGGAGGGGACAATACATTCCAAAAATTAGAGGACAGCTAAGGAAAATTCTCCCTCTTTATTGGATATCATTAAGCACATGCTGCCTCAGGGGGATGGGGAAGGCCATTAACAGACAGGAGCCAAGAGAAGGATTAGCTCACAAAAGAGAAGGCTGTTGAGAGCAGCTCGGCTAGATACAGGAAAAGCTGCCAGGTAGAGACCCAAGCTTGGGCATTAAAACTCAGCTCTCATCGTGTTTTTAAAGAGTTATCATCTTTTGTATATAATAAAGGTAGAGTTAGGAACTGCCCTCAGGAAGGAGATGCATTAAATTCACTGAGGACAAAAACCCCCAAAGCTACAGCACCTGGGGCCATTCCCGGGGGGCGGGGCTGATTCCTAGACAGTGTGTCTGGCTGCCCCCCACCAACGTCAGGGATCCTTGGTTTAAGAGTACAGGCTGAAGCACTCAGGGGGTTACCTTATCCCACATTTGCAGAGGCAAGAAGCTGACATTTATAGCTTGACTAGTGCTCCTTTTACAAGTAAATGACTACCCGGAGAGAGGACTAACTAAGTCACGTGCTTGGCATTTTCTAGCTGATTTTCTATTCAAAGAGACCCAGATTAACTTTCACTCCCATCTAGCTTTCCCCCAAACCTCCTGGTGGAAAGGGAATCCCCAGGCCCATCGTGGTCCCTGAATGATGCTCAGTCATGCGCCTGGCTTAGCCTGCTGTCCCTTCCCCAGGTCTGTGTCTTCAGTGGGATGAGAAAGACTTTGGCGGAGGCTTTAGGCTGCGAATAAGCCAAGTGCATATAACTGGCAGTGTAAACAACAGCAAAAAGACAAGGTGGAGAACGTGGCTGCATACTTGCAGACTGAGCAGAACTCTGAGACTGAATCCTGGGGAGGTCCTGTTTCCACAGCCCTTGCCTGGTGGTTGTGGATTAAATATAAATATCTACCCATACTGGAGGCTGAATTCAACTCCTTTACCAAATAAGCAAAATATCGGTATCTGTTATATACAGGTAGATCTCTATTTGCCAACCTATCTCCTTCTACAATCCCTGACGGGCCTGAGACAAGGCAAACCACCTCTCCTCCGTGCTCCCGAAGCAGTGCCTTCCATGGGTGTTACGGAGCTCGTTGCCTTGGACTGTGGTTGGCAGGGAAAGCGAATCTCCCAGGCTCCGATGGACCAGTGTCTTACTTATCTAGCATCCTCAGCAGTGGAAGGCTCTCAGTGAATGTCTATTGAATGAAACTGTGTGTCCCTGTATTCCATCTATCATCACTAATAAACGTTGAAAGCCAAAGGACAAAGATGGAGTAATCAGGAAACAGAGAAAGAGGTATCCGGTAATAATAAAGTAGAAGTATAGGGTTGAAACATATTATTAAACCATTCACAGAAGATTAAATTCTCTCTCTCTGCCTATGTCACCTCACTCTCCACATCTGCAAAGGAGGAAGTGCAGTGGACAGTTCTATGGCAGGGGACCTGGATCAAGAGTCAGGGGAGCTGTCTTTTGCCTAACTGACTATGTGACCTGTGGCAAGTCCCCTCTTATGGGGACTAGATTACACTAGATGATCTCCCAAGGTCCTTACACTTCTGTCATTTTTGTAATTTTATGCTTCTAGCACCATTATCCCAAGGTATTTCATATGGCTGAAGTCTGTCCAGGCGGTTCTCAGTGAATTCTGCCTACTCAGGTCATTGGCTGTGGGGCAGTTCTTTTCCACCCAACAGCGATCCTAATGATAAATGCAGGCTCTCTCCAATTCTGGCCCCAGCTCTCTCAGGAATCAGACTTGAAAGTCATTTTCAAATTCACCTTTGGGCTGCCTTTTAAATGCTTCCTCCAGAGGCAAAAATCACAAAATGCTTTCACAAGAATGGATTTTAGAGATCATCTCGTGATTCTAATTTAATCCCCTGTCCGTGGAGAAACACAACATCCCAGGTAGGGAGATGCCTTGCTCAAAGTCACATAGAGAGGTCAAGGGGAAGCATCCTGATGCCCATTTCAGGTTCTTTCCATTTCCACACCACCTCCAGCCACAGGGCCAATTCTCTGCTACCTTCTCACGCAGCTGTTTCCAAACCAATCAACCTGCCAACCAGGTAACCAACCTGTGCGTGCTTCCTACGAACCTAGGACTGTGAACTCTGAGGCAAGTTATGTTTTTATTGTCCCAAAGTGCAAGAGTAAACACTCACCTTTTGGCATAGAGCAGGGCTGGCCTGCATAGTCGAGTCTTCCTTTGATCTCTGGAACTGGCACTTAGAGTTCCACTTATTCCTTGAAAAACATCTAGAGTTAGTTAGAAAGAGTTGCCTATTTTCCAGTGGGTCAGATCCCGGTTCTGGGGCAGGATGGTTTAGGTCTGGGTAGCGCTCCGACCACGCAGGCAGCAACTCCAGGAAGAGAGGAGGCCCCAGCCAGAGCAGGTGCAAACCCAGGCGCCCGCCCAGCGCAGCCCCCTCTGTCTGCTGCAGCCACACCCCCTCTTCCTGAGGTTTCAAGGCTGGACCAAGTGCAGCCCTTGCCCCGATGATGCACTTCAGGCTCACTCACTCAAGATGGTAATAGCCCCTTTCCTTCTTAGGCCACCACAGACAAGGAGAGAATCCTTTTCCATGTAAATATATTAAATATTTAATGTAACAGACAACATAGACATTTATACATACATGTATGTATGGTCAAGCCATTCAAGATGGCTGCTTTCTTGCTCTCTGTACATCCCCTGCTCAACCAGTCCCTGCTTTGCTCACATGACTATCCAATCCTCTTAATTACATAGGGTTTAATTAGTCCCTGCTAATTGATGAGCCCACCTGACATCAATTCCCACTATAAATGGTAGCCTCCTTCTTCCCTGAGTAGGGGAGATTGCTGCCATGTCCTATCTGCTGCACACAGTGGGGTGTTGCTCCAGGACCCTTTGTGTAAGATCCCATGTCCAATAAACCATTGGTGCCTCTGTCGCTGTCTCCAAGCTCTTTCTTTGGTCTCGAGGCTGGGCAACTACAAGGCTCACAAGCCTGTGGGGTGCAGCCCAACAGTGTATTTTATATGTTTACAAATACTTGCACCATAAAGTGATTTAAGAAGACATTTTTTGAATTGCTTACTCACAGGTATCTCTTGGAAGTCCTTTGCTGTTCATGTTACTGCTGTCCAGAAATAGTATAATCTGTTATTTCAAACTTTGCTGCTACATGGTAGGAAATGATCTCCTCGGTGGAAATGATCCATTTTAAGAGGAAACATTTACTAAAATAAAATTAAAAATAAACAAAACCAGATGTGATAACATTTATAGATTGGAGATTTATAAAATAAAATTTAAAACACGTTTGTGGTAGAAAACTTGAAAAATACTTTTTAAGAATCTGCAATCCCGTCACCTAGCGCGGTGCCACTGAATACGGCAGCACTAGCCACGTGTTGCCATGAGCACTTGAAATGTGAACATCTGAACTGAGATGTGCTATAGGTGTAATATACACCCTGTATTTTGAAGATTCAGTATCAAAAAAAAAGAGTATAAAGTCTATCATTAAACACTTAGGTGCTCGACATAGTTTGGACACATTAAACAAAATATACTATTAAAATTAATTTCACCTGTTTTTAATGCAGCTACTAGAAACCTTAAAATGACATACGTGACTCATGTTACATTTCTATTAGATAGCTAGGTCTAGAGAAAACACTGCTAATATTTTGGTGTATTTCATCCATTGTGTGTGTTTCTACAGTTGAGGAGTCCAGCTCCTGCTTACAAACCCGTGTGATTTTCCAGGCCTGACCCCAGGTAAGGCTCTCCCTGGCAGCCACACCGGGAAAGCTGCTCTCCATGCACTGGCCTCGGTGCACAGCCTGGGCAAAACAGTCTCTGGAGAGAGTCGCAGCCTAGTCTCAGGCTCCTTGACCAGTCAAGCCCTTCACATATTTACATCCCTATCCCTGGTGTCTTCATGCCTAGGTCTGTTTATCTGAGGGCTTGGGCAGAGGTCTTCCAGGTACCTCTGCTGAGACCTCTGTATCAAGGGAGGTGGGAGGACCTTGCCGTTTCTCCCCACTGGGACTCAGTACCCAGCACTTCTCCATTCTCGGTCCTCCCCCCAACCCACTCCCAGGTCTGTCAAGCTGCCAGAGCCTCTTATTCAGAACTCCTTCAACACTGAGGTCACCCCACAGCAGCGCTGATCCACCTGGCCCTACACCAAGGTGTCGTTTCACGGAGAAAATGAAACAGGAGGGAATCAGCGCCTTCTCGGGTTTAGCCTCCTGCTTATACTATCACAGCAAGTGATTAAAGGCTTCACTGTTACTTTCATTTTGGCTCATTGTAGCTTCAATCAGCTATTCTGACACCTGACTGCTCTTTCTTCCAGCTCAACTGAGCTCCTGACTATTGCTTTTTTAAACAAAATGGGGATCTTACTGAAATACGATTTTCTATCTGTATCAGTCAGGGTGCTAACAGGGGACAAACAGCACCGTCAAATTAGGATAATTCAAGGAGGTTTTACTTATAAACGGGCTAACTAATAACAAAGATAAGGTTGGAGTATGGGACAACCACAAAGGACAGTTTAGAAACCCAGGGCTAACAGAGCAGAGCTGCTACTCTCCCTAAGTCTGACGGGATAAGGAGAGAGAGAGGTTCCCAGAACCACAAAAGAGAGCTGTGCAGAGTTGGGATGCATTGAAAGGAAGGAAACAGCCAGACTAAGGCCATGTCATAGGATGGAGTTGGGGGAATAAATACCTGGCACCCCTCCCTTCCTTCCCTCTAACGCTGAGGTTCTCCATCGGCTGAAACCAATCAAAAGCCAGAGGACAGGGAACCCCTGCGGCTGTGGTCCTCTGTCCGTGCAGAAAGCAGAGTGGAGAAGGGGGAAAGTGAATCTAGAAGCAAATTACTACCCGGCACCTTCCTCGTGTAGCGTTGCCCTAAGTCATAGCCTATTAACCTGATTTCCTTCCTAATGTAACCAGTGGCTAGTCCTAGTGCCTACACTGACTGCGTGGGCACAGTTTACAGGACACCCAACCCAAATACCTCAGTCCCATTTGGGTTTCTAGCCTGGGGTAGATTCAGAGGATACTGTTTGATGCTGGGTGTGTGTGTGTGTGTGTGTGTGTGTGTGTGTGCGCGCGCACACACGCACGCACATGCAAACACACATGTGTTATAATCTCAGTCCCTCCCAGAACATGCTTCCTTCAATATTAGCTCTGGGTAGGACCCTACCGCTCCAGGGCCTACATGCCTATGGCTTTGCAGAGGTGACCCACTTCTGGTGGGCTGGTTCCCACCCACCCTAGAGTCTTCTTTCTTTACCTTCTCCTACACCTCTCACCCACCCACCCCACTCCACTACTGTTTCTCCTTGCTGGGCAACCACAAGTGACTGATGCCCTCCTAGACACCAGTAATCCACTAAGAGGGGGGTCTGGGAATGGTGAATCTCCCTGGGACAGTATGCAGAATGCCCCACTCTCTAACTGAATCTCCAATTGTCTAGTCCAAGTGTGCTGGGAAATTAGATAAAGAAACTACCAAGGCTAAACAATCCTGGAGCTGAGGTCCTGGGAAGGTGGCAGGGAGAGGACTGCACGTGAGAAGACAGGGTTGACTTTCCTCTTTTATCATCTGTCTACAAAGCCAAGGGATGCTGAGTTGGGGCTGAGACCTGCCAGATGCCAGGCAAGGGGTTCCAGTGTCAGTGGGGAATCTTGTGCTCAGGGACAAGGAAACTCCTATTTGAAAAGTAAGCTGGAGCCCAAGAGAGGACTGTAGAAAACACTGAGAGAAGGTAATGCCACGGTGGGGATGTGGCGAGCAGAAGGGAGTCGTTTTATAGAACAGGAAACAATCTGTTGCAGGGATTATTATACCTCAGGAGGAAGAAGAGACAATTTAAGTTTTGGGGGAGAAGGCAATTTGAATGTAACCTGATGAGGGTGCCATCCGAAGGAGCATTCATTCTGTGCTTGTCAAGGCCCTGAAAATGCAGGGGGACCCACAGCCACCAGGGCAAGCCCAAGGGGCAAAGAAGCCTTTCTGGCTGGGAGGGAGGTGAGCCAGCAGCAGTGATGTCCTCCCAGCACAAAGGAGGCACATTGATGCCAGCCTGGTCGTCAGT
The DNA here is from genome assembly GCF_949987515.2 of Delphinus delphis. Taxonomy (NCBI): domain Eukaryota; kingdom Metazoa; phylum Chordata; class Mammalia; order Artiodactyla; family Delphinidae; genus Delphinus; species Delphinus delphis. The sequence continues at coordinate 72,873,683 of NC_082686.1, forward strand.
GTCTGCCCAGTCATCTGACGTCCACATCAGATGCAGCTTTACATGCCTTCATTCATCCCCTCGTTCATTCGCTGGTCCAACAAACATTTAATGGAGCTCTGTGCTGGGTGAAGTGCCAGGCACAGAGAGACATGAAAGAAAAACAAGTCTGTTTCCACCACCAGGGAGCTAAGAGTGTTGTGGAGGAGACACATTTCCAAGTTTCCAATGCAGTGAGGGGCTGTGATGGGAAGGAAGGAAGTTTTAAGGATTAGGGAGGAGTGAGGAGGACTTCACTTAGAAGTGAAGGGCTGTGGGAAGGAGGAGGAGAATAAGAGTTTGTCAGGCAGGTTAGGGTTAACAAGTATTTCTTGACCTCCTCCCAGTAAAAATGGAATGCAGGGGCTTCCCTGGTGGCGCAGTGGTTGAGAGTCCGCCTGCCGATGCAGGGGGTCCGGGAAGATCCCACATGCCCCGGAGCGGCTAGGCCCGTGAGCCATGGCCGCTGAGCCTGCATGTCCGGAGCCTGTGCTCCGCAACGGGAGAGGCCACAACAGTGACAGGCCCGCGTACCGCAAAAAAAAAAAAAAAAAAAAAAAAAAAAAAATGGAATGCAAAAAAAGCAAACACAAAACCAAGACAAAACAGTGGAATGCATAATTCATAAGGATGTACTAATCTTTCTTGTGAATCCTGTGACAGAGTTTTTCTCTTGGATTTAAGGTGGCATCTGCACGTTAGGTTTTCCATGGATAAGGATGAGGGACCCTGGAATCCCTTTGTGTTCCCAAGTCCTCCAGGGGCTGGCCCTTGGTCAGCTGCTGAAGAGTATACAGATCTGAGGAATTGCTAATGGTGGAAAGCTGTGAAAAGATCCCTGGGTAAGGATTCCAGGTTTCCAAGTCAGAGAGATTGAGAACTGCCAACGGCAGCTCACGGCCTTTAAGATGCTCCTGGGTGAGAACCTGACAGGCTGATCCCACTGAGCCCCCAGGCTTGAGGGACCTCGGATAGAAGGCTTTTTCTTCTGTCCCCCTTGTCCAGCCTCACCCTCCAGTTCACACTCAGCTTTGTCTCCTGCACTTGGGAAGTCTGCTCCCCTTAGAATGGGGCTCAGCGCATATCCCATTCCCAACTCCTCCATCCTGTCGTAGATTTCTGGCACAATACCTTCTCCTACGGCAGACCTAACAGGGCTCCAGTTTCCGCTTCTGCTAAACCCAGGGGAGTCTGGACACAGTAGAAACGATAGCCTCTAAAAAGCACTCACTTTTTCTAACTTACCTTACTGTTCTCTTCCCCACAGGACTGGACCCTCTGGCCTTCCCATTGTCAATCACTACTGGCCCTTTGAGAGCCTGCCATCTTGGAACCCACTCTCCCAGCCACAGGCTTAAGGTAACCAATAACCTCCAGCAGAAAGCACATAAAATTACAACATGCACATAGATCCTGTCTCGATGAGAGTGAGCAGAAATGACGCCCAGTCTCCCATCTCCAAGCAGCCCAAACTGAGTGTGTACCACACATGGGCTGATAGCCTGAGAGCTGCAGACAAACCGAGAACTTGAAGGAGGCTCTTTAAGAAGCCAAAGCAATGGCAAGGAGAAGTCTGATGAGTCCACCAAGGGCTCATCTACGTATCACCAAACAACTGTCTATGTCTTGTTCTCCTCTGTGGTCCCTGGATGGTTCCTGTTTTCCACATGCAAGACACTCAGTACTTATTTGTTGGATGAACGAATGAATACGTGAATACTTAGATGGGTTTGTCTCAAACTGTCTGAGGTTTTGACTACTCTGCTGAGATATTTTGGGGTCATAAAGACCCAGGCATTGAATATTTCAGAACATATGAAAACATCTGGAACTCACATATTTCCTTGTCATTTGCACCCTAGGAAACTATGCATTACTGGGCAGAAGCAAGAAAAAAATCTCTGGTGCTTGTTGATAATCATGAGGGAAAGAAGAAATTGTGGTGTGTATGTCTGTGTGTGTGTGTGGCTGAGGATAGGGAAGAAGAGAAATCATTCAAAAATGGAATATCTGAAGTTTTAAATATTTTTCTTTATGAGGACTTCCCTGATCAGCTCCCTTAAAGAGGACCCCATCCCTTGCCATTCACATCATCCATCAGTCAGTCTTCAGGGCTCTGCTCTGAGGTTGTAGTTGGTGTCCAACTACAAGAGGTTGGTGTCCACTTTCCCAGCTCTGGGGCCTCCCAAGCAGATGTCAGGGCCTTGTGCAGGAATGATGACAGCATCTAACTCCGTGGCTCTCTCACTGCAAGGAAGACCATCCTAACTGTCCACCAGATGCCTGCTGTCCCCTCTTAGGGATGATGACGTGTTGGGTAATTCTATGATTAGGTCTAGACACGCTGCAGAAAAGGTAGAAGCCCTGTCTTGGGTCGTGGCTCAGTACCGGCCAATGGAGTAGTGGATTCCGCTTCCATCCTAAGGGGTCAAGGGTGCTGGAGAAGGAGGTAGGCAGCTAGAGCTGTATAACAAAGGTTAGAGGGGAAGAGATTGTTCCCCGTGACCCCAGTGGCTTGGATTGGGTCTGGGTAGCAGCTTAGGTGTGGTGAATGCCAGGCAAACCTGCCAGCTCCACAGAGACAGGGCTTTTGCCTCCCAGCTGATGGACAAGCAAGGGAAGCGAGGGCTGCCGCAGGAAATGGGGTGTTCCTGGGGTGCAGCCACCAGTGTGGTTCGGGGGCCTCACAGTCATGCTGCCTGAGAGAGGAGGGCTCAGGGAGCAGGCAGGAGGGCCATGGCTAACGGGCTGAGAACTGGCCACATTTGAGAAGTCTCTTCCTCCCCCCCAAATCGCAAACTTTCCCTAAACACTGACATGAAGCTGTTTATATTTCCTAGGCAAAGATGAAATCTCTCACTGACCAGATTTGAAGACAAACAGATTGTAAACTTTCTTTCTCTTCATGTGGTATTGGGGTGGGAGGCCAGAGAGACATTCATAGAAACACACACAGACTGACACAGCCATGATGAATTAGTTTTTCTATGAAGTATTTGACCACACACATGAAATTAATTGGAAATCAGCAGTGAGCCCTAATATCTGTTTATACCCAAGTGAAAAAAAGTCAGACTAAGTTTCTGTTTTTCTGACATTTTAAATAGCATGAAATAAAAATCCAACAATGACAGACAGCAAACGCTTTGTTTCTTTTATCTGGGGGGTGGGGAGTGAGGAATTAAAATATATCTCCTACCCTTGTCAGTTAATAGATTTTAGTGGAATTGCCAGGCCAGAGAGTATCCTATTACACTGAAAAAACCAGATTGGGTTTCCACGTTATTACTAGCTCTGGGATCACCTTCACGGTTTGACTGATGTTTTCTTTTTTTTTTTTTTTCCTTTTTCTTTAATTAAAATGAAAGTCCTTTGTTCACAATCTCTCTAAACTTTTAGAATAATCTAATTGTTCTTAAGTCACATGGTTCCTGTGCAGACACACGAAGGGCACTTCTAAAACCATAATCCTAGGCTATAAAAAAAATCTAGGGTGAATGATCAAAGGTGAACTGCCCATTTACAACCCCTCTTTCAAGGCCCCTTCCCATCTTCCTGACAGTTTTATAGAAGTGTTTCTCTGTTGCTGCAACCCAGATCAAAGATTTGGATGCAAGGTTCTCCCCACCCCCGACCTGGCACGGAAGGAAGGGATTACCCCAGGAATTAAAAACCTCAGAGAAGTGGGCTTACCCACCTCCCTGGGGGGCGGGGGAGAGCCCTGGAGCCTTTTCTTGATGATAGGAACAGAGCCAAATGGAAGCAGGGGTGCCCTCTCTCTGTTCTTGCAGCGGAGGAGATAAACCTACTGGGTCATCCAGCCTTCAAAGAGAAATTTTCTGATCTTTTGTGCATAGTTTTAGTTAATATCTACAAGTTGCTAGAATCATGTTTATTTATTGGCCAATGACCTTCTTTTTCCTCCCACCCATGTTAAACCCAAGCAACAATCCCCTCCCAGGGCATTGGAAGCTCCCCCGAAACCCTGAGTCTGGGCCGCAGTAAGCAGAGAGGGAGGTGGGAAGAAGCTGCAGGGCTTCATTGTTTTACTCCACAGCTTCATCCATTTGGTGCTTTGTTTTCAATACTACCCGCTACCTTTTCCTGGTCACACCTGGATCTACTTTAGATTTTAATGGTCAAGATAAATTTCCTGAGAATGCTACTTTGAGGGCTGGACCCGCCTCCATCCCTGGGGACTCAGTGCCTAATCCTGTAAAGAGACACCAAGATCAGGAACAGGAGTGCCATGAAGCTCTTCTTCCTCTGGGAAGCACCAGGCCCACTTCCCCCACTTCTGTTCAGCCCTGACCCTGCATACCAGGGTTTGATTAGGGCAGACCCTCACGGCAGGGGTGTTGACAGGGGTGGAACACGCAGATTCCCAAAATTATGTAATCTTTTTGTTTAAAGGGACTTGAGAGATCATCTAAGACCCCACCCCCACCCCTGTGGTATAGGGGAACCCTACAGAGAAGAAGGACAAGCCTGGTTCACCCAGAGTCACCCATCCAAGCCAGATCCTGAAGCCAGATCTCCTGACTCAGGCCTCTGCTACCTTAGAGCTCAACATAGGACGCCCCCTAAAGAACTTACACTCTTGGAGTATTTGGTCCCTTGGGGACTGCTAGTTTGACTGGCTGTTCAGGGTTTAATGACAATGGGTATAGAGAATTGCTTTGGGAGATTGGTAATTCGTTTGGGAGATTGGTAATCGCTTTGGGAGATTGGTAATCCAGGCATATTCTCCAAAACTGCCACTTCTAGGGGGGACATTCAAGCCCCGAGGACCCTCTGCATTCTGGCTGGGCCAGTTTCTCCACCCCCAGTTCCCTAGTCCCAGTAATTGCCCCTGCTCTGGCCAGATCCCTCTACTCACTGTTCCTGCTTCCTCTCCTTGCATAGTCCCCTTTGTCCTGCCCGGAATGCGTCCTGCTCTCATCTCCATTTAAGCAATTCCTACCCACGCTTTAAAGCCCATTTCAAGTTCCAGCTTGTCTTCCTCCTGGAGTAGTACTTGTTATCTACTCCAGACCTTTGCCACTCAAAGTGTGGCCACAGACCTGCGATACCAGCCCCACCACAGAACTGCTTAGTCAGAGCCCGCATTTTAACAAGGTACCCTGGTGATTGGTATGTACAGTCAAGTGTGAGACTCACTGCTCTTAGAGAGTGTTCCAAGTGTAGTCCGAGGACCAGGACCAGCAGCATCAGCATCACCTGAGAATTTGTTAGACGTGCAAATTCTTGAGCCCCACCCAGGCCTACAGTCAGAAACTCTGGGGGTGGTACCCAACAATCTGTGCTTCGACCAGCCCTCCACAGGATTCTGATGCATGCTAAAGTTCAAGAAACCATACACAGTCCTTATCTTACCCAGGGACTTCACAGGCATATGATCATGGTTTAAGGCTCCATATTGCTGTCTTGAAATTCCTGACTTTATCTTTGAACTTGTGTTTTGCAAGTGAAGTCTGATGAGACATTGGAGCCCGCACATGAACAGAGGAGATGTCCACCACCATTCCTTGCTCCTCCATTTGCATAGAGCATTCACAAAGCCCATGAGTGCAGAATGCCAGTGGATCCGTAATGCATGGAGTTCAGCCAGAACTCAAAGTGAGTACAAGGTAAGTGTGTTATATCTATGACTGAGTCAGTGGGCTGATGACAGATCTGAGAAGCTACATTCTCCCTTAGAACTAGAATTTGCTTTGTACACTGAGGAAGGTAATTTAAGAAACACAAATGACCATGGAACCCTATCATATCCTTTCTTACTCAAGTTACTTCCCTCCAGCCAATCACTTATGCCGAATACTGTGACACAGAAGGAAAGGGAAAGCAAGGACAACCCATAGTTCCTTTTCCTTTCCATCCTTTCTTTCTCATCAATAAGCCAAAGGTAAAGAGTGTTGGTAGAATGTATGAATGTCAAAAGGTTAAATAAAAACAGCTGAGTCTGTTTTTGCAACATTTCCTCTGTTCTGGTAAGATAGAATAAATATACACATACAAACTGCAAAATGTGAATTGCGTAATTTTGGTGGTTCCAAACGCTAGTTAAATGCTCTTATATTGCATTACATAATATAAAGATGAAAGGTAAAATTCATGTTAATAATTGAAAAAAAATTTTAATTAGAACAACATAAAATAAAAAACACCACAGCAAGTCAAGAGAGACTGCAGAAGAAAGGGAAAAGTTTTATATTTTAGGACCTTTAACGGCACTTTTTTCCTGCTTTTTGAACAAGGGCCTCCACATTTTAATTTTGCACTGGGGTTAGTAAATTATGCAGCCATTTCTGTCCTATCTTGTCCAGTATTCAAACGAGAACACTTCTGAGAATGACATGGAATGCTATTAATAATTCCCTCAGGCCATAGGTACAACTGGGCCTATCCTAAGCAGCCTAGGACATATGGTCATCCTAAATTTAAAAGTCCATAATGGTGAAGGAGGAAGCAACATAGCAGTAAAGGCATTCTGCTTTATTCCTGTCAATTGTAGGAAACTTTACAAAATTATATTTTCTAAATGTGCATTGTGTTAACTAGCAGGCTAACTCTAGATGTTTTAACAGGCCATACGATGGGCTTGGAAATGGATGATGCCTGCTCCTTCCCTGTTCTGCACATAGTCAGAAGAATCTTCTTGGTTATTTATCTTTAGCTTCCCCACCCTCGAAACCTCAACTTTTCGTGTGCTTTTGCTTTCCTCTGACATTCTTAAAGGTTTGTGGCATTCTATACACATCCTTGATTTTGTGCCCCTCCTCCCACCTTTGTGTGTGTGCCCTCTTAAAATGGGGGCTCATCAGCAGAAATACTGTTTTCTTTAGACATTTTTTTTCTTCCTCATCAGGATCATTCACAATTTTAGGCTCTGAATTTTATTTTTAGAACCATCCTTTTTTTAGCCATACTCCCTTTCAGAGATTCTCACCATGAGATCATCCATTTTGAACTCTTTGAAGTCTGCTTTCTTCAAGTCTGTAAGTCTGAAGATACACATCTGACTTGTCCTGCTGAATGGGATGGGTACTCTCTTCGAAACCCTCATGAGTTTCACCTCACTAACAGTTCTTTGCTGGCAGAATCCAGTCTGGACTATGAGTACCCCTTTGCTGTCACCTGTTCCTTTCAAGTGATGAGATTTTCAATCAAGCGGCTTAAGAATTTACTAAATATCCTGCTTTTCAAAAAAGTAGGGGACTTACAGACTTCCACTACATGTCTATTTAAAAAGTCAGCATAGGGCTTGCCTGGTGGCGCAGTGGTTGAGAGTCCGCCTGCCGATGCAGGGGACACGGGTTCGTGCCCCGGTCTGGGAAGATCCCACATGCCGCGGAGCGGCTGGGCCCGTGAGCTATGGCCGCTGAGCCTGCGCGTCCGGAGCCTGTGCTCCGCAACAGGAGAAGCCACAACAGTGAGAGGCCCACGTACTACAAAAAAAAAAAAAAAGTCATCATTTGTCATTGTGTTTTGTCTATAGTTTTCAAAAAATATCTGCAACGGTATCTCCCATCCAATTTAATCTTCTTACTAGGTGACTATGACATTTCTCCCCTCTATAGGTGGGATCTGTATTCCCATCTCTTAAACAGAGCAGTCTTGTGACTGTGGCAGAAGGAATGCTATGTGACTTCAAGGCTAGATCATAATGTGTGATACAGCTTCTACCTGGTTCTCTCTAGGGACACTCATTCCTGTAACCCAGCAGCCACCCTGTGCGGAAGGCCAAACGAGGTCGGGGGAGAAACCACATGGAGAAATCACATGTAGGTGTTTGGAAGACAGCCCGGGTGAGGTCCCAGCCAATAACCAGCAACAATGGCCAGACTTATGAGTGGAGAAGCCTCCCAAATCAGATGATTAGAGCCTCCCAGACTTCACATCTTCCCAACTGAGGTCCTAGAGACTGTGAGACAAAGACAAGCCATCTCTGCTTTGTCCTGTCCTAATTCCTGATCCACAGAAACTGTGAGAGAGAATACATGATGGTTTTAAAAGCCACTGAATCTTGGGGGATGATTTGTAATGCAGCAATGGAGAACTCATGCAATAAGTTAAAAACACATTAAGAAACAAAAATTAAGACTAATTAAGAATGCATCAGACTTCCTTGGTGGCACAGTGGTTAAGAATCCACCTGCCAGTGCAGGGGACATGGGTTTGAGCCCTGGTCCGGGAAGATCCCACATGCCGCGGAGCAACTAAGCCCGTGTGCCACAACTACTGAGTCAGCGCTCTAGAGCCCGTGAGCCACAACTACTGATCCCATGTGCCACAACTACTGAAGCCTGTGCACCCAGAGCCTGTGCTCCACAACAAGAGAAGCCACCACAATGAGAAGGCTGTGCACCGCAACAAAGAGTAGCCCCTATTCACCGCAACTAGAGAAAGCCCGCGCGCAGCAACAAAGACCCAATGCAGCCATAAATAAATAAATAAATAAATTTATTTATTTTTCTTTTAAAAAGAATGCATCAACTCTACCCATTCTTCTGACTGATTGCTACTTGGTTTTATTGCCATTCCAAAAAGCTATCCCTGTAATTTAAATTCCACTCCACCAGGTGGAAGTGAAGCCATGATTGTACTAATCCCCAGTCACTGCGCAGAGATTGTACTCCCTTTTCTATTTTAAAAAAATTTTTTGGCCACAGCTGTGCGGCTTGTGGGATCTTAGTTCCCAGATCAGGGATTGAACCCGCATCCTCGGCAGTGAAAGCACAGAGTCCTAACCACTGGACAACCAGGGAATTCCCTGTACTCCCTTTTATAAATTATACTTTTGTATGACATTTAATCTTAGTTATTAAAGCAGTTAGATCATCCCTGCTTAGTATACTGTGTGAATTTAAGAAAGAGCAAATTAAAACATTTCTCACATACTTCTCTAGCTGATTAACATAACACACAATTCTAATTTCAGACCCCCTGCTGGAAAATGTTCCCTCCCAATTTAATTTATTGAGTCAGAGATCATTTGGTTGCAATGAACAGAACCCATTCAAACTGGCTTAAGCAAAAAAGAAAAGTGATTAGAAATAGAGGGATCTGGTGGAACCCAAAGACAGGAAGTGAGGCCAGGCTTCATAAAGAATGATGCCAGAAATGGCAAAACTGATGAGAGCCAGCCTGGCTTGTCTCTCCGAATCTTTTTCGAGCTGTATTGTCTCTCTATTTTTAAAAAATTAATTAATTAATTAATTTTTGGCTGTGCTGGGTCTTTGTTGCTGCACGTGGGCTTTCTCTAGTTGCGGTGAGCGGGGGCTACTCTTCATTGCGGTGCATGGGTTTCTCATTGCGGTGCTTCTCCTGTTGCAGAGCACAGGCTCTGGGCGCGTGGGCTTCAGTAGTTGTGGCATGCGGGCTCAGTAGTTGTGGCTCACGGGCTCTAGAGCACAGGCTCAGTAGTTGTGGTGCACGGGCTTGCTCCGCGGCACGTGGGATCTTCCCGGAGCAGGGCTCAAACCTGTGTCCCCTGGATTGACAGGCGGATTCTTAACCACTGCGCCACCAGGGTAGTTCCTCTACTGTCTCATATCTGAATCTTTAGGGCACATTCCTCATCTCTCTCTCTCTCCTCCTCCCTCCACGTGCCGCCGACCACTTCCAGGGAGCAGTTTAACATATGGTTATGGACACTCTGAAGTCAAAATGCCTAGATTCAAATACTAGCTCCACTAATGTCATGGACAAATCAATAGTGCTTTAAATCATGGAGCAGAGCTAATTAGTTAGTGGTCCTCCCTGGGAGATGAGATGGCTGCATCTGCCCACTCAGTGCTAAGCCTGTCTCCAAACTGGCATGAGCTGACCTTTTCCCTGGGCTTGCTTATTCTTTTATTGGTGATTCTTTCTGTAAAGTCTCAGAAACCTTACAATGGCTGATATTCTCATTGTTTTAGGGTGTTACTATTAGACTTTCTTTCTTAGTTTCTGAGCCTTGTGCATTCTTAAGGATCCTTTCAGAGAAAATAAGAGGTTTTTAGGGGGAAATGACCCATGACTGATCATTAGCTCTGTGAAATGAAAAACTTGCAAGGAGGTATAATGTTCCCATCAACTATAAATGAGAAGATTGCTCACAACTTATGGTCCATATTCCCTGTATCCAATGTCTCCATTTCCTCCCCTCTGAGTCAGCCTTTAATTAATTGATTGCTTCCCCCATTTTTTTCTTCATGGAAATTGCTCTCTATGCAAGGTTGTCAGACTTATTTGCAGTTTGGGCCAAAGAAGCAATCTCCTTCACTCACTCCCTCCACTTCCACTAGAAGTAGACAAAACTATCTTAATCCAATCTAATAAAGCTTAGAAGAAAACAAGATGTATGGCCTGTTATTAAATTATTGCTATACTTAATAAACTGTAGATGTCAGAAATAATACATATAAATGCTCCAGGGCATGTGGAGACAATTAACACAATTTACTCCAGTAATAATTATAGGGCCGTTTGTGTTCAATTCAGATACCCACAAGAAGTATTATACATTTTGCTGAACTTCCCTGACCAGCTCCTCCAAAGAGACCACCCACTTCTCTTCAGCCTATCACTCTAATTCAATATTTTGTGTAGTACTTACTAGTCTCTGATATTTTTATAGTTCTGGTTTATAGTTTTTTACTTATTTATTTTTTACATTATCTATGAATGTGATGTGGATCAGAGCACTTTCCTGTGTCTCTCTCACCACTCTATTCTCAATGCCTAGAACAAAGCCTAGTATATAGAGGCACCTAATAAATATTTGCTGCATTAATGTGCCCCCGAGTGCCCAGAGCCTCCCAGCCTCACTATCAGCTCCTAAAGAGTGTATCCTCTCGCATCCTGGACCCTCCTTGGCATGGAACTCTGTTGTCTCTCCATAATCCATGATAGTTGTAGCTGTAGCTATTGCTGCTGCTGGCAATGGTGAGGGTGGCTAGGGGATCAGTTTGCTAGGGAAAAGGAGATGTAACCTCTGGAGACATTCCACGGGCTAGCCCCATTTTCAGAAGGCATTTGTTTCCCTTGGGCAAACTCTGAAAGAGTCAAGTTTCTCTACAAACTTAGTGTCTAATTAGAACCCGGTCAGGCACATAGAGCACAAATTCATGCAGCAGCCCATGAGGTGCACTGAACTCCAGAAAGCACTCAGAAACCAGGCCTAGTGTGTGCTCAGCAATCGGAATTATAGTTCTAGCAGCACAGGGTACAAAATGGAACCAGATCCTCCTCAAAAACCTCCATATTCCTGAATCCAGTCTTGAGAGCTTAGTCATCTGTGACCTCAACGCCCTTCTACTTGCATCATGTCCAAGGCACACCAAGTCCTCTGAAAACACTCTTGCTTTGGCCGTTGCACCGCACCCCTCAAGCACTTACAAATTCCTGTTGCGGGTCAGTTACTTATTTACATTTGTCATCATTCCTTCCGGTCAGAGACCATGTCTTGTTATTTTCCTCCCCCTTCCCCAGCATGATGACTTTTTATTTTATTTTATTTATGGTTTTTTTTTTTTGTGGTTCGGCCCGCTCACTGCTGTGGCCTCTCCCGCTGCAGAGCATAGGCTCTGGACGTGCAGGCCCAGCGGCCATGGCTCACGGGCCCAGTCGCTCCGTGGCATGTGGGATCCTCCCGGACCGGGGCACGAACCCACGTCCCCTGAATCGGCAGGCGGACTCCCAACCACTTCGCCACCGGGGAAGCCTCTATTTTATTTTATTTTTAACTAAATTTCAGACTTTATTCAGATTTCACGAGTTCTTCCACTAGTGTCCTTTTTCTGTTCCAGAATCTGAGACAGGAAACCACATTGTGTTTGGTCCTTATGTCTCCTTACTCTCCTCTGGTCTATGATAGTTTCCCACTTTTCTTTTTTTTTCATGACGCTGACAGTTTTGAGTACTGGTTAGGTGTTTTGTAGTGTGTCCCTCCGTTTTTTTTTCTTATGAGGAATAATGTAACTTTAAAATTGAGTGACTTGTCTAAGGCCAAAGAACAAGGTTTTTTTTTTTAATTAGAGTATAATTGCTTTACAATGTTGTGTTAGTGTCTGCTGTACAATGAAGTGAATCAGCCATACATATACCTATATCCCCTCCCTACCACCCCCACCATCCCACCCAACTAGGTCATCACAGAGCACTGAGCTGAGCTCCCTGTGCTATACAGCACGTTCCCACTAGTTATCTATTTTACACATGGTAGTGTATATATGTCAATCCTAATCTCCCCATTCATCCCACCCTCCCTACCCCCACCCCGTGTCCACCCCACCCATTCTCTACGTCTGCGTCTCTATTCCTGCCCTGCAAATGGGTTCAGCTGTACCATTTTTCTAGAGTCCACATGTATGCGTTAATATACAATATTTGTTTTTCTCTTTCTGCCTTACTTCACTCTGTATGACAGACTCTAGGTCCATCCACATCTCTACAAATGACCCCATTTCGTTCCTTTTTATGGCTGAGTAATATTCCATTGTATATATGTACCACATATTCTTTATCCATTCATCTGCCAATGGACATTTAGGCTGCTTCCATGTCCTGGCTATTGTAAACAATGCTGCAATGAACTTTGGGGTACATGTGTCTTTTTGAAATGACCCACCTCCTAGAGTAATGAAAATAAAAACAAAAAAAACCAAATGGGACCTAATTAAAGTTAAAAGCTTTTGCACAGCAAAGGAAACCATAAACAAGATGAAAAGACAACCCTCAGAAAGGGAGAAAATATTTGCAAATGAAGCAACTGACAAAGGATTAATCTCCAAAATATACAAGCAGCTCATGCAGCTCAATATCAAAAAACAAACAACCCAATCAAAACATGGGCGGAAGATCTAAATAGACATTTCTCCAGAGAAGACATACAGATGGCCAAGAGGCACATGAAAAGATGCTCGACATCACTAATTATTAGAGATATGCAAATCAAAACTACCATGAGGTATCACCTCACACTGGTCAGAATGGCCATCATCAAAAAATCTACAAGCAACAGATGACTTTTAATAATTTAAAAAACATATTATCAGCCTAATCTTTATGTCTTCCTAAGCAACAGTGCTAATCTAGAGAAAGACTAGGGCTCATACGTAAATATAAAATGTAATGGAGAAATTTAGGGGATGGTAAAACAGTGCATTTTTATCCTTAGTTCCTGGTTGTTTGGCAACTCCCATATCAAAGGCCAAGCCTGGGGGCCTCACCTCCTAACTCCTTCCACAGCATAGAGAAGAGCCCTACTTTCATCATGATGGCCAGGCTATGAAGGTGCTGCCCTATGGAAGTTGGAGGATATGATATAAGATGAAGTGGTGGGGGTCCTCCCCCTCCTGCTCCAGGGGTCAGTTGGAGAAGGAAAAGAGATGAAAATTGTGGAAGGAATTAATCAGGTTGGAAGTTTATAGTTTACCTTATCCCCCAAGTTTGAATCCAGGCAGGTGGAGATGCTAGATGGCTTTGGGGGAAAGCCAAAAGCAAAGATTTTTTATGAGCCTTTCATTCCATGGTGGTCCCCTGTGAGGGAATCAGCTTGTTCCCCATACTAACAGGAAGAAGTCGCATTAAGAGCTGAAAAGTTCAAACAATGGCCAGCATTAGTGCTTTCAGGCCTGACTCCAGGCTTAGGAGCCATGGAAGGGCCCCTAAGTCCCCATATGCCCCTTGGAAAATAGAGATGGTAGCTGAGGTACAAGTGAGTGGTCCCGACAGGGGTCTCCGGGAAAGGGACAGAGTGAGCCCACATCAAAGGCCTCAGGGCAGATGGGGAAAGTGGCTGAGACTCAGAGGGTGTGAGCCAGCAGGGTACCCTGGGCCCTGACTGAACCACAAGGTCTCTGTGGAAGCCAGAAACTCGTCAGACACCTGGCTGGCAATAGGAACCCACAGGACCTAGAGGCCAGCACATGACAAGCAAGAGCTCCAGGGCCACAGCCACCACCTTTGGGTGGGACGGGGGAGGGGAAAGACATCAGAACTTCTAAGCATTTAGCCCCATGAGCCTCTCAAAACTGGAACAGACTGAGCTACTCTTGATTGGCAAGTTACCATTATCTTTACTCCCTTTACTATACAACAGGGACAGGATTCATGAGAAAGATTAGATCAGTCATGGAAAAAATCCTGCATTTCCTCTTCATGTCTGAGTGGTGTGTACAGACTTGCAACTGTACTACATATATTTATCGAGTATTTGCTCTCTATCTGAAGCTTCATAAAAGTATGGCCTAGTGTTATGACTACCAGTGACACCAAAAAATATTGAGTGTCTTTAGAACTCTTTTAAAAATTGACATCTAGCAAATGGACGTGGTTCCAAGATAACACCAAGTTTGAAAGAGTACTTCAGTTGGTACCATCAAGCACAAAACACATCTTCCTGCTTGGCTTGTACAAAGCCACAGTAGGATCCCCACGTGTGCTAAGATGAGTCCTCTCAGGGCTGTCTTCCAGCTTCCTACCCTCCCCTGTGAACTGCAGACAAATTTAGAGAAAAGGAAGGCAAGGAGAAAACTCCAACAGAAGGGCAAGTTGATAAACATGCCTATTTATCACTGCAAAATCCTCTGCCTTTTTTATCCTATTGATTTTCATGCTCTCTTGTGTATGCCACTGTGTCTAGGGGAACGAATGTACTTGTGAGCAACCTTGCAGTTGAGTGATGATAACTTAGGTAAATTAGAGCTTCAGTCAAACTCTCCCCAGCCCCAACCTGTCCTCTGGTCCCCACTCTTCAGGAGAAAGAACCATGTGTGGTAGAAGGGGGTGGAACCTGTCTGCAAGTCTCCATCCATTACCATCTGTGTGTCCCCGTTGACTGTGAGCTCTGGAGGCCCAGGGCTCTGCAGTGTATCCATCTCAGCAGCCTTGAGCTATTTCCCCGGTGTCAGATGAATGAGTGATACGTGAAAGAATGCATGAATGAGTCTGAAGCAGAGCTGGTAGCCCAACTCTCTTAGAAGACAGTAAATCCCCATGGGCTTGATGTGACTGGGGAAAGGTCAAGAAGCATATCAGTCCTCCATGGGGGAGATTTGCTGGTCCCTGTCTTCTCCTCGCCTATGAAACATGTCTGGGGAAGCATAGAGGATCTTGGGGTAGCCTGAGATCCTGGCATGACAGTGAGAGCTCTAGGGTAGCGCAGATGATTCCTGATCCAGAAGAGCCTCAAGAATCTGGGATGATTCCAAGATAAAGATTCTAGGGCCTTCAAAGTACACCCAGGTTCCACTTACCTGACAAGAACCCCTGGGGGGATTGTGGGACCATAGGGAGGGTTGGGGAAAAAAGGGAGAAACCCTGCATGCCTTCAACTGTCATTTCAATGAGGGAGAGTACAGAAGGATGGGAATTCCTTGAGAAAAGGAATATGAGAATGAGCAGGGAGAAAGAGGTAAGAAATGGAGAAGGGCCTCAGAGAGGGCTGGGGGCTCCTGCCTCAGAGAGGCAGAGAATTGGGGTCCCAAGGGCTGTGGTCACAGCAGTTTGAGGGTTGGGAGTCATTGCTGATGTGGGGAGGGAGAAGGCAGAAGTTGCTACATGTTCGAAATGCCAAGGAATACCGAAACCTTCGTAAAATCAGAGACACAAGAGCCAGAAAGCCTCAACTCTCCAACACTCTCCTTTTTTTTTTTTAACAAGAACACTGAGGCCATAAGTCAAGCCGGTATCGGGGCCATACAAGCCAATAGCCCAGGGCTATGGAGGCAGGGCTGGGGCGGGGGGTGGGGGGCGGTGAAGGCTCCTGTACTGTGCCCCTTGAGTCTCGTGAAGCACCTCTGGACCCCCAAGAAGAGGCAGTTTGACTGAAGAAGTAGCCAGAGTAAAGAAGAAGGATAAAAGGATTAAAAAAAGTCAGGAAGTCTATGAAACTTTGCCCAGTAATAATAGACACCATTCAGTGAACAGTATTTAATCCTGTTAAGGCTTTGGAAGGAATTGGCAAATCACTGAGACTTTCTTGAGTAGAAAGGAATTTCTGATGAAAGAATTTAATTGAGGCCACTGCCCTTCCCCAGAGGATCCCAGAGCAGCCATGAACATCAAGTGTAGCTCTTCTGAGACGCCAGCAAGACTCCCTGTGCCTCCCCAAACCCCTACTTCCCCCACCCCAAAAGAAACCAAACTCTCCTGAGCATGATCCCAAGGACAGGATAAATACATTTCTAACGAAGGATGTTTTCATTATGGGTTTAGACTCTACTGTTTCTGAGCTTTCTTTAAACAGTCAACCAGTTGAAAGAAGAAATAGGCCTGATACGAAAACTCACATAAGAGGCTCCTATTGTCTAGGACCACAGGTCTAGAGCATCCTCCCCGAGGGCTCTATGAGACAAGGGAGCACAAATATCAATGCTCATTTCTCTGCCACCTGGGTGTTACCGGGGTCTTCACGGTAACAAGGACCCAGAGAGAGCATGCTTTATGTGTTCTGGACTCAGAGATTAGAGATGGCGTCGACAAATCTGAGAGCACGTGAGTCAGGTCAGGAGAAGGAGAAACTGCTGTCAGAGGAAGCTCAGTGCAGCGTTGGTATCTGTGGCAAGGAAGTTGAAGGTCACCCAGAGTCCACTGTGGAGGGAGAGAGGGGAAAGCCGGCTCGAAGTGCACAGAGCAGCGCACACAGATTTTAAAAGCACAGTGCGGGGGGAAGAAGGGAGAAAAAGAACGTGCATGTGACACAGCACCATTTACATAAAATAAAAACACAACACAGGAAATACACAAAAAGATATAGGCTAAATCCATGGTTGCCTATAAGGGAAGGAGAATGGGAGGTGTGCACGGAGGAAAAAGGGAATGAACACAGGAGCAGGGACTTGTACAGACCAAAGATGACAGTGTGCCTTGAGGTCCATGGGAGTTGGGGCATCCAAGGGCCCTCCTTAAGAAGATCAAAGTCTTTCCTTGTGAGCTTCAGGAAAAAGTCCAAATAAACTAGTGCTCTAGGTTCTTTTCCTACTCTCTGGAGATGGCCTAATCCTTCAGGAAGGAAATCTGCCTGTGCCTTGTGTGTGATCTTATGGGGGCTGAAGGGCCAGCGGGCCAGGAGAAGAGGGGCCTCTTCCACTCAGCTGCCTCTTGAATGTCACAGCCTATCTGGGGGACTATGGCTTAGGATTCCAGGTGTCTTCAGGGGTACAGGATGGTGGCCCCCAATGAGGTAGCATCAGTAGAAAGAAGTGCTACTATCCACCAGAAAGGATGCATGCTCACGACACTGATGGAACCTTCTAATTAACTCTGAAACAAATTTTATGCTTGGAGAGGCAGAAAGTCCCCAGAAAACTCCTGGGGTGCATATAATCAATTTGCATATAAGTAAACTGAGGCTTAGAAAAGTTTGGCAGTTTGATTGAGGTCATGCAACTAATAAGTGGCAGAGGCAGGATTTAAACCTTGGTGTGTATGACTCCAAAACCTGAGCTCACTGCCAGGTTATAATGCCTCCAGCCTAAGTCTTTGTGTCACACACACACACACACACACACACACACTTACATAGGCATGTTACCAAAGTTACATGTCATGAAACAAAATCATACTCTGGTTGCTTCTTCCAACCTGAGCCCTCAAGGACACCGTGGAACAGTATTTCTCAGGGGCAGACAAGGGCAGTTGGGATCGCCGCAGAGTTCCTTGTGCAAAACCAACAAGAATGGTAAGAAGTGGAGCATAGGGGAGAAAATGGGGAGGTTTCCCAGTGTGTAATGTGGCTTCAGAAATAGCCATTGAAGACAGATCAGAGAAACTCTTTGCAGCAGACACGTCCTTCTGTGTAATTCCATCTGAGGCCAAGAGAAGAGATGAAAAAAGTGACTGTCATCCACGCACTGACTAGTGGGTCCACATGCACTAACTCTTCCCTGAAGCACCTCTCACGGCAGATGGTGATGGGAGAAGAGGTAGTGGAATTTCAGGGGCTGAAGGGATATTAAAGATCATCTCAATGAACTCTTCAGTGGGCGGTGGAGACACAATTACTTGAGCCAGGCCACCCAAGAACAGGAAGCTAGGCCTCTGGCTCCCGGGCTGGTGCTTGCCCACCTTGCCACATGGCTGCCCTCGTCAAGTCAGCTTGGAGGGACGACCCGCTATGGCCCACCAAAGACCCTGCTCCTCCTTTCTGCTCCTTCTCTGCCAGAATTCCCACTCTCTCTGGGAAATGACTGCTTCTCAGGAGAAGGACGAGAGGCAGTGAGGCCAAGAGACGTCTCTTGGATTGGAGGGCAAGCACCCAGGGGTGAGATTCTGGACAGATGAGCAGTTTGGCCACGGCTGACCTCCTTCCACGCACCTTCTTTTCCAGCCTCTTCTTCAGGAAGCCCTCCCCACATCTTCTAAGCCTGCCCACTCTTTCTTTCTAAACCTGGGGCAGGGGCCATGACCTTACTTTTCAAAATTCTGGTCAATTTATTTTTCAAAGAAAGACCCAGGCCCTGTTACAACTACATAGGGGGCTCTCTCAGCAGGGGAAGCAGAGCCTGTCAAAACAGATTTTCTTTCTTTCCACCAAAGCAAGAGACACTCCCAAAACACAAAAGACACTGAGAATCCTGTCTCCTTGAGGGATTTAATTATTGCTGGTAGTTGTTCTCCTCTTCCGCAGTGGCATCTTTGCCTCACTGCTTCTGGAGAAGAGGGACATAGAATTTCAATTCTTAGCCAGGCTGGGCGAGAGCCATTCCCCCAGAGGCACCCAGCGGGAGGTAAGATGAGTTGCCACCTACACAGTTTCAGAGGCTCTAAGCCTCCAAACACAGCCGCTATTCACTAGCTGATCCCTGAACTCCACCATCAGAGTTTTATTTATTTAGCTTTGGAGTTTATTTGACTTTCAAAATTCAAATATTCCTGGAAGGGATGATAGTTATGGCCAGCCATTTGCAACTTAGTAGAATTTTTTTTCAGATCACACTCCAAAGGGCATTTTTTAGAGTGAGAGAGAAAATCAGATGGCCAGGGAAGGGAAGAAAGTGGAGAGGGAAAAGGGTCCACAAATTAGAGGGTAGGGAAGGGCCCAAGAGGAGGCTGGAGCGCAGAGGGCAGACGCAGCACGCCTCACCGGCTGGCCTAGAGCCCTGCATCTCAGTGTGCGCTCGGCTTCAGCAGCACCAGTGCCACCTGGATCCTGTCAGACACGCAGATTCTGGGGCTCCATCCCAGACCTACTGAATCAGAAACTCTGGGGGCAGGGCCCAGAGGTCTCTGTTTTAACAAGTCCATACACGACTGACTTTGGGGCATCGTCAAGGCTGAGAAGCACTGGCTTGCGGTGTCTGTCCTATGCAGCAGGACCGTTCCCCCACCCCGCTGCTCATCAAGCTCGACTCCTCTGATGTGCCTCCTTCTCTCTGCCCTGTAAGAGTGAGGCATGAGAAACCACCACCGTGTGTGGCCAGGAGAGTGTTCAGCACACTGGAAACCTCTGTAGGCATAGGAGGTGGGATGGTGACAGAGCAGGGCTGCCTTTGGCCAAAAGAGCAAGGGCTTGGGGCGGAGCCTGGGGAATTGCTGATGAAGTTTGACGAGTGAAAGTGAGGGAGCAACTGAAGGAAATTCCCCAGAGCAGCCATCTGGGCTTCGGAGAAACTCGAGTGGGGATCATGCTGAGTGAGGCAGAAATATGGAGACAGAAGTCTGCTCAAGCCCTGACTGGGGTCCCATAGGGTGTGGGTTCTGGGCCATGAGGCACCACAAGGTGCCTCCCTTCCCTCCACATCAACTCTCCTTGCGTCGATATGCGCAAGATGCATCTCTTAGGCCAGCTCATCTCCTGCTTATCTCCACCAACCCTCAACTCTCAACCCCCATCCCTTGCCCAGGCAACCTTGTGGCCAAGGCAAGGAGGAGCCCCAAGGAATCAGACGGTGAAGCCTGAAGCAATCCTCTGCAAATTGGACATTGTTTTGAAGTCCGCTTCTCTGCTCTAATTTTCTCCATAGACCTTGTCAGCATCTGAAATATTATGGGGTGGTTTTTGTTTTGTTTTGTGTTTTGGTCTATTTCCTTCTACTAGAGTGTGAGCCCCATGAGGGCAGGGATTTTTTTTTTTTTTTACTGTGTACTGTATATTTATCTTTCAATCCTCAGGGCTTAGGACAAGGCCTGGCACACAGTATGCATTCAATAAATATTTTTTGGAAAAAAATGAATGAATCTTAAATTTGTTCCATGATCTATCAATACTTATTTTAACATAAAAAATTATGCCCCCCCCAATACTTCAGTAAAAATTGATGTCTCACATCTTCCACAAAGTGAGGGCTTCAGATGGCTGTACATACCACAGCTCCAGGCTCCACTACAGAGTGAAGCTTCATTTCTGATCAGACAGCCAGGATGAGAGAGGACGAGGCTGGGAGGGTCAGGGCCTCCTTGTGAAGGGAGGATCAGTCACCATGGCTCTTGTCTCTGGCCTCAGCCAGAGCAGTGTTTCTGGGAGGTGGAAGTGCAGGAAAGTTATAGCTCAGTGACAGACGATGTACACAAACTTGTCTACCCAGTGCCTGGCACACAGTGGACACCCAGGTTAGCAAAATCTCTATTTGCATCTGAACTCCAGTGAAATCTTGATGAACGAGACATTCAGGAAACAGCCTTGCAAGATTTGCTCTCCTTGACCTCAGGAACTGGGTCTTAGATCCTATGTTTCCCTGGTACTTGGCACAGTATGTGTCTAGAAGGCCTAAATGAATGCTTGATGAATGAAACATATTGTTTCCATTGATATTTTTCTGGATATTAAATTATATTTCAGGCCATGTGGCTGAAAATCATTCTAAAATGCATTTTGCAACGTTTCTATGTTAGCGAGTGAAGAGTACTGAACCTCCTCGCATCTTCCTACACAAAATCACAGAATCTTGCAAGTGGTCATCAGCAAGTACCGCAACTTCCCTGATCATGTATCACTGAGGGATGCAAAAAGGGTGTGTGAGATTGAATTTGTTTTAACCCTCAGAAATCATGGGGTGTTAAAAGAATTCCCTGCTCTTTTTTCTTAAATCTCAGGTTTAGAGCTCATAAGGGACTAACATCATCTAGCCCCAGTAGCCTAACTTGACAAATGGAGAAACCAAGGCCCAGAGAGGGGAAGGGCACTCAGTATGTGAAAAACATTGTCAGAACTGGAACCTTGGTCTTTTGCTCCCCAGTTCAGCACTCTTTCCATTTTGTTGATTTGTCTCTATCTCCTAAGACTAGAAAGCAGAGAAAAATTCTGATTAATTCATGTTTAAATTCCATATTAAGGGAAAGATATAAATTTCTTGCTAAGGATATGTTTATTGAACTCTTTATACTTAGTACTGTCTTAGCTACTGCAGGGGACAAAGCAGACACAAAACCGTCCCTATCTATTGCATATTGATGATCACGATGATAACGGTAAGTTTCAGTTTTTGAGTACATGTTCTATAAAAGCACTGGGTGCTTTACATGTGTTACCACAAACAATTCTCACAGCAGCCTTATCAAATAGACTTCTATGTTAGGCCTCTTTGGGTTGCTCACGACAGAAACCCAACTCATACAAGCTAAAGAAAAAAGGGAATTATTGGCACATATGAACGAAAATACCAGGAGCTGTCTAGTTTCTGGGTAGGCTGGATCCATGTGCTCACACGATATTATCAAAAAGTTCTCTCTCCTTCCACCTCCTCTGTGTAAGCTTCACTCTCTACTATATTCTTTCCATGTGATAGAAAAGATGAGCCCCAGTAGCTGTGACTCCCGTGAGCCTTACAGTTTATAATTTCAGAAGGAAAGAGCCCTATTCTGACCTGACATCCACACGAGCCCTCTTCAAGACCTCAACGGATGCTCTTTGGGTATGTGAGCACATCTGCACTTATCATTATATCTAGGAAAATGAGATACTTTGGCCACTCCATATCTCCATATGGGGGAGGAGAGGGTCTTTTATCAGGGGAATGGAGGAGGAGCAATTCATAATCCCATTTTACATAGGTTGAAACTGAGACTTACAGAAATTAAGTAACTGCCCAAGGCCACGGGGCCTGTTAGAGGCAGAGATGGGATATAAATTCAAAATATTTGTCTCCACAGCCTATGCTTTTAATTTTTCCTGATTATTTTTTTTGGAAAAAAATCATACTTTAAAATTCACCATTCTAAAAGTGTACAGTTCAGTGAAAAGCCTGTTTTAATCATCATCCCAACTTTGGTGTGATCGGTGCTCAGTTGTGAAGTATGTGGTAAGTAATTTGTTGCTATTAATGGTTGAATTACCAAAGTTATTGAATGATTTACTTTTAAAAATAGAAATCAGAATTAATTAAAGATTACCCATCTAATAATGTCGTCCTCATTTCCTTGTACTATGATATACTCTTTTAGGTATAGCCAGCAACACTCCTGCTGAAGAGGGTGCTGTCACCCATTTTTAGTGTTTCCTAGGGAAAAAAAAAATGCTACAGCTTGGAGTACTGCTGTGTCTTCCCATAAATAAAGCTTTCCACATTATAAGAGAGAATGGACATGCCCTCCAAGAAAGAGACAGAGAATCTAGAAATATTAGTAGAAATGACAAATCTGTTCAGCAACATTGCAGATTATAAGATTCAAATTAAATCAATACCATTTCTAGATTCCAGTGTTGAGGACTAGAAAGAAATACAATGGAAAAAAGAGAGAGAGTGTGCTCATTCCCTGAAGAATCTAAAACATTAAGTATTTTGCATTTAACCTAAAAGGACATGCAAAAATCTATTCAAAGAAAATTACAAACCTCTAATGGGGAAAAAAAAAAGACTTATTGAACAAATGGAGCTTTTGGCTGGGAAGATTCTATTTGGTAAATGATACAAAAGCTAATGCAATCTTGGGCCACATTAATAATCTGTTTTAGAAGGAGAGAGGTAGTAATCCTGCTTCCCCTAAGTTGCTCAGACCACACTTTTAGGGAAACCCAAACAAACTATGATAGAACATGTCTTCGGGGGGGTGTTGTATGTGGCCAGGCTGGCAACAGGTCTGGAAACCACGTTACACAGGGAACTGAGCAGGTTTCATCTGGATGTTAGAGCACTGTGGTCATTTCCATTGGGTTAGAGAAGATTTAGAGGTGAGTTGAAAGGCTGTGGCATACAAGTATTAGACTTGCTCTGTGAACAAAAATTATAGGAAGAGAGATGTTGGCTCGAATAAGGTAGCGGCTTTCTGAAAGTCAGAACCGTCACTGATCTAAAGTACATAACCTTAGGTAGAGTTCCCTGTGCTATACCGTGTGTGCCCATCCGTTGTCAATTTTATACATAGGGAGGGGATATCTGTATGTGTACGGCTGATTCATTTTGTTATGCAGGGGAGGCCGACACAACATTGTAAAGCAACCATACTCCAATAAAAATTAATTTTTAAATAAATAAATAAAGTAAATAACCTTGTGAAGCAGGCAGAATGGTGATATTATCATCCCTAACAAAGAGATGAGGAAAAGGCCCAGCAAGCAAAAATGACTTGTCTGTAATCAGCCAAGAGGGGCACATGAGACCGTGGATGCCCCAGTGCAGTTCCCCCTGGCCCAGGCTGCTTCCGGACCCAGAGCTGAGCTTCAAGAGATGCAGCAAAACAGGTGTGAACAGCCAGCAGGATGGAAGTCACAGGAAAGCTATCAATGTCAAAGTGTGACAAACAATTCTGAATATCCTGTGGACAGAAGGATCAGGCAAGGAGCAGCGATTTCCAGTGGGAAAGTAATGACTTCTGACAACAAACAGGGATCTCTGTCAGAAGAGCTGGAATTTCTGACAGGAGAGCAGGGATTTTTGACAGGAGAGCAATGGTTTATGACAGGAAAACAGGGATTTCTGACAGAAAATGTTGACTTCTGACAGGATATTAGTGCATTTCTGACAAGAGAACAAGGATTTCTGAAGAGTGGTGATTTTTCTCAGAACAGTGATTTTTAAAGGAAGAGGGGTGATTCCTGACCACAACAGTGATTTCTGACAGGAAAACAGGGATTGCTGATAGGAGAGCCCGGATTTCTGACAAGACATCTGTGCCCATTACATAGGACAGAAGTGATTTCTGACAGGTCTCTGACAGGAATGAGGGGTTTTTTGAGGAAGGACAAAAAGCAGCAGCACAAAACAAAATGGAAAACAACAGGGAGGAACCAAATTCCCTCTGAAAGTAGGGAATTGTTGGTCCTGGGTGTGGAGGGAGGTTCATCGATAATAAGAACAAGCTGGATCTGGGGAGGCTCAAATTGGGCGAGATCTTGGGTCCAGCATGTCATTCGGCAGAGGGGGATTGAGTGGGCTGGAGGGAGAGTATCTAGAAGATTTACATCACCGATGTGAGCCTAAATGACTACGAAATGCCTTCCCATCAAGAGACCTGGAGGAAGTCGAAGAGAGGTAAATCTGCTCCTTCTTCGGACCCCCCCCCCCCACCGCAACCCAGAAATAACAAAGCCTTGGTTTTGACTCAGGAAATTCGAATGAAAGCTTTAGCCCTCTTAATTAATTACAGATCCTTGGCAAAGGGGTAGGGGAGGAGGGAAATGATCTCTCTAAAGCTCTCGCCCTACAGTTATTCAGGAATGAGATCCTAGCTTGGTGAGAAGTCAGCCTTGTGGTAGAGAGGAAAATGAATTAAAGGAGATGGAGGTACCAATAACGAGCCTCTGATAAAAAAAAAAATCCTAGTCTGAAGGGAAAGTGCTTCCCTTCGTCCCGGCTCACCACGCATGCGCCTGAGACTCGCGCGTCCGGGGGAGCCCAGCAACCTGGCCTGGGTCACCGGCCGGAGCCTTTTCCCGCAGGTGGTGAGGTTTCCTGTGAGGAAAAGCCCAGCAGTGCATAGTGAAGCAGGATATGTCTCAGAGGGAAGGAATGCTTTTTCAGAGGGAACGAACGCTTTTTCTCGCAGACTGAGCTCTCATTGACCCCCAGCTCCAGGCACCACATCCACCACGTGACTAGATTCCTGCGGGCACGAAGCGCTAGGAGAATTCTGATTGTGCAGATCCCCCGAGCAGCTGCAGCCTCCCGAGCCAGGAGCTGCAGGCTTGTACTTCCGACCGGATGCAGGGCTCAGCACAGCTCTTCACACTCAGCGCTGCAGGCCTGCGGCGGAGATGGACACGCACGGTGCCCAGCAGAGGACCACCCCCAACATCCCCTCTCCCCCTTTTGCTCTCTCTGGGGACCGCTTTCCTCCTACAGACCCAGGGAGCGTGGTCTTTCCTTTGCAGCTGCTACCACCTCTCCTCCCTCTTGGGGTTCCTTTCTACCCCACACTTGATTCAGAGAAGGACACGAAATTCCCCAACTTTCCTCCCCGCCACCCCTTGATGCCCCTGACTGACCTTCCAGCTATTTTATTGCTGCATATGTCAACTAGGAAATAGGATGATCATTATAAAATTACAGATGAGAAGCAAAGTTGAGATTTTTTTTTTTTTAATCTCAAAAAATTTGCATTTCTGAAGAGAGCAGTGATTTTTCTCAGGAGATGCTAGGTGGCCGGTCCTGCCTCACTCTGAGAACTGCCCTAATAGACCTTCCCAGGCAAAGCCCTTTCCTGCGTTCCTGTCTGAGGAGGCAGGTGAAATCTCTTATGTCCTCAGTGTGATTCTTAGTCCTTCATTGCCTGGGTCACTGCTTATCCACAATTTCCCAGGGAGAGCAGCAGTGGGAAACAGCAGGCTGTTCACAGCCTCCAGATCAGTTCCTTTCTGTGAAGACTCAAAAAAAAGTCTTCCTAGCTGGGTGATTTGGGGCAAGTTGCTTAACCTTGCTAAGCCTTAGTTACCTCATCTTTATAATGGGGATAAAAATGCCTACTTCACATGATGGTTGAGGTGATTAAATGAAATTGTGTGTGTGTGTGTGTGTGTGTGTGTGTGTGTGTGTAGTATCTGGCATCCAGTAGGCTTCATAAATTGGGTCTCCTTACTTCTCACTGGGGTGAGCAGGGCCACAGCAGGAAAGACCGTGCAGTTTGTACCAGTCTGAAGGCACCCAGCTGAGCAGCTGAGCCAGGCTGAAATACCATGGGTGCTTCACTTTCAGTGTCAGGTGCCCTGGGTGGGGCTCTTCCACACAAAGACTACAGTATGTGTCTTGTGCACAAAGGCACCATAGGGCAGGCAGCAGCTGCTGGGTGTCTGTGCTGGCACCCAGCCCACCCTGCTGGGGAAAGAGAGAAGGGCACTTGTAAGGCAAGCCTTTATCTTACCCCCTGCCTCACCGTTAGACCAGGTTCCCCTATTTTCCTGCTTGTCATGGGAGGCCTTGGCCAGGTGGAGAACAGCTGCCACTGCGATGGGTTCCCCATCTCTCATTAGAGGGGTCTCCTTGAGTGAGGGCTAGCCTGCTTGCACTTCCTCCTCCCAGCAGGCTTCTCACTGGGGGTGATTTGCAAGGTCTCAAACTCAGAACCTCTACCTTTATAACTCAGGGACCCCAAAGAGGCTCTCTTTAACCCCAAGCAGGGTTTTTTTCCCCTTTTCCCCAGCAGGAAAAGACTAAAAGATTGGGGAATTCCCCGGCAGTCCAGTGGTTAGGATGCCGTGCTTCCACTGTAGGGGTCACAGTTTCGATCCCTGGTTGGGGAACTAAGAACCCACAAGCCACGTGGTGCAGCAAAAAAAAAAAAAAAAAAAAATGGAGTTCAAGGCCCCAGCCATCCTGAGTCTTTACGTAGCTTGCATGGGAACGGGCTTCCTGTGCAGGGCTGCCTTGATCATTACCCCTTTTCATCTTCATTTCTGTCTCAAATAGTTGGTAAGATACAAGACAGGGTTACATCTCCAAGAGGTAACCTGTATATTTCCCTTTTGCTCTGCTTCTCACTGGTACACAAGGGCACTCTAGTCCACACTGAGAGAAATACACACAAGTGCATACAATTCAATATCAAAAAAAACCAACCCAACCAAAAATGGGCAGAAGACTGAAATAGACATTTCTCCAAAGAAGAAACATAGACGGCCAACAGGCATGTAAAAAGATGCTCAACATTGCTAATTATCAGAGAAGTGCAAATCAAAAAAAAAAAAAAATCACAATGAGGTATCACCTCACACCAGTCAGAATGGCTATCATCAAAAAAGTCTACAAATAATAAATGCTGGAGAAGGTGTGGAGAAAAGGGAACCCTCCTACACTGCTGGTGGGAGTGTAAATTGGTGCAACCACTATAGAAAACAGTATGGAGGGTACTTAAAAAAATAAAAATAGAGCTACCATATGATCCAGCAATCCCACTCCTGGGCATATATCCAGAAAAGATGAAAAAAAATCTAATTCGAAAAGGTACATGCACCCCAATGTTCATAGCAGCACTATTTACCACAGCCAAGACATGGAAGCAACCCAAGTGCCCATCAACAGGTGATTGGCTTAAGAAGATGTGTATATATATATATATATATATATATCTATATATACAATGGAATATTACTCAGCCATAAAATAGAATGAAATATTGCCATTTGCAGCAACATGGATAGACCTAAAGAATATCATACTAAGTGAAGTAAGTTAGGCAGAGAAAGACAAATATAATATGATATCACTTATATGTGGAATCTAAAAAATAATACAAATGAATCTATGTACAAAAGAGAAAAAAATCCACGGACATAGAAAACAAACTTATGGTTACCAAAGGGAAAAGGGAGGTGGGAGAGGGATAAATTAGGAGTATGGGATTAACAGATACACACTATTATACATAAAATAAAAAAAAAACAAGGATTTACCATATAACACAGGGAATTATATTCAATATCTTGTAATAACCTATAATAGAAAATAATCTGAAAAAATATAAATATATAAGTGAAACAATAAATAAATATGGAAACCACAGAATCTGGGTTTAGACACAAAAGCTCAGAGAGTGCTTGTGGAACCAGATTTTCTTCTCCCTGAGACTAGACAGAACTGAGCTTGGGGAGGCAGGAAGAGGCAGCTGGGCCAGGATGAGAAGAGGGAAAACACCTGAGTCCTTGAAATGGGGGAGGGGCGGGGGAAGAAGGGAGCCCGTGGAGGCATTCAGTGTGGGGCTCAGTGTGAACCCTCACTGGGCACCAGCTCTCAGTGCTTATAAGGCCTGGAACAGCAAATGATGGCCTGGGGAGCAGGGATGAGGCCAAGGGGGAAACCCCACTCCTGAATGGAACTAGGTGGACATTTCTCTGTGTAAGTAGGAGCAGTGATGAACTCTATGCTGCTGAAGGGTTTGACTGTGGTGAGAATGCTCTTCTCAGAAGAAGGAATTTCCAGTGGAAGAATTATTTAGGGAAATCTGGAAACATTTTAGCAAAAATCCTCAATTTAGTGCACAAAACTAATTGAATTTCTCAGGTAATTGAAATGTCTTTTTTTGTACTGTTTTAAGAAGGAAGAGGTAAATAATAAGAAATCAAAAACCAATCAAGGGGGCTTCCCTGGTGGCGCAGTGGTTGAGAGTCCGCCTGCCGATGCAGGGGACATGGGTTCGTGCCCCGGTCCGGGAAGATCCCACATGCCGTGGAGCGGCTGGGCCCGTGAGCCATGGCCGCTGAGCCTGCGCGTCCGGAGCCTGTGCTCCGCAACAGGAGAGGCCGCGGCAGTGAGAGGCCCGCGTACCGCAAAAAAAAAACCAAACAAACAAATCAAGGATTTATTTTTAAAATCAACAAAATATCAACACCTTCCAGGGACTCCCCTAGTCAGCACAATCCATCCCTATTACACTTTTAAAAAAGGAGCAGTTGATGTTCCGAAGAATGACCTAGAATCACTAGGGCATCAGAGGGAAGTTTCAGTTCACTCAGCTGCCAGAATCCCTATTTCCTTTGCATTATAGTGAAGTGGAGCTTGACCATATTTCTGAATTAACACAAGCTCCTTGAAAGTGATTTTTTAAGAATTCTAACATCTTTTGGATAAAGGTGACACTGTATATAAATTGAAGGTACTGTAATTTGGGAATGAGCTAGTCTTTGAGAAGAACCCCATGTGGTTGCATCCTGTAGACATTTAACTAGAATGGTTCATGCCAGTGGTTCTCAACTGGGCGGGGGAACAGGGGCATCATTCCCCCTGGCCTAGGAATATTTGGCAATGTCTGCAGACAGTTTTGGTTGTCACAACTCGGGGTGGGGGGGGCAGGGGCAGGGGCAGGATGCTACTGCTGTATATTAGGGAGCAGCCAGGGATGCTGCTCAACATACTACAATGCACAAAACAGCACTCCACGACAAAGCAGTATTGGATCCAAAATGTCAGTAGTGCTGAGGTTGAGAAATCATGGCTTGCGGTAATGAAAAAAGAAGATATGCTCCAAGTGAGGACCAATAGGGTGGCTGCCCCAAGATTACTCACAGGCCTCAGGGCCAGGTTCAGCCCTGTCAGCCATTGCTCGGGGCTGGTCTCAGCTTACCCAAGCTCTTAGGATGGCTATATGATCTACAGCCAAGACATTCATCTGCAATGAAATACAACAGTCAGGATGTCCAGCTGCTCTCAGCTGGCAGCAAGGATACTCAGTTGAGCCTGGAGTGGAACAGAAGGAGTTGTTCCACCAGGACCTGAGACTGAGTCTCTAGGTCAGTGCACATCTTCCCGGGCAGGGCTGCAAGGGTGCTGCCTCATCTGAGTGGAGCTACCTCCTCTGGCTTCCACTGGCAACCAAGTCTTCTTGTAAACAACACCTTGTTTCTTTGGATACGTTAATGTCATCGGTAAAGTCTGACTTCAGCCTGGGGCCAGAGTCCACTTAAGATGATTGTATTACTTGCCTCTGACCTGTTCATTATATTTACATTTCACTGTTCAATGCAGGATTTCCTGATTTGAGAGCAGAGGGAAGTCTTTTGAGAAGCCAACTAATCTGTGAGTGCTTGGTGGTTGAATAACTAACACAGTTTGCTTTAATCTAGTACCAGTATTTGTCAAAATTATTAATACAATGTAACAATTAAACAGTGGACATAACTCATAATAGCTTTTGGTCAGTATGTATTTTCTTAATCGACAAATACTGTAAGTACAAATATCATGTGGGAGCGGGTCTGGGGAAGATTTTGATGATAAAAAGGAGGGCTTATACCGGAAAAAGTTGGGAACCACTGGTTTGACTCTCAGAAGGTGAATTTCCTATATTTCTTAGTTCTTGAGCAGGGAGGCACAGTACCCCGGGGTTGCCCTCCACCCCCATGCTCCAAAGGATCTGCTTGGTTACTCTGTCCCTAGGGACACATCGAGAACAGTGCATGCTTTACAAGTTCTAAAACGTTTTCACATCTGTTCTCTCATTGGCTCTTCCAAGCTCCAGTGAGGAGGGTGGAACAGTGGCTATCACTTCTACTTTAGGGATTAGGGCAGGGCTTGGTGACCTGATTCACCTCAGGATCTATAGCTCCAGAGCTGGGGCCTGGGCCCCATCTGACTCAGGACCCAGAGTTCTTTCCACTCTCCTTGCATTGGTAATAGACCCCTCTGAATGTTCTGATCCACCGAATACCGAACTCCACTCCATAGTAACTAGTGGATAAAAAGATCCAAGAAGTATTTAAGAGTTTTGATGAACTAGTCTTTCATGTACTTCTGAATCCCAGCTAGTTTCTGAGAATTGCACAAATGTAAAGAGAGCAGAAAGGAATGAAATAGCCCATGTTCTGTTGCCATGGAAACCCATGCTTACCTTAGGGTTCATATTTGGTACAATTTCCTGAAATTCCTCTTGAGGGTTCCAAGTGATCTTGGGGTTCTCTGAACCTTGCTTTTGTAATCTGAAAAGTGAAAAAATACCGAACCAGATTGTTTTATCTTTGACATTCTATTAGTCTAAATCTATGAGTTCTATTAGCATCATCAAAGGAAGAACTCTCTAGGATAAATGAATGTTTTGTCACCTCTGTGTAAGAGATATCCATCTAATCATTCATTCATTCACCTAGTCATTCAACAAACATTGATCAAGTGTAAGGTACTATGCTAAGCTCTATACAGAGTACAAACTTGAAAACGTCTATTGAACACAAATCTGTGCAGCTATCCTCTGTAAGAAAATCAAGAACAACTACAAAAAAGTCATTATAATTGGCTTACAGCTGATGCTTTAAACCACTCTTGACGAAAAGTTAAGAGCTCTTCTATTGGAATGTAAAGTATGCAGACAAAGAAAATTTCTTGCAAGTGACTCAGAAATTCTCTCAACTCTAAACAGGCTCTCAAATGGCTATAGTGGTTAGAGAAAACTAGTAATGGAACTCTTTACCTTCAGTTCTCTGTAATGAGAATCTAAAATTTCATCATAAAAACTTCAAAACAAGTTCCAGTGCAACTGTCTCAAGGGCAAGGAAAAGAATATTTGTCAGATTTAATCTAGAGTCTGGTATTGACTGCTGTCCACTAAGGGACTTTCCTCCTGTCTTAATAAAATTTTTATACAGTATAATTCCATTATTCATACAATATCTTTTCATTTGATCAAGAAGTAACGACCTTTTATTTGGTAGGGGGAGATGAGATTGATTTGGCAAATGGAAATCAAGGAGATATTTCTAGATGGATGTTTTTATTTTCACTGTTATATGAAAGATGACAAAATTAGGCAGGAAATTACAAAAGCCTATGACACAAAGGAGGAAATTACTTGTGTGTGGTACCGTGTAGAGAGGATACACTGAGAAGGTGCTGCAGACAGATAAAGTGAGGGGCTCACCAAGCTTTATTTTTTTTTCGTTTCTGAGCATCACTGTCCACACCAATACCAAGCACCATGCCCCGAGCAGGGGTACAAAGACGGGTAAGATGCTGTCCCTGCTTTCAAGGTACCTGTAGTCCATTTGGGGGAAGCTGAGCCAAGTAACTGGACAGTTCCAGCTCAGTGTGATCAGGACCCCAATGAGGCCAGTACTGGGATTACAGGCATACATAGCAGGGCCCTCACACCCAGGCTGGGGGCCTCTGGTGCTGCCTGGACAGGAGTCCTATCAACATGCTTTCCAGGACTGATGTTTCACCTGTGGCTCTGAAGAGATTAAATATATACAAAATCACAGGTGTGATAAGAAACCCCTCAGAGGAATAACAAGGGACGTGAAAATACCATCAAATCCTCTAATGCCTTTATTCAGTTACACTTGGAAAGAGGAGACAGGTACACACGAAGCCTCTGGGGTCGACAACACCTTCCTCCCAGGTTTGCTCAGATTGTTAGGGGATCTCCAGGGACATCCATTCTTCCCATTAGCAGTGCGTTGGGCCAAAGGATGCACCACGGCTGCACTAATATTCGCTATATTGGATTACAAAGCTGAGTAATCGCCATGTAAGTGTCAAGTAATGGTGAGAGCGTTCATCTGTGTTTTCATTCATTTGGACAGCAATTAATTTGTACCTAAATTAACAATAAAAATGGTTATGTGATCCAATAAAGTAGAAATGGTGGCAGGAAAAAAATATAATGTCTGTTTTACCCTACTAGCAAGGCCAAATCACTCTTTTCCCCTCCCACTGTTGTCTTTCTGGAGAAGGTTATTTTCAGGCAGGCAGAGCAGGAACCGGGCGTGCGTGCTGGCCCCTGTCAGAGGTCCAGCCTGAACGGCTGTGGACAGGAAAATGGGATTTGTGGGATGAAAAGTATTGTTGACTTGAAATGGTACAGGCAGGTCACTACTGCAGCATGCTCCCAAGTAAGGCCAGGAAACAGGCCCTCTGGAATTGTTTAAGGCAAAGATAGACACAAACTCAGATGTTAACACAGAATTAACAAACTGGTGCTTTTGGGCAGCATATGGCTAGCAGACACATTTGTCATGAAAGGGTTTTAAGTCTTTGGATTTGTTGCCAATGTTTAAAAATTAGGCTATTTCACATGAATATTCAGATCTCCAGTTCTCTTGAGAAGCTGGAATATTGTCTGCACTGCGTCTACATTCCTGCTTGGCAAAACTTGGTTGGAGCTCAGTGGTCACCGTTCCCTTTAGTCAGGTAGTGCTTGCCAGTTTACTGCAGTCCCCACCACTGCCTATTGTCCTGTACTGTGCCTGCCTCTCTCGTTATTAACTTGGCTGGCTCCTGCAGGAGTTTCTAACCCCTGTTTTCACATTTGCTTAGTCACTTACAGAAGTAACCTGCTTTGTTCACTCTTTATATCGGCTTCACTTTTTAACTTCCTGGATCATTTTGTTTTTATAGAGTTTGGATGTCTTGGGCATAGAGGGCTCTCCCTAACCAAACATCTTACGCCTGCTGCTATGCTGTTTGGTTTTGGCATTGAACCTTTTGCCATAGAACCATAGACCTATCCAAAGGGAAGTTACTTTGGAGAGCATCCTATCCACCTGCCTCATTTAGAAACTGAGTCTCACAGAGGCCAAGGTACTTGTTTAAGTCACACAGAAACTTGAGACAGAGCCAAGACTGGAACCAATTCTGGTACTTTTCCTACTACATTTCAGCCCCTTCTGGGTGCTCATTCATGATACTGCATGTCTCAAAGCAAGAATATAATTTCTCAAGTTATTGTTCAATCTTCCCACATTTGAAAAGTTTGAACAATGTAGCCCTGTTGGGCACGGCTATCTGCTCTCTAAGATGGCCCCTGGTGATGAGTTACAGTATTTAAAGCTTATTATCTGATTCCATCTGCTGACTTCTGAGAGCCTTGAACTGGGAGTGAGGCCAACTGGGTTGGAGTCCCAGCTCTCCCTCTTACCAGCTGTGTGACCTTGGGCAAGTTTCCTCACTTCTCTGAGTCAGAATTTCCCAAGTGCAAGACAGGAATGTCTGCCCCACAGGACGTTATGACCATCACGGGACATAACAAACATGAAAGTTCTCAGAAAAATGTAAAAAGTTAGATAAATACAAGTTACTATTACAGGCTATTGAGCTTAGATATCAGAGAATCCCAGAATTCCCTCGTTTTACAAGTGAGGCACTGAGCCTCAGGGAACAGGGTCATCCAGCCAGCTATGGGCAGAACTCAGATTAGAGAGCAAGTCTCAAGTCTTCCCTGCTATTACCATAGTTGGATTCACAGATCTCAGTTAAAGCCATGTGGGCCCCAGCACGTGGGCAGCTAGCCACGGGGTGAAATGGGAAACGCCGTAACCTCCCCTCACAAAGGTTTGGGGAATCAGGGTCCCAGCCTCAGACACAGAACAATTCAAGGGCTCTCATTCTAGGGGCAGAGCCCACACTCACTGGTGGCTGATTCCCAGTCTGCGAGCATGGACTTGGGAGACATTATACTGTGCAAATGAATGCTGTTTTTGCAAATTTGTGGGACCTGCCAGCTCTCTCAGTTTAACTAGATCTCTGCAGTGACATCCAGACATGTTCTGCATTAAATTAGAGCTGGTAATTTCAGAGGGAAACAGCTCTGAAATGGCAAGAAAGACAAAAATCTGTTCCTTGAAAAATGACACCATATGTGCCCGCATCGCTGCAGTTAGGGTAAAAGGCTTTTCCTCCCTTTGTTTCTCCTCAAGCCGCCAATGTTAATGTCAGATTTGCAACAGAACCATATACTAATGGAACCCAAATTAGCTCTAAAATTAGATCTTAACAAGAAACTGGAGGCTAGCTCAAGGCAAGCAGATTTCTCTGACTGTGAGACAGAAAGCATTTTAGCAAAGCAGCCGCATATTGATATTCTCAAGCCTCAAAAAAGATCTCTCTTTGCTCTGAGTGCACAGCCTGCTGCCTGCCTGTGCGTCAGAACTGGCAGCTCAACCTGCAGTTTTAAGAAAATCTTCCCTCAAGCAAAGCAGCTATTGGGAGTCTGGAGTGTGGGTGAGGAGAAAGGGATTTCGGGGGTCAGATCTGGGTTGGAGACTGGGTCCTGAGAGTGGTCATGTTCCAGATTTTAGAGGATGTTTCATTATCGCTGTTTGTCTGACACCTTTAGAGAACCCAGAGACTATGGAAAAACCAGGGATGGAAAATATTTATATAGATAAGCAATATTTAGCAGCTAAAACGGCTAATTGTGAGTTATCTTCCAGCATCCTGAAAAATTACCATCTGAAAATTTTTCTAAAGAGTGTCCTATCAGTAGTAACATTTCTAAGATGTTAATAGAGAGGTAAATTTCATTAATGGGCCTCCAGACCCATCAAGTTTTTGCTACCCCTGGTTCCTCAGTGGCTGCAGGTTGGAATTTGAAGGTCGATGGGTCTACATGTTGAAAGCCACTTTGTTTTTGGAGTTTCTCCAGGTTTGTGGACCAGGGCTGGGGGCAGGAGGGCACAGGAGGTAGAGTCAGTGGTTAGAACCACTGACACCTACCCAAGGAAAAAAACAAAAGAGTGAAGAAACCAAAGTAAAGAAGCAGTTGGGGAGTAGCAAGAAGATGGCATTAGTTTAGGTGTGGGGTAGTGTGAATTAGTCATCCTTCCATCAGGAAAAATGTATCCAGTTCTTGTAGATGAGGTGCCTATGTTCCCATACACTCCGAGAACTCCTGTTTGGCCAAGGAGCACCTCTGAACCTGACATTTGGGGCATGTGAGTGCAATTCATCTTCACGTCCTTAACACACATTGAGCACTGTCGGTTGAGCATTGGGGTGGCTGGGCTGAGGAAGTCCTCCTCTCAGCCTCACAGAGCTCAGTCTATTGGGATGATAAAATGGGTACATAGAAAACCAAAATATAAGCAAAAGGGAGTGAGAACTGTGAGAAAGGGCCTGAAAAAGTGCTCGGGGGCTGCAGATGAAGGAGCGATTAGTTCTGTGTTGTGAATTATCTGGGGAGTCTACACAGAAGAGGTGACATCTGAACTGGTCCAGGAAGGATGGGCAGGAAATTAGTTCCAGGACTTTTAGACCATCAGAGGCCAAACTCTAAGCCTATTTGTAAAGAAAAAAGATGGTGTCATGGAAGAAGCTCTGGCTTGAATTCTAATCCCAGTTCAACATTAAAGATTGCTGTGTATCTTCAACCAATTCATTTAACTTCTCTGGCAATTAAACAAGATGGTGTATATGAATGTAAGAGATAAAACCCTCCACAAATGCTAGTTGTTAGTAATGATATGTGTACTGCCTCACAGGGTTGTTATGCGACTTCTTTGAAACTGCTATTCAAAAGAAAGTTGTTTTTATAAAAAAGTCTAGAATCTTCTGGCCCCAGAAAGAACTACAAATGTACTAAAGGTTTACTGAATTATCAACAACTGAAGCCCAGAACATTTTAGGTTAGCTGGAATTATAACTGGCAGAAACATATTTCTTGTTAAATAAAAAAGAGCCTTTTAAGTGAAACAAGTATCAAGTTCTCTAATGATGCTTACAAATCAATTTTTAAGATGAAAAACTTGCTATCATAATTACTCATTTTTCCTGGTACTGCTTGGCAGGACAAATCCCATCAACTCACAACCTCTTGTGTCAATACAAATACATCCATCTCCTCCGATTATCTCTATGGTTTAGGATACGTGGTGCAAATACACTGACATTGGTGAGCGTGGGCTTGCATTTTGTCTTTTTCTAAATCTGCCAAAGAGCTTCAGCAGGTGATTTCTAGCAACTCTTACTCATCAATAAAACAACCTCCCCTTGAATCTATCCTTCAAACTCAAGAAAAAGAAAGACTCCCAATTAAAAACAAAAACAGGCTAAGGCTTCCGGGAAGATGGCGGAAGAGTAAGACGCAGAGATCACCTTCCTCCCCACAGATACACCAGAAATACATCTACATGTGGAACAACTCCTACAGAACACCTACTGAACGCTGGCAGAAGACCTCTGACCTCCCAAAAGGCAAGAAACCCCCCCACGTACCTGGGTAGGGCAAAAGAAAAAAGAATAAACAGAGACAAAAGGAAAGGGACGGGACCTACACCAGTGGGAGGGCGCTGTGGAGGAGGAAAGCTTTCCACACACTAGGAAGCCCCTTCGCGGGCGGAGACTGCGGGTGGCGGAGGGGGGAAGCTTCGGAGCCGCGGAGGAGAGCATAGCAACAAGGGTGCGGAAGGCGAAGCGGGGACATTCCCGCACAGAGGGCTGACCAGCACTCACCAGCCCGAGAGGCTTGTCGGCTCCCCCGCCGGGTTGGGCGGGGCTGGAAGCTGAGGCTCAGGCTTCGGTCGGAGCGCAGGGAGAGGACTGGGGTTGGCGGCATGAACACAGCCTGAAGGGGTTAGTGCGCCACGGCTAGCCGGGAGGGAGTCCGGGGAAAAGTCTGGACCTGCCGAAGAGGCAAGAGACTTTTTCTTCCCTCTTTGTTTCCTGGTGCGCGAGGAGAGGGGATTAAGAGCGCTGCTTAAAGGAGCTCCAGAGACGGGTGCGAGCCGCGGCTAAAAGCGCGGACCCCAGAGACGGGCATGAGACGCTAAGGCTGCTGCTGCCGCCACCAAGAAGCCTGTGTGCGAGCACAGGTCACTATCGACACCCCCCTTCCGGGGAGCCTGTGCAGCCCGCCACTGCCAGGGTTCCGGGATCCAGGGACAACTCTCCCGGAAGAACGCACGGCGCGCCTCAGGCTGGTGCAACGTCACGCCGGCCTCTGCCGCCGCAGGCCCGCCCCGCACTCCGTGCCCCTCCCTCCCCCCGGCCTGAGTGAGCCAGAGCCCCCAATCAGCGGCTCCTTTAACCCCGTCCTGTCTGAGCGAAGAACAGATGCCCTCCGGCGACCTACATGCAGAGGCGGGGCCAAATCCAAAGCTAAGCCCCTGGGAGCTGTGAGAACAAAGAAGAGAAAAGGAAATCTCTCCCAGCAGCCTCAGAAGCAGCGGATTAAAGCCCCACAATCAACTTGATGTACCCTGCATTTGTGGAAAACATGAATAGACAACGAATCATCCCAAATTAAGGAGGTGGACTTTGAGAGCAAGATTTATGATTTTTCCCCCTTTTCCTCTTTTTGTGAGTGTGTATGTGTATGCTTCTGTGTGAGATTTTGTCTGTATAGCTTTGCTTCCACCATTTGTCCTAGGGTTCTATCTGTCCGTGTTTTTTGTTTGTCTGTTTCGTTTTTTAATAATTATTTTTTATTTAAATTATTTTATTTTACTTTATTTTCTTTCTTTCTTTCTTTCCTGCCTTCCTTCCTTCCCTCCTTTGACAACGAATCATCCCAAATTGAGGAGGTGGACTTTGAGAGCAAGATTTATGATTTTTTCCCCTTTTCCTCTTTTTGTGAGTGTGTATGTATATGCTTCTGTGTGAGAGTTTGTCTGTATAGCTTTGCTTCCACCATTTGTCCTAGGGTTCTATCCGTCCGTTTTTTTTTTTTTTTGTTTTGTTTTGTTTTTAATTTACTTTTTCTTAATAATAATTTTTTTATTTTAATACCTTTATTATATTTTATCTTACTTTATTTTACTTTATCTTCTTTCTTTTTTCCTTCCTTCCCTCCTTCCTCCCTCCCTCCTTTCTTTCTTTCTTTCTACTTCTACTAATTCTTTGTTTCTACTTTTTCTCCCTTTTATTCTGAGCCATGTGGATGAAAGGCTCTTGGTGCTCCAGCCAGGAGTCAGTGCTGTGCCTCTGACTCTGGGAGAGCCAACTTCAGGACACTGGTCCACAAGAGACTTCCCAGCTCCACATAATATCAAATGGCGAAAATCTCCCAGAGATCTCCATCTCAACACCAGCACCCAGCTACACTCAACGACCAGCAAGCTACAGTGCTGGACATCCTATGCCAAACAACTAGCAAGACAGGAACACAACCCGACCCATTAGCAGAGAGGCTGCCTAAAATCATAATAAGTCCACAGACACCCCAAAACACACCACCAGACGTGGACCTGCCCACCAGAAAGACAAGCTCCAGCCTCATCCACCAGAACACAGGTACTAGTCCCCTCCACCAGGAAGCCTACACAACCCACTGAACCAACCTTAGCCACTGGGGACAGACACCAAAAACAACGGAAACTACGAACCTGCAGCCTGCAAAAAGGAGACCCCAAACACAGTAAGATAAGCAAAATGAGAAGACAGAAAAACACACAGCAGATGAAGGAGCAAGATAAAAAACCCACCAGACCTAACAAATGAAGAGGAAATAGGCAGTCTGCCTGAAAAAGAATTCAGAATAATGACAGTAAACATGATCCAAAATCTTGGAAATAGAATAGACAAAATGCAAGAAACATTTAACAAGGACCTAGAAGAACTAAAGATGAAACAAACAATGATGAACAACACAATAAATGAAATTAAAAATACTCTAGATGGGATCAATAGCAGAATAACTGAGGCAGAAGAACGGATAAGTGACCTGGAAGATAAAATAGTGGAAATAACTACTGCAGAGCAGAATAAAGACAAAAGAATGAAAAGAACTGAGGACAGTCTCAGAGACCTCTGGGACAACATTAAATACACCAACATTCGAATTATAGGGGCTCCAGAAGAAGAAGAGAAAAAGAAAGGGACTGAGAAAATATTTGAAGAGATTATAGTTGAAAACTTCCCTAATATGGGAAAGGAAATAGTTAATCAAGTCCAGGAAGCACAGAGAGTCCCATACAGGATAAATCCAAGGAGAAATACGCCAAGACATATATTAATCAAACTGTCAAAAATTAAATACAAAGAAAACATATTAAAAGCAAAAAGGGAAAAACAACAAATAACACACAAGGGAATCCCCATAAGGTTAACAGCTGATCTTTCAGCAGAAACTGCAAGCAAGAAGGGACTGACAGGACATATTTAAAGTGATGAAGGAGAAAAACCTGCAACCAAGATTACCCAGCAAGGATCTCATTCAGATTTGATGGAGAAATTAAAACGTTTACACTCAAGCAAAAGCTGAGAGAGTTCAGCACCACCAAACCAGCTTTACAACAAATGCTAAAGGAACTTCTCTAGGCAAGAAACACAAGAGAAGGAAAAGACCTACAATAACAAACCCAAAACAATTAAGAAAATGGGAATAGGAAGATACATATCGATAATTACCTTAAATGTAAATGGATTAAATGCTCCCACCAAAAGACACAGACTGGCTGAATGGATACAAAAACAAGACCCATATATATGCTGTATACAAGAGACCCACTTCAGACCTAGAGACACATACAGACTGAAAGTAAGGGGATGGAAAAAGATATTCCATGCAAATGGAAACCAAAAGAAAGCTGGAGTAGCAATTCTCATATCAGACAAAATAGACTTTAAAATAAAGACTATTAGAAGAGACAAAGAAGGACACTACATAATGATCATGGGATCGATCCAAGAAGAAGATATAACAATTGTAAATATTTATGCAGCCAACATAGGAGCACCTCAATACATAAGGCAAATACTAACAGCCATAAAAGGGGAAATCGACAGTACCACTTTCATAGTAGGGGACTTTAACACCCCACTTTCACCAACGGACAGATCATCCAAAATGAAAATAAATAAGGAAACACAAGCTTTAATTGATACATTAAACAAGATGGACTTAATTGATATTTATAGGACATTCCATCCAAAAACAACAAAATACACATTTTTCTCAAGTGCTCATGGAACATTCTCCAGGATAGATCATATCTTGGGTCACAAATCAAGCCTTGGTAAATTTAAGAAAATTGAAATTGTATCAAGTATCTTTTCTGACCATAATGCTATGAGACTAGATATCAATTACAGGAAAAGGGCTGTATAAAATATAAACACATTGGAGGCTAAACAACACACTACTTAATAACGAAGTGATCACTGAAGAAATCAAAGAGGAAATCAAAACATACCTAGAAACAAATGACAATGGAGACACAACGACCCAAAACCCATGGGATGCAGCAAAAGCAGCTCTAAGAGGGAAGTTTATAGCAATACAATCCTACCTTAAGAAACAGGAAACATCTCGAATAAACAACCTAACCTTGCACCTAAAGCAATTAGAGAAAGAAGAACAAAAAAAGCCCAAAGTTAGCAGAAGGAAAGAAATCATAAAGATCAGATCAGAAATAAATGAAACGATAGCAAAGATCAATAAAACTAAAAGCTGGTTCTTTGAGAACATAAACAAAATTGATAAACCATTAGCCAGACTCATCAAGAAAAAAAGGGAGAAGACTCAAATCAATAGAATTAGAAATGAAAAAGGAGAAGTAACAACTGACACGGCAGAAATACAAAAGATCATGAGAGATTACCACAAGCAACTCTATGCCAATAAAATGGACATTGAAGAAATGGACAAATTCTTAGAAATACACAACCTGCCAAGACTGAATCAGGAAGAAATAGAAAATATGAACAGACCAATCACAAGCACTGAAATTGAAACTGTGATTAAAAATCTTCCAACAAACAAAAGCCCAGGCCCAGACGGCTTCACAGGCGAATTCTATCAAACATTTAGAGAAGAGCTAACACCTATCCTTCTCAAACTCTTCCAAAATATAGCAGAGGGAGGAACACTCCCAAACTCATTCTACGAGGCCACCATCACCCTGATACCAAAACCAGACAAGGATGTCATAAAGAAAGAAAACTACAGTCCAATGTCACCGAGGAACATAGATGCAAAAATCTTCAACAAATACTAGCAAACAGAATCTAACAGCACATTAAATGGATCATACACCATGACCAAGTGGGGTTTATTCCAGGAATGCAAGGATTCTTCAATATATGCAAATCAATCAACGTGATACACCATATTAACAAATTGAAGGAGAAAAACCATATGATCATCTCAATAGATGCAGAGAAAGCTTTTGACAAAATTCAACACCCATTCATGATAAAAGCCCTCCAGAAAGTAGGCATAGAGGGAACTTTCCTCAACATAATAAAGGCCATATATGACAAACCCACAGCCAACATCATCCTCAATGGTGAAAAACTGAAAGCCTTTCCACTAAGATCAGGAACAAGACAAGGTCGCCGACTCCCACCACTCTTATTCAACATAGTTTTGGAAGTTTTAGCCACAGCAATCAGAGAAGAAAAGGAAATAAAAGGAATCCAAATCGGAAAAGAAGAAGTAAAGCTGTCACTCTTTGCAGATGACATGATATTATACATAGAGAATCCTAAAGATGCTACCAGAAAACTACTAGAGCTAATCAATGAATTTGGTAAAGCAGCAGGATACAAAATTAATGCACAGAAATCTCTGGCATTCCTATACACTAATGATGAAAAATCTGAAAGTGAAATCAAGAAAACACTCCCATTTACCATTGCAACAAAAAGAATAAAATATCTAGGAATAAACCTACCTAAGGAGACAAAAGACCTGTATGCTGAAAATTATAAGACACTGATGAAAGAAATTAAAGATGATAGAAATAGATGGAGAGATATACCATGTTCTTGGATTGGAAGAATCAACATTGTGAAAATGACTCTACTACCCAAAGCAATCTACAGATTCAATGCAATCCCTCAAACTACCACTGGCATTTTTCACAGAAGTAGAACAAAAAATTTCAC
The DNA here is from genome assembly GCF_949987515.2 of Delphinus delphis. Classification (NCBI taxonomy): domain Eukaryota; kingdom Metazoa; phylum Chordata; class Mammalia; order Artiodactyla; family Delphinidae; genus Delphinus; species Delphinus delphis. The sequence goes on from NC_082686.1 coordinate 72,916,087, forward strand.
AATTTGTATGGAAACACAAAAGACCCTGAATAGCCAAAGCAATCTTGAGAACGAAAAACGGAGCTGGAGGAATCAGGCTCCCTGACTTCAGACTATAATACAAAGCTATAGTAATCAAGACAGTATGGTACTGGCACAAAAACAGAAAGATAGATCAATGGAACAGGATAGAAAGCCCAGAGATAAACCCATGAACATATGGTCACCTTATCTTTGATAATGGAGGCATGAATGTACAGTGGAGAAAGGACAGCCTCTTCAATAAGTGGTTCTGGGAAAACTGGACAGGTCCATGTAAACGTATGAGATTAGATCACTCCCTAACACCATACACAAAAATAAGCTCAAAATGGATTAAAGACCTAAATGTAAGGCCAGAAACTATCAAACTCTTAGAGGAAAACATAGGCAGAACACTCTATGACATAAATCACAGCAAGATCCTTTTTGACCCACCTCTTAGAGAAATGGAAATAAAAACAAAAATAAACAAATGGGACCTAATGAAACTTCAAAGCTATTGCACAGCAAAGGAAACCATAAACAAGACCAAAAGCCAACCCTCAGAATGGGAGAAAATATTTGCAAATGAAGCAACAGACAAAGGACTAATCTCCAAAATTTATAAGCAGCTCATGCAGCTCAGTAACAAAAAAACAAACAACCCAATCCAAAAATGGGCAGAAGACCTAAATAAACATTTCTCCAAAAAAGGCATACAGACTGCCAACAAACACATGAAAGAATGCTCAACATCATTAATCATTAGAGAAATGCAAATCAAATCTACAATGAGATATCATCTCACACCAGTCAGAATGGCCATCATCAAAAAATCTAGAAACAATAAATGCTGGAGAGGGTGTGGAGAAAAGGAACACTCTTCCACTGCTGGTGGGAATGTAAATTGATATAGCCACTGTGGAGCACAGTACGGAGGTTCCTTAAAAACCTACAAATAGAACTACCATATGACCCAGCAATGCCACTACTGGGCATATACCCTGAGAAAACCATAATTCAAAAAGAGTCATGTACCAAAATGTTCATTGCAGCTCTATTTACAATAGCCCGGAGATGGAAACAACCTAAGTGTCCATCATTGGATGAATGGATAAAGAAGATGTAGCACATACATACAATGGAATATTACTCAGCCATAAAAAGCAACAAAATTGAGCTATTTGTAATGAGGTGGATAGACCTAGAGTCTGTCATACAGAGTGAAGTAAGTTAGAAAGAGAAAGACAAATACCGTATGCTAACACATATATATGGAATTTAAGGAAAAAATAGTGTCATGAAGAACCTAGGGGTAAGACAGGAATAAAGACATAGACCTACTAGAGAATGGACTTGAGGATATGGGGAGGGGGAAGGGTAAGCTGTGACAAAGCGAGAGAGAGGCATGGACATATATCCACTACCAAACGTAAGGTAGATAGCTAGTGGGAAGCAGCCGCATAGCACATAGCTCGGTGCTTTGTGACCACCTGGAAGGGTGGGATAGGGAGGGTGGGAGGGAGGGAAACACAGGAGGGAAGAGATATGGGAACATATGTATATGTATAACTGATTCACTTTGTTATAAAGCAGAAACTAACACACCATTTTAAAGCAATTATACTCCAAAAAAAAAAAAAAAAAAAAAAACCAGACCACAAAACTTGACAGTGCATAAATGGGAAGTACACTTTGTTAGGGATGCCATAACAAGTACCATAGTCTGGATGGCTTAAACAGTGGAAATTTATTTCCTCACAGTTCTAGAGGCTAGAAGTCCAAGATCAATGTGTCAGCAGTGTTGGTTTCTCCCGAAGCCTCTCTCGTTGGCTTGTAGATGGCTATCTTCTCCCTATATCTTCACATGGTCTTTTCTCTGTACCTGTCTGTGGCGAAATTTCTTCTTATAAGGATGCCAGTCATATTGGATGAGGGCCCATCTATATGACCTAATTTAACCTTACTTACCTCTTTAAAGGTTTTATCTCCAAATCCAGTCACATTCTTAGGTACTGGGGGTTAGGACTTCAATATGTGAATTGGGGATGAGGGGGAAGGCAGCACTTGGTATCTCGTGTAACCTTTGAAAAAACCAAAAGCCTATAGATGACAAAGATTCACACTCTCCTGCACAAACTGCGCACATCTGTAATGTGTGTTTCACCCACTCATGGAGCTGTGTGTGGCCCAAGAAAGGGCACAAGTGGCGCAAGGCCATACCTTTCAGTTAAAGGAGGCCCACAGCAATGGGTTGTGGGAAAGGAGGCGGGGCTTGTCTGTCAATGTCAAGCTCAGCTGTGCCAACATCAGAAGAGCAGCTTCTGGAGCAGTGGGAAGGAAGAGGAGAAGGAGGGAGGTTAGCTGTGAAACTTTTCCAGGAACCACCTTGGTCTCCTTCCCCAGCATTCTTTTTTTTTTTTTTTTTTTTGCGGTACGTGGGCCTCTCACTGTTGTGGCCTCTCCTGCTGCGGAGCACAGGCTCCGGACGCGCAGGCTCAGCGGCCATGGCTCACGGGCCCAGCCGCTCTGCGGCATGTGGGAACTTCCCGGACCGGGGCACGAACCCGTGTCCCCTGCATCAGCAGGCGGACTCTCAACCATGCGCCACCAGGGAAGCCCCCCCAACATTCTTTTAAAGGAATTCTTCCTAGCCAGTTAGGAAATCTGGGGGCAGATCCTGAGCCCCTGGAGATCTGATCCCCTCCCATACCCCCAAGCCTAATGACAGACAACATCTGAGAGGGAAGATACCGATGGAAAACACTGTCTCGTTAGCAATAGGCTCTGCCCTTTCAGATTGCCAAAAAAAAATCTGCAAAGAAAAACAAGTGTGTTCAAATACCACTCCACCCCACCCTCCGGATGGGGGGCCTGGGCCCTTCAGTCTGGAAGCTTCCTGATTTTCCTGTGGGAACAGTGGGTGTGCTTTGAGGCAAGCTCCAGAATGCCTGTAATTTTTCACCTGTAGACCTCCCTGACAGATACAAGCCTAAACAGGAGTGACCAAGGGAACCAGGGAAGCACGGCTTCCAGTCTAACAAAATAGGATCACCTAGAGACACCGGGACTAAACCAATCATGACAATGACCGTAATTACTGAGTGCCTCCGTGTGCCAGGAACTTACATATATTATACAATTTAATCTCCTCGCTCTGAGGTAGAGATCATTACCTTCATTTAGCAGATGAGGAGGCCCAAGTTCAGCAAAGTTAAATGACTCACTTCCCCAAGACCACCAACTCTAAATGACAGAGCTGGTGTTTGAACCAAAGCTAGGACAGCTGTCCACAGTACTGTGCTGCCTTCCCCTGTGCCCTGGATACTGGTGACAGAAACCCACAGCCCCTGCTGCTTCCCTGCAGGACTACCATACCTTGGGGGCCACAGTCACTGGAGTCAGCACCAAATGGTTCTCTCTTCTGCCTCTCTGCCAAGTGCAGCCTCACTCAGTGCCCCGCTCAGACAGCACATAGAAGGCCCTTAACAAAGGGGGACTGAACTCAGGTATCATCTGGTCATGATACAAGCCACACAAGGTCACTGGGGCGAACGCCAGCACCCTGATTCCAGACAAAGGTCCTGGGAGGCCCAGGAGAGTCCTCGCTGGCTTAGCAGAGTGCTGGCCTGTCAGCCACTGATGAGACGTCAGCTTTAGAAGGAGAAAAAAAACAAATGTCCAGACCTGAAGGAATGGCCCTCTGTGATCCCTGTGCCCCTCTTCTCCCCCCTTTACAATGAGGTCCTTAATCTCATTGGGTCCTTACCATAATTTCTAGTCTGAAACAGCAACTTAATCAAGAAGACAAAGTGGAGAACAACTATGCCTAACGCTGTTGCTGTGTTCTTTTGGACAAATCAGTCCCCCATCACATGCTTTGCTTTACTAACTGCCAAACTGGGCCGATAATGCTGACCACCTAATTCCCTTAGGGGAAAGAAGAGAGTGTTTACACACGGCAGGGCCTGGAACTCCTGGAGAAAAGTATTAGATAGACACCTTACCATTCAAATGGAATCTGGGCTTGTTTTTACTTTCACTGCCAAGGTAGAAGTACACAGCATTTCAAATACATCCTCTAGAGCTTTAAAAGCCTTTTTCATTTTCCTGAGTGCTTTGGGAAAGAAGGTACTAATATGTTTTAGAAAACTATGTAATTTTCTCTTTTGGAATTTGGAATCTCTGGATGGGTAAGGGAAGATCAGATTAAGAAATCAATCTAGGGCTTCCCTGGTGGCACAGTGGTTGAGAATCTGCCTGCCAATGCAGGGGACACGGGTTCGAGCCCTGGTCCGGGAAGATCCCACATGCCGCGGAGCAACTAAGCCCGTGCGCTACAACTACTGAGCCTGCGCTCTAGAGCCCACAAGCCACAAGTACTGAAGCCCATGTGCCTAGAGCCCGTGCTCCACAGCAAGAGAAGCCACTGCTCACCACAACTAGAGAAAGCCCGCATGCAGCAACAAAGACCCAATGCAGACAAAAATAAATAAATGTATTTTTTAAAAAAGGAAAGAAAATCAATCTAGTGGTTCATTTCTACTCACACACACAGACCCTCCTTCTTGGCAGGTGTCAGTCAAAAGTTTATAGAAACACTGTCAATATGGGGGAAATCCTGACTCATCCTCTCACCCTCACTCACGGAGAGCAAGTATTTGTTTTTCCTTTTTCTTCATCGGCACTTGTTTCTTCCCCAAAGCCCTTTCTAGGGAGCTATTGATTTCCTCTGACTTGAGTAGGCCGTTAATAACGCTGGGTCCTCAGGAGTCCCTTTCATGTCTTGTCTTCGAGTGGGGTTGCATTTGCTTGCCGGGGCCCTCTGGGGGCCTGCCTCCCAGCCGGAGGTGAGTGGCCCAAATGGGCTTTCAGGGTGATTCGCATCACAGCCACACGCCAACCTAGGACTGAGGGTGGGGAAGTGAGCTTGCCTGATGCCCACCCTGTCCCCGGCACCTCCACCCCGTGACACGTCCAAGCCGTGTCTGGCTCCCGTCCTCAGGGGTCACCAGCAGGCAAGCACCTGCTAAAGAGCTAACTGGTAACCCAGGCGACAGCTGCTAATAATAAGATGAAGGAACGTCCCTGAACCAGATACCACATGGGCATCTCCAGAATCTCTCTGGCCTCTCCAAAGGCCACTTGTTTCAGCCCCAATCTCCACTGCAGACCAGTTCTGTGTGGGTCCCAATAACCTTCACCCAGGCCCGGCCACCACAGTGCTTCACCTCAAGGCCACGCCATTCACCACCGTCATGGGGATGGGGCTTACCTGTTGACGCTGACACATAAAGTGCCTCGTGGCCTGCCTGGTGCTCACGCATGTGCAATGTGAAAGAGCAGAGGAACTTATGCCCATGGGCCAAATGCCTCCATAGGAGATGGGAGCTTGCAGATGCATTCTTCTTCCTTCCTCTCCTGACTGAGAAGGAATGTTGTATATGGTTGTCATACGGCCTCTCAGAAGATGCTCTCGTGAAAGCAGCACTTGTGGTTTTTATACAAGTTGTGGCCAGCTTGAAAATATGCCCTTCTATTGGATCTCCCTCCGCCTCACTCCCCTTTGCCCTTACTTCTGCTCCTGGGGTGGCACACCCTAATAAAACAGATACTTAAGCTTATTTACCTCAGGCTCTGCTGTCTGAGGAACTCAGGGTAGACAGTCCTTCATAAGGATGTGAGCATTTTTAAAGGGACATCTTGGAGGAGGAAGGGGGTGTTGAGATTCAAAGAAAGGCAGTCTAGTGATGAGATCATGGATAGTGGGGCTGAAGGAGGGTAAAGTCAATCCAGATTTTCAGAAGCGGGTATAGGAAGGGAATGATTTCCTCTTTTGCTGCCTCGTCACCGCATACCAACAAGCCTCCTCCTCCTCTGCCCTTGCTGCGACCCAATTTTCTCTCTGCCCAGCTCTGCTATGACACGCCTTTTTTCCACTTGTACATTCTGCTTCCCAAGGTGCTTCATCCCAGAGAAACACCTGCTCCCTCTGAAGGAGGTTGCCTGAATTATAAATGAGTCTCCAACAGAGAAAGATGTGCTCAAGTGAGGGGAAAGAGAAAAACAGGTAAACAAGTGGGTCAGAACGTTTCTCTGAGCATCCTAGGACAGTGCAAACTTTGCTTTCCCTTGAGTCCCTGGTTTGAACCCTGAGACCAACCTCAGAATGGTCTGAAATCTCCCTGATCACCACTTTCTTCTTGTGTTCTGGGCTTCTCCAGCTCTGTTCCTTGCCTTGCGCTCTCCTCTGCTTGTGTGTGACCTGTCTCCCCCACCCACCCATCACTACATGTCCAAATCCTATGTGTGCTTCAGCCCTCACAACAAAATGCTAGCTCCTCCAGGAAGCCTTCCTGGATTCCTCAGTTGGGCATGATCTCAGGCCTCAGTTCTTTCCCCTTCTTAACTTTCTTACCTCTGATTGTAGGCATCCTATTAGTGGGACTCTGGCTGATTCTCCTCTGTGAGTAGTTAGTCAGGAAATAATGAGGAAAGGCAGGAAGGAAGGGAAGGAAGGAGACACTGGGGCCAGACAAGTGTCTCCTGAGGCGGGAGTACAGCACGGTCAGTGGCCAGTGTTCTTTGCTTTCTCCTTTTTGTGCACGTCTGGTGTTGCTAATGACAAGTTATGCAGAAAATCTCAAATTTGCTTCCCTCAGAAGAGGCGTTGCCCAGGGTAATTCCCTCACTGCTTCCCTTCACCTCACTGAAAAGCCTGTGTCCAAAGCCCACTAGTGACAGCAATGTGTGGACTTTGCAGGGAGGAGTTGCATAAGGGCATGACAGTTAGGGGGTCCAAGCGCCCAGTCAGCGGGGAAAGAGGCTGTGCTGGGGGATGGGAAGCCCCTGCCCCTGGCTTCTCCTCAGTCCTCCTCCCAGCAAACAGCCTCCTCACCTTTCACCTTGTTGTCTCCTTTGAGTCTGGTCTCCTCTCCTTCCTCTAACACTCTCTGAGCTTTAAGTCTACAGTGACTAGATTTATGGTCTTGCACATTTAGACAATGCCCTTTTGTACATAGGAAGCCCTCAAACACACATACTGAATTAGTAAAGGCAGACCATTTCCTTAATCCGAATTGCTTGAAGGGTAAGGAGACCCTACGCTGAAAGCAGGGCACTCTCCTGGGGACACGAGTGAGGCATATTGACCACCCGCGTGGCTTTCTAGACCTACTGAATCCTCTGCTTGATGTGACCCAGGCATCCTGTAGAGCTGCCGGGTAACAATGAATAATTTTTTAGTATAAGTATATCCCATGCAATATTTGGAACATACTTATACTAAAAATTATGTGTTGTTTATCTGAAATTCCAACTTAACTGGACATACTGTAGTTTTATTTACTTGATCTGGCAACCCTCCCTGGGAGGCTCCTGGAACCCTGTGTTGTAGCCATTCTCTGGCACCCAGTTACACCCCCTCTTCTGGGCCCCTGGGGCCAGGGAGATGTCAACTTCGAGAAACTCCAGGAGTTTCTGGGTTATTGATTTCTTCCCCCCTAAACTATTTTGCAACTAGAAAAGAATGATTCCATTTTTTTTTTCTCTTAGGGTTAATTTTAAGATGGGTTAAAAATACACACTTTGTCGTATTCTATATGCTATACGTCACAGAAACCACTAAACTTGGAGAGGGGCCTACAGTTTACGGAGCATGGCCATATGCATTCTCTCTTCACCCTCAGGGTGACCCTGGAAGCACAGGACAGGAAGGTGGACAATCACTATCTGCTTTGTAGTTGGGGAACCAGAGGCCCAGGGAGGTCAGTGAATTACTGACAGTCCCAGGAATGGTGCTGGAGGAAGCCAAGCAAGCCCCAGGTCTTAGCTGCTGGTGCACGGCTCCTCCCTCCTTCCAGCCACCTCCTTCACAGGCCACTGGGCTCCAAATTAACTAGGCAGGAAAGAAGTCTTTGGAGGAAGCTGAAAGTGAGAGGAAGTGCCCTGGAAGGACTGGTGTAGGGAGAACAAACCAGAATGGCATGTTTTAATTGATCTTTGATTGTGCCAACAACTGCTGGCTCCCAGGGCAAGCAGCTGCTATTTCTGAGTCAGCACACTCGGGTGAGGCTTGGCCTGCCCAGAGTAGAGGAATTTCTGGCTTTTTTTTTTCCCCCAAGCTCTTTGTGCTGGAAATGAGTCTGTGCAAAGCAAAAGTTTCTTCTGCTTTCTTAATTAGTCAACCAGCTTGGAGCCTGGAGTCCTGGAAATACTGTCCAGGGTGACCTACAGCTTCCCCCAATGCTTCCACCCAGTTTATCCTGGAAGCCCCAGGAGACCTGACTCTGCAGATGAAGCTAGACATGGCTCTGAAGACACTGCAGGAAGCACAAAATACTTCGTGAAGGAGTTTAAAAACTTCCACACTACTTAGCAAGTCTGTTAGCATTAGCGGTTATTCAGGGCCACTCAGGAGGCATATGCCCAGCTATAACCCTGGACAAAGAGAAGGCTTCCAATAGGAAAAAAGAAACTCTCTCCAGTCTCACTGGAGGCCTTGGGATTTGGAAAAATCTTTTGTCACCATACAGGGAGAGGACCCTGGTCTTAGAGGCCCTCCTGCCACTGAACTCAAACAACCAATGGCTTGCTTGCACCTCCACAAAGATGTTTAACAGGCATCTCGAACCTAACAGAACTCTTGATTCCATCCCTCTCACCCCCAACATGTGCCTCCCCTAATCTTCCCCACTTCAATAAAAGACCTCACCACCTACTCAAAAATTAATGGTTTGGGCTTAAGTCAAAAATCTAGATTCATCCTTGCTTCCTCTCTTTTCCCATCTCCACAGCCAATCCATCAGCAAGATCTTTTGGTTCAATCATCACGAAATATCTCGAATCTGTCCATTTCACTTCACCTCCATTGCCACCGTTCTTTTCAAAACCACCATCATCCATCTGAATAACCCAGTTAGGTCTGTCCGTGGTGGCTCCGTGACAATCCCTTTTCCCATACAGCATCCCAAGGCCCTATGTGATCTGGTTCCAGCCCACCGCCTACACAAAGGGCTTCTCTTCCTTCAAGTAAGAACTACAATATCACATGACCCTACTTTTAGTACCTGAACCTGCCATTTTCATATTTATTCATCTATGTCTATTGTCATGCCTCCTTCATCAAAATGTAAGTTCTATATCTTATTCTCTGCTAGATGCCCTGTTTGCCAATGTATTAGTTTCCTAAGGCTGCCATACCAAAGTACCACAAAGTTAAGTGGCTTAAAACAAAAGAAATGGGGCTTCCCTGGTGGCGCAGTGGTTGACAGTCCGCCTGCCGATGCAGGGGACACGGGTTCCTGCCCCGGTCCGGGAAGATCCCACATGCCGCGGAGTGGCTGGGCCCGTGAGCCATGGCCGCTGAGCCTGTGTGTCCGGAGCCTGTGCTGAGCAACGGGAGGGGCCGCTACAGTGAGAGGCCCGTGTACCGCAAAACAAAACGAAACAAAACAAAAGAAATGTATTCTCTCATAGTTCTGGAGGCTGGACTTCCAAAATCAAGGCCTCGGTAGGGCCATGCTCCCTCCAAAGCCCCTAGGGGAGGATCCTTTCTTGTCTCTTCTAGCTTCCAGTAGCCCTAGGGCTTCCTTGGCTGTGGAAGCATAACTCCAATCTTTGCCTCCATTTTCATATGGCAGCCTTCCCTCTGGGTCTGCGTCTGTTTCTTGTCTCCTCTTCTTATAAGGACACCAGTCACAATGGAGTAGGGCTCACCCTACTCTAGTATGACCTCATTTTAACTTGCAAAGACTGTATTTCCAAATAAGGTCACATTCACAGATACCAGGGGTTAGAACTTCAGCATATCTTTTTTGAGAGGCACAATTCAACCCATAACAACCTGGCATAGTAGATGTTCAAAAGATATTTTGGAAATGAATGTATATTTTCAACTGGAGTCAGTAGATTACAGTGAGCTGATTTCCAGAGCAGCAAATACAAGGGCCTCAGGGCTGAACCGCAAATGGTAGGAAGCCTATAACTGTATAATGCCACAGCAACCCACTAGAAAGAGAACATTCAGATAAACTGGTTATTTGGTATTACACAAGTTTTTGAAATCTTAGACACTGACTTTAATTTTTTTCCCACTGATTTCAACAGGCGGGCCAACAAGGCAGCCTGCAGTTTATAAATGCCTCTATATGTACCTGTCTTCAGCTCCTCACAGAGGAGTGGGCATGTGTAATGGCTGAAGAGGCCAGGGCTCTAAGGGAGGACGTGGCTTGCTGAGGAAATGGCAGGGCCAGGATGGGGGGCCAGGTCATTCGGACTCCTTAGCCAGTGCCCCTGAAGGCAGCAACTGTGTGTGTTTCACAGGCCCTGGTCAAGGTCAGTCAGTGTTCATGTAGAGCTGCATGATAAATGCTCAAGAATGAGGAAGAGGACAAGATGGAAGGAACTTGGCTCAGCTTTAAAAGAATCTAACCAGCCAGGACTTAGGTATTCAAAACTGAGACCGATTCTGTACAATTCCATTTGGAAAAAAAAAAGACTTTAGAGTAACACCTTTTGAGATCATAGCTTCATGGTATTTTAGAGCTGGAAGAAGACACTGTCTTAGGTCCTGGGAAGGGCCTTTGTCCTCAAAAAGGATGAAATCTCAGGAGTGGGATTAAGCCTCAAATGACTCTAAGACCAAAGCGGAACATCCTAAGAATGTCACCAAAGATTCCAGAGGGACTCAGAAGTGGGACTGTGAGTCTGTCTCACTATGACCCTTGAGGAAACTTCACAGGAGAGGGGAGATGCCTTTGATCCAGGTGTGGAGCGGAAAAAAAAAAAAGCAAGTTTCATAGGCAGAAGTACATTCCGAGAAGAGGAAATAAATAGCTCGAGCAAAGGAGACTGGAAAGGATTGGGTGTGTTAGTAATATGGGCGACAGTGGGGGATTATGACCAAAAAGTGAATTGGGTCAGTCAGTTCATTCTGCATGGGGACCCTTCAGTGGGAATACCACCAGCTTGGGGTTCCAGCCCCAGCTCACAGATTCCCCAAGGGACCTGTCCCTGGGCCTCTGGGCCTGTCTCCTCATCTACAATATAAATAAGAGGGTTTTCCAAAGATATTAAGTGAAGCCTCAAGTTCTACAAAGATGCTGCTTTGATAGGCTTTCTTATTGAGATGCCTGGTAAAACTGAATTTTAAGAATGGTTTTCGTGCTTTAAAAATGTTTAAAAGCCACTGGTCTCAATAATTGAGTTCCCTCCAACTGTATAATTCGATTTCTTTATGCTGCAGGCTTCAGAGCTCCTCTGGTTTGTTATTCAAATGAAGCATGTCTCATTTAGGATTTACCAGGTCCCTCTGAATTGCCTACAGTTGTATTAAGTCATTTGACCTGTTTCTAGCAGAAAATCCATTTTTATTTATATCCTTAGGAGAAAGAGCCTGGTGTGGCTGAAAGAGTCCTGGGAAGCAAGTCAGCAGATCTGGCTTCATGCTGTAACAACAAATATCATCCGTAAAGCAGTATAAATAAAACAATGAATATCTGTTAAATAAACGCTAACCAGTGACACCACCTTGATCAAGTCTACTTGCCCCTGTGACCCTTGCTTTTACCCTCTCTAAAATCGGGACAATACCTGCTGGCCTGCCTCACGGCTCTTTTGTGTGGCTCAAATAAGAGAATATACTCGAAAGCTCTTTACAAACTGTAAAGCACTCCACGTGTGTAATGTACCAGATGGTGTTGGGGGACTCAGGGCTTGAGGGAGCAGCTCTCCTGGGTGATAGTGGAGGGGAGGTTTGACTCTGAGACCTCAGGAAGTGTCTGATGTTCTCTGACAAGCATTTCTAGGCTTGGTCATATGAAAGAATAAAAAGAAAAAAAAAAGGATAAATGCATGTGCCGCCTACTTAAGGTGTTTCACCTCACTCCAAGTCCCAGCTAGCCTTCTCAGCCATGAGGCAACAGAAACTAAGATGTGTCACGAAAACTGGTAGAGGCCTAGTGGAAGGAGGCTTGGCCAAGACAAATCTGCAAGGAAGACAGAGGCAGGAGGTCTTGTCTAGCTTCCAAAGATATTTATCAGTTCTTTGCATTATTTGTGAGCTCAAGATGGGGCTTATTTATCTATTTCTACCTTTCATTTTAGGTCTTTAGGTGTATTTTTTTATTGAAGTATAGTTGATGTACAATATTATATAAGTTACAGGTATACAATACAGTGATTCACGTTTTTTAAATGTTATATTCCATTTATAGTTATTATAAAATATTGGCTATATTCCCTGTGTTGTACAATATATCTTTGTAGCTTATTTACTTTATGCATAACAGTTTGGACTGCTTAATCCTCTACCCCCATATGGCCCCTCCCCCCTTCCGTCTCCCCACTGGCAACTAGTTTGTTCTCTATATCTGTCAGTCTGCTTCTTTTTTTGTTATATTCACTAGTGTGTTGTACTTTTTAGATTCCACATACAAGTGATATATATTTATCTTTCTCTGAGGACTTTTTTAGTTATTGTTGAATTCCTAATTAAAGCCACGTCATTAGGCCAATGGATGGGCACAATTTCTCATGCAGTTTAAGAAGCTCTGATTCTTCCACTGAATTTATCCACTGAACTTATCCACTGACAATTCATCTATTTACCAAAACTCAACCAATGACACCTGTCCTTCTCTAGCCCAAACCACCATCCCCACCAGTGTCTTTGACCCTGCATTGCTGGAGATCGTTCTCAGATGATTCAAATATGCCAGCCTCCTCAATAAAGGAACTGAAACATCAAGAGAGTGCAGTCTGAGCTAGGCTGCCACACTAGAATGCCAGAAAGAATGCCTTTGCCCAAACACATTCCATCGTTCTCATCTTGTGGAACTTACATTCCTTAGCCCAGTGGAAGGTCTCCCCAGTCTGGCCGCATTCTGGAGGGAGTAAGGTCTACTGGGGGAAGCCCTGAGCTGGGGAGAGGAGACAGACCTCAATCTTGTCTGCCTCCGTGCCCGAGAGCCAATGAGCATGTCCTTCGGCTCTCTGTGCCTCAGTTTCCCTGCTGGTCCAATAAGAAGGTTGAACTAGTCCAGCTGTAGAGCTCCATTCCTTTCCTGGGGGGCTAACCCCGGGGTGAAAGGGAAGCTGAGCCGTTCTGCTTTTAGCACGTTGATACCTAAGTTTTCCTTTGGTGAAGGATTCTGCTGCTAAAAAATGCTTGAAAAACACTAGCCCTCACCCCGTGACTCTGAGGCTGCCCCCAAAGCTTTCCATCCCCCGCCCTTGCGAGAAGCCCATACAGTCTTGCTGCAGTGACTTTACTCAAAACCCTCACCCAGCGTGTAATGCTTGGGCTCCAATTCCAGCCTCACCTCCTCCAAGAAGCCAACTTACCTGCGAGGATCTCTGCTTTTTCTGAGCAACACGCTCGGTGTAGCCAGAGCGATGCTGGCCTTAGAGTGCCTGGTGCTGGGTGTCTCAAATGTGCCCTAGTTCCCCAACAAGATTTTAAGACCCCTGGGGGCAGGGACCAAGCTCTGGGTTCCGCGCCAATCCTGGGGCACAAGGGATACCTTGTCTAGGGATGTGGCAGAAGATGATGTCACTGACAGGGCCCTGAAGGCTGCTTAGAAAAGAGTCACTTCCAACTCTCGGCCTCTCCTCAACCCCAAAGAGGGGCCAGTGCAAGGGACAGAGGCAAGGTAGGTTCCCAGGGCTGGCAGAAAGTGGAGCGAGCCTGAGACAACGCAGAGGCATGCAGCTGGCTCAGCTCCCCTCACAGCGTCCCACCCACACCCCAACTCCTGACACACCTTGGGCGAGGCTGCTGCCGCCCTATAAACAGAATCTGCAGCTGCACCGTATTTCCTCCGGGACTTGCTCTGGCTTCCCGCTCTTCCTCGCTGTTGCGAGGAAGAGAACATCTCACCTCTATGAAGAGACCGTCCCTGCCTCGAATCCCTCTCTGTCCTGTTAGGGGGTGAGCTTGGGCAGGTCCCTTCTGCTCTCTGGACCTTGGTTTCCGATGCCCTGCCTTACTGACGTTTCCAGAATTCTGCCACCCATTTGCCTGGATGTCTTGCTAGGCTCCATCCTGCCTGTGACCCTGGGGCCCTCACTCTTGGCTCTCCTTTGGCTCCAGATCTGGATCCTAACCCGCCAGAGACACCAGCCTAAGTTGAGAGCCCAGGCCCAGCCCCTCCATCAGGGGAGTTGAGACAAGTCCGGCTCGGTTCTTCCGATGATGTTCACATAACAGACCAGGGGAGCAGCCCGGGGCCCTGCTATGGAACAGCAGATGCCTTGGGGTCTGGTATCAGTGACACTTTCTGGGCAATAGAGAGAGCCAGGCTGACCTGCGGGAAGGCATCAACTAGAGCTGGCAATGCTGAAAGGAGATGCGCAGCTCCCTGAGCGGCCAGCATGCCTGCCTCCCGACGGCGGCCTGTGGGGTAGGGGGTCTGGTTCTGCCACTACAACCTGTGTGACCTTAGGCAAGTCCCCTTCCCATCCACCCTCCCTCCCTTTCAGAAACATTTATTGAGCATCTTGCAATGGCCAAGCCCTCTACTAGGCTGTGAGTCTTCAAAAAATATAGTCCTGGCCCTCGAGAATCTCGTAATCTAGTTACGGAAGCAGAAATGTGAATGAATAACTATAATATTTTCCTCCCTGGGGCTCAGTTCCCTTATCTGTAGAATGAAGGAGTTCCAGCCTTGACACTCTGTGATGCTCTCATCACATTAGACCATCTGTTCCTACCGGTCTGGTGAAGTGGTAGGCCACAGTCAGCAGGTCATCAATGGAGTTAGTAATAAATGATGACTTGCATTAAGGGGAGTCTGCAGTGTGGCCAGCAGATTGCTGTGGTCTGGGTCTTGCTCTCCAAATTTCCATTCTCTCAGCTACTTCAGCTGAACCTGTCAAAGATTATTTCCAGCGTATCCAGGGGATCCAAGAGGGATCAGATGAAAGACAGATTATATGTTGGTGTTGGAGCCAGCACCAAACTCAAGCTTCTCCTGATGGTTGGTCCAGGCTACCTGCAGGCCCGCCAGGTCCACCTCCTTCCCTTTCTTGGCTAGGATTTGAGGAATATGAAATATATGTCTGGGTGCATAAGAGGCTGGCAAGTTGAAAACATTCCACAGGATTTCTGAGGACGCCATATTAGGTGGCCCAGGGTAGTGCTTGACGACTGTTTTCCTCGCTGGTAGCAAATCTCAGATGTTAGCTGCAGAGTTCCTTACTTTCACATTCCCATCTGTATCACAAAAACATACCCCACACAGCAACCATCCTCCCTCTTCTGTGTCTCAAGTTGAAACACAGCAAAGGGCAAAGAAGATACCCAGGTTATTAGACCCGCCCAAGATGTCTTCACAGTCCAATAGAGGGCCTTCAGCCTGGGGTGAGAACCGGTGGCATGATGGTCCCCCTCTTGGGAACCAGCAGTATCCTACCAATTCTATATTTATGCAGCAGTCTTGGTCACTTGTCTTTTCTTTCTTTTTTTTCCCTCCACTTGCCTCTTGATATCTTCTAGAATTTGGTTTGCAAGGTCCTTGCCTTACAACTGCAAAATCTGCAGAGAAAGTGGTCCTAGACAGTCCCAGCTCCCATAAGCTGGTAGTTCTAGTCCCCTGGTTCAGGAGGACACACCTGTTGGGCACGCAGGGGCTACCAAAGCACTTCTCATTGCATTGTTCAGCCGGAGCATCAGGCCAGAGACAGAGGCATGGCCAGGCAAAACTTCCGGGATAATTGTGGAGCTATCAAAAGTCTTGCCAGAAAAAATGCATCTAGAGATTTTCATCACTAAATTTGCAGTGTGGATGCTGCCCATTCTGTCCAACAGGGAACCATACTTGCTTCTTCCCTGGGAGATGAGAGGGCACGTGGAAGCTGGTGGGACAGGGCTGTCTTTACCCTGCACACCAGCTGAATATCAGCCCTGGTCACAAGGAGTCGAGGAAGGCTCCACTGCCATCTCTGACAGGCTGATATCAAAGCATCCAGCTTGACCAACAGAATTTGGTCTTGTATTTGTTTGCCTTTCCTTTTAGGTTTGAAAGCAACTCTCATCTTCACTGCCCTGTTGTTTGGCAGAACAGCTTTTGATTAGGCAGAGAAAAATATCTTGCAGTTTCTTCTTGAAATTGCTGGATGAGCACGGAGGCTAATAGCGAAGTGTTGCATTGAGACACTCTGGGGTGCTGCATGGGTCATGGCTTCAGACAGAGTGACTCACAGAGGAAGCCCAATCCTGCCTGGTAGGCAGGAAGCGTAGCACTTAAGGACTGATGGGCCCTGGACCATACAGACAGAGGCAGATGGGACGAGGTGCACAAGGACATTGCATCATTCTGGGGGTGACCTGGATGGTGCCAAAAGCAGAAAAAACTGCCAGGAGCACCACTGTTCTCTCATTTGATGGGTCTGCAAAGCCTTTTCTCTTGCCATTTTCTTAAAAGAAACCTCTTCTGAATTGCCTATGATTTTAGTTAGGTTCTAGCCAAGGTTTCTTTTAAAAATAGGACACTTTACATAGATATTGAATTATCAAGCGTTTGTCAGCATCAACACCATCATTATCAAAATATCATCCAGGTGTTTGGCTGAGTGGATCCTAGTGCAAGGCAATTTAAATGAATAAACACACTTCTTTATCATCTTTGGGAATTTAGCCGAGAAGCAAAAAACAAAACTGGTGTGGATAAAAATGTAAAAAGACGTGCAGACATGCACCACGTGTACAAAATCTGAGCACACAGCATCACGAAGGGATCAAAGGTGAGGTGTCTTATCCTCAGTCATATCTGCATCCATCCGATGAAATGATGGCGTGCTGGTGGCTATCAGTCTGGGCTGCTGGAGAGAGAACAGTGGACTTGAAGGGTCACCGCAAATTCTTTTGAGTCAAAATGACCCAGACTCGGAGCCCTTGAAGACAGAGGGCATGTCCTGTTTATGACTGACTCCTCACCATCTACCACAGGGCCCAGCTGTAGTTTGATTATAAGAACTATTATTTTATTCTTGTTATAATCTCTGTCGTGAAGGTCCCTATGTTACCTACTAACTATCCCACCAGATGAGACTGTCATAAGGAGAGTTAACGCTCACAGACGTCTTCAATTTGCTTGATTTTGTGGCAAGTACAACATATCACTATTCTAGAAGCTCTTTTCCCCAGAATTCTATAAGCTGGAACAACTATCTGTGAACACCATTTATTAAGAGATGACACTTGCCAGTACAATGAAATAGGTGCCATGGGAAAATAAAATTTAGTTCTGGCCAAATAATTAAACATATGTACAGGTCAGAATGGGTTTTTATATCCCTCTAACCCTTGGTCCATTCAGGCTGCTATGCCAAATGTCATAGACTGGGTAGCCTATAAACAGCAGGGACTTCTTGCTCACTGGAGGTTCGAAGTCCAAGATCAGGGTGCCAGCATGGTCTGGGCTCCACACATGGCAGAAGGAGCTAGGGAGGTGTGTGGGATCTCCCTTACAAGAGCACTAATCCCATTCATGAGGGCTCCACCCTCATGACCTAATCACCTCCCAGAGGCCCCACCTCCTAATACATAACCTATGGGGGTTAGGATTTCAACATATGAATTTGGAAGAACACAAACATTGATTCCATAACAAACTCCCACCCGACTCTCCCGCCTTTTCCTGGGCGCTGACAAACCAAAGTTAGGCCAACTCCAGGGGGACAGAGAGCAGAGATTCCCTCAGCGCATCAATAAACAGGAGATACAAGCAGATACGAGGTATCAGCTTGGTCAGGAGCAAGCTCAGCTCGCCTTACAGAACCCAATGACCAGCCCCCACCTGGGTCCAAGCCCAGGCAGAGCAGAACCCAGGGTGGCCAGACGCCTGCCCTGTCTTGGAGGCTGCGGATGCCAGGCAGGACCTGGGAGTAGGAGCAGTGGGTTGAGAAAATCTGAAGGGGCAGGATTTGGGGCAGGGAGTGCTGAAAGGAAAGAGAGCCAAATGGGAGGGGCCCTCTGCCCTGGCTCAAAGGATCTAGGGCTGAGGAGGGCCCAGAGATGCCCCAGCTGGAGTAGAAGAGCCACTTCCAGCTGATGTGGAAGATACAACTCACACTTGAAGGGCTACTTGAACATTCTTCGGGATTCCATGGCACATTGATAGACTAAGAGTAAAGCTGTCTAAGAAACTGAAAACTGCTCTTCCCTTCCACTCTTCAGGGAAAAGCTCTGGATTTGTTTTATAGGTATTTTTTCCTTTCTCCCATAAAATAAAAGGAATCATACTGTCCTCAGTGCCCAGCTTCCTCAGCTTTTCCTGTGTCTGATGGGGGCCAGTCACTGGGACCTCTCCACACAAGTAGGGAGGAGCTTTCTAAATGGACATTTGTGAAGCCCTGCACGCTGGCTGGACAGGGCGGAGTCAGGGAAATGCAAAGCACCCCAGGCCTCAGCTGGGACTTTATTCCCATCCTCTCCTCTGCCCTCAGGACCGCCCTTCCCCCCACCCCCACCCTGCCCCAGCCCCCAAGGCCTCAGCCTTCTCCCCTTGGAGCTGAAATTACACCAAGCCCTCTGGTGGAGATTTACCTTGTTGGCCCAGGTGAAGAGAGGGGAGAGGCTCTGGTCAGAGGGAATGCCTAATGAGTCACCCTGCAGTAGGAAAATGCAGAACTGCAGCAGCTGCCTCTGCCGGTCAGATCCAGAGAAAGGGTATTTCCAGACCCATGAGTTCGATGGACAGGCAGCAGGGGGAGAGCCCACGGGCCAATGGAGTTTGGAGATAAAACTCCTGGAAGTTCTGCTTCCCGAACCCTGGGGCAGGCTTGAGCCTAGCTGGAGGGGCATGGGCTGGGGATGCCATCACATGAGCATGGCAACCAGGCCTGACACCCTCACTAAGGAGGAGGGATGCTGAATGAGGATGGAGGATTAAAATGGATTTGGGGTCTGTTCTAGCCTGAGGAAAGGAAACACGTGAGAAAAAAGTCTACTTGATTGACTGCGAATTCCAACAAATTCCAGGGAGAGGTGGGATAGGGGTTGGAGAGGTTTTCCATTAGCAGCTCCTTTTGTAAACCTGGGGTGAGCAGCTAACCTGGAATGGGATAGGGACAGGAGAGCCACATGATAACAACTTTAGTGAACTGCACTTTACAAAGCATGGGCACAACCAACATGCTGCAGAACGGGACAACAGTCCCAGGAAGCAGCAGCATCACATCACACCTATTTTACAGATGAGAAGACAGAGACACATGCCAGCACTCGCCCACAGCATTGTCCCTTACAGCCAGGGCAGAGAACCCCTGGTTGTGCACAAGATGAGTTAGTGCTACAGGGTGGACACATTTACTTTAATGGGCATGCATTGTTGCAAAGAGCCATTAAAAATGTAATTAAAACCATCAAACTTGTGATTTCAAGGATACTTCGCTTAGGAGGAGGCTATGTTTCAAAAGTGAGTTTATTTAAAGTTCGTTTGAAGTATTAAATAATGTTATGTATGGTACTTGGTTTTGATTTTAAAAAAAAAAACATGAAGGTGGGAAACCAAGTATTGATGGTGATTATGACGATGACAGCAACCCGTTTCGCAATACTTACTATGTGCCAGAAGCCTTTACGTATATTAAATCATGTATTCTCACGACAGCTCTGTGGAGTTGGTACGATTATTATCCTCATTTTACACAGAGGCCTGGGGGAGACCCTGGAAGGCACAGGGTGGAGGACTGCATCCAGGCGCTCAGACTGCAAAGCAATGTTCACCAGGCAGAGCACGGCTCATCATGCAACTGTGAAAGCACCTGGCTGAGAGCCCAGGTGCAGGAGGTGGGTGGTTTGAGCCTCTGGGGTTGGGAGGGGGTCCATGTGCTCTTTCCGCTTCCAGTGCAAAACTACTGGAGACTGAATCTCACCACAGCATTACTTCCCGATTCAAATAGGACAAGCCAGTGACAACAGACTAGCTCTAGTGCAACCTGTTTTCTGCACCAGGCAGTGATTATGTTGCATAGCTGATGTGAGGGCCTTGGGCAGAATCCCGGCTAACTCAATTTCAGGCTGGCTTTCCTGCCTGCCTGCTAAACTCTTTCAGATGGTTCTGGTTGGATTTGCAAGGCTTTAACAGACAGGTTGTCTCTGCGTTGGGTGAGGGTGGGGTGGGGGGGAAACATCTGGAAAATGCCTGAAGAGAGGAAAGGAGAGAAGCTCTGAGTTCAAAGGCTCACTGGACCAGCATGGACGGGAGAGGAAAGCAGAGGCTGATAGGGCCTGGGAACCCCTCAGCTGAGAGCACAAAAAGCAGTTGGGCTTCCTACTTTCACATGGCAGTTAAAAATGTTCCAGCACACCCTCCAGGTCAGCACGGTATTTAAGAGCAAGAGCTCTGGAATCTCAGTCACTTCTCATTAGCCAGATGCCCTTGCCTCTGGCCGTTTAACCTCTCTGGGCCTCAGTCTCTCCTCCTGTAAAGTGGGAATAGCAAAAGTGTTTCTCCCGGAGGATGCTGTGAGGATTGAGTGAGATGGTCCGAGCACAGCAAAGGCTTCGTTCGTGGTAGTTGTTACTGTTATTATTATTATCCCTCGGGATGGGGTGTAGGTTCATAACCTCTCTGAGGAGACCTGATTCAGAGTTTAAGTCCAGGTTGATCTACCAAAGCAAAGCAAAATTTTAGAAAGTTTCAGTTTGATGTATTTAATGCCCCCGAGATAATAAAAAAGAGGCACATGGACAAGTGTATGGCTTTCATGGGACATTTTCGTCAAAGGAAAGAAATCAAAGTGGCCAGGAAAGGGATCCAGAGTTGAATTCATGATCTCTCCCTTAAAACCTACTCTTGCTTAAGTGTTCCCTATCTCAGTAAATATGCCTCTAAGTGTTGGGGCTTTGAAGCGCTGGGGGGAGGTGGGCGGAAGGCAAGAAAATGCCAGTTCTCTTCCATTTCCAGGCCAGAACCATGGTTTGGGGCTGGTTTAACTGGTTAGGCGGCCCTGAACTGAACGTGCGTCCCAAACTATAGGCTTCTAACGGGGGGGGGGGGGGGCAGAGCCAGCCCGCTAAGCTCGCTGGTGGCCTTGAGAACAAACTGGGTCACAGCCATCTGTGGCAGGGAATGGGCACTCACTAGAAAACCCAGAAGGCCCTGAGCCGCACTAGCCCAGTTCCTCCTTCCTGATGCACCAATCATAGCCATGGGGACGGAGCTCAGGAGTGCTACCTAATAGGAGTTCCTTCACCTGGAAACATGAGGCGTGGGGAACAAGCGCCCCCCTAACACCCTCCACCTGGCTGCACAGGTCACCAGCCTCAGCGTGATCTCAGACACATGTTCTCCCTCATCCCGACCCCTCCCCATTTCCTGCTCACCACCAAGTCCCGTCCATTTCACTTCTTAAACTTGTCTTGAATCTGTCCTCTGCTCCATTCTATGCCCACTACTCAGGAGGCCAAGACCCTATTATCTCTCACTGGATCCTCACAGACCTCCTTATCCACTTCTGCTATCTCCGATCTGTTCTCCACGCTGCAGGCCCAACTCCTCCTTACTTTTTTTTTTTAAACAGTCCCTTGTTGCTCTTTGATAAAAACTAAAATCCGTTACGCGAGTCCAATGCTCTGCTGGTCTAGCCCGTGCCTACCTCCCCAGCCTTGGGCATCATGACTCTCCCTCTCACAGTAGGGAATCCAGCCCCCCTAATTTCTTTAACTTCTGGGAGGGCACAAGCTTCATTCTGCCTCAGAATCCTAGCTCATGCTCTTCCCTCTGCCTAAAATGCCCTTCCTTCTTTTCTCCCTCCCTCCCCCTTCCCTCCCTCCTTCCCCTTCCTCTGGCTAACTCTTCCTCATCTCGCATATCTTAACTCAAACGTCACCCTTCCAGGGAAGCATCCCAGACCAGATCAGGTGTCCCTACTAAAACGTTCAAGGTTTTGGTGAGCTTTTCCTTCATAGTATTTATCACAATTGGTAATAAGATACTGTATGGTTCTTTGGTTAGTGCCTGTGTCCCACACTAGACTCTAAGCTCCATAAAGATAGGGTTCTCCTATCCCTCATCACCCAGCACAGTCACTGACACATAGTAGATGCCCAGTAAATATTTACTGATTGACTGGACGAAGGAGAAAAATTATTGCGGGAAAAGGTGCAATCTTACTAGAGGGTTCTGGAGATCAAATGGGGTAGGAAATTGGGAAAGTGGGGTAGACCAGGCAGACATGGGTTAGGGTGTCTATGTATGAGTTGGGGCAGGGGGAACAAGGGTTGGTCTGGAATCAGAGGCCAAGCCAGCACCTCCACACTAGCCGTGTGTGAAACATGAGTGTAGCAACATGAGGAATAAACAGGGCAGAGCAAAGGAGGTGATACCTGGTAGGAACCTTCTCAGATGGAAGGCACACAGGATTTGAAACTTGGTTGGAAGAACAGGAAATGCTATTATTGGCACCAGCCACAGCAGAAATCACCAACAGCAATTCTCTGGGTGTAGAGCCTTTCGTCAGGTGAGTAGAGAATTTGTCATTCTGTGGGATGCACAGCGTCTAAATCCCCTCTTTAGACCCATAGCATGAGTCTTTCTGAGAGGCAGCCAGCTTTGTTTCTATCTGTTTTCCAAGGCTGGTTCTCTAGCCTTCCTGGTGAGTCTCAGTGCTTCCCAATATCCCTGAATAAATTCCTTTTTTGCTTAAGTCAGCCAGAATTCGTTTTTCTTGTTTTCAGCCAACAACCATAACTGGTATAGTCTGGTGCCAGCAGGGCAGTGACATCTGGCTTGTCTGTGTAGCCAAGTATGTGGCTGCCAGGCATGCAGACACCCCAAGAGGTGCAGGACTACCCTGGCAGCCCACAAGTCAGGGCCTCCTGAGGAACAGGGGGGAAAGGTGGCCATTGTGAGCCACACAGAGCCTCTGGATGGAGTCAGGGTTCCCACGGATCTGTGGGTAGAGGCCACATCAGAGAAATCATCTCATTGTTGGGATATGCCCATGGGGCGGGTCACCTAGTACACTGCAGACTGGAGGCCCAGCAAACCCACAGTTGGCTCATAGCCCCCCTTGGGAATGCAAAATCCGGCCCCTCCTGGGCTTTCTCATACTTGTTGTACTTTTCCTGAAGAGACTGTACTCTGGGAATCTATTCAAGATATTTTCCACTTGTAGGACCCTGAGTCTACTCTAAAGAACAAAACATGGGAGGAAATAAGCAGAGAGTCAGAGTGCACTTACCACACTTCCTGATGCCTCAGATAATAGGATGTCAGTGCAGGAAAGGCGCTTGGGACCATCTAGTCTTGTGGTCTCAGACATCAGTGGGCCTCAGAATCACCAGGTTAACATTGTGGGTTCCCACAGATTTCTTCAACCCCACAGCTGATCTACTAAGCCTAGGGTGAAGCCCCCAGATGTGGGCTTTGTACAAACTTTCCCAGGCGATTTTAACATGCATTGGTTGAGAACAGTGATCCTAGGCTAGTCCTTCACCCCATCTTACAGTGGAAGAAACTGAGACTCAAAAAAAAAAAAAAAAAGTCTACCTGACCAAGGCCCCCAGAGAATCAGTTTTTGACCTGGACCCCAAGCCCAGGCCTCCTGACTCCCACACACCTGGACTGGCTGCGGCTAGGACAGGGCATGGAAACTGCATCTTTCCCAAGTTGCTTACGTGATTTTGTTCCCCTAACAGGGCCCTCCCTTTTCTGATTGTAAGAGGGGCCGCTTGTCCTGGGGAAATCAGGATGGATACCCAACTCTGGTCTTTGCTAGAGAGGCTGCTGTGGCCTTAGCTGAGGAGAAAACCCTGTGGGCAAAGCCAGGAATTGATACAGCAAGGGCCTCACTCAGCCTGACTCAGTCACAGGCCCAGGTTCCAGTTCTGAGTCTTTCAATGCCCTGCACGACCTTGGACAAGTCATTCCCCTCCCCGAGTCTCTGTTGTGTCCAGTTCATAAAATGGAGATAAATCTGCGATCTGCTATCTACCTGCCTACCCCGTGGACCTCTGGTGTGAGGGTGCTTTGTAGACACCCAAGTGCTGCCCAAGCAGGCGGGATTACAGACACTTGGAGATGTGACTGGAATACTGATTTCCACTCAAGGTCCCTTGAGGATGTGCCGGGTCCAACTCGGAAACAGCAGAGGAAGCTAAGAAGCTGCTGGCGATGCTTAGGGTAGATTCTCAGAGCCTTACGGGCTGGCTGGCAGGGAGAGCCCTTCTGCATCAGAACCTGCCATGGCCGAAGAACCCCCCTCATTTCCAGGTGCGTGTGTCGTGGGCAGGGGAGTCACTGGACCAGGGCCTTCCTGCCGCTGGCCTGGTACTGCCAGGACCCTCTGTCCATTTCTTAAAGTGTCCTGGCTCAGGAGCAGTAGGAAGTGTTCAGAGGACCCCCAGGGGTCCAAGAGAAGGCACAGCTAGTGTGGAGCTGCTAGCTTGGCCTCTTTCATGCCTGTTTTGGCTGTTAGAGCAGGTTCAAGAGGGCGGATTAGCTCATTCACAGTATATTTTTCTTTCTCACCAAATCACACCTCTCAGAACTGTTTCCCCAGCTGGCAGGAGTCCCAGTTTACCTTAAGTTATCAGGACGCCAGGATTCTTACACCATTCTGCCAAAAACTTGCCTTGTCACCTTGCTCAAACCCTTCACCTCTTTGAGCCTGTTTTCTCATCTGTAAATGGGGGAAATAATTCCTGTCCCTCCCTCCATCATAGGTCTGCTGTGTCAAATGAGAACACTGTCAGGGAGGGCTTTGTTGTCATGGTCTTGTAGGAGAAGCAGACAGAGGAGGCCTGGACAGGGAGGGAGATGGGGCAGGCATAGAAATGACCTTCAGCTCCAGGGGGCAGGAAATCTCTGCGGAATGATTTCAGTCCTGTCTTCTCTTGGGGCTGTCTCAGGGTGGCAGGTCCTGGCCACCCTGAGAGGAGAAGGCATGCCAGATTCAGGGACCTCGTGATGATGAAGCCTAAAGAAAAGTTTTCCATCAGAGACCTAAGCAGACACTTCCTTGACACAGGTGTGAGGTCACCTAGGCAAGTGCTTTTCAAACCATTCCCTCCCCCCCCTTTTTTTTAAGCAAATCCCATTCTTCACAAGATCTGAAAGCAAACCCCTTATCAGTTACTTCTGAAGAATCATTGAGACCCTAGGAAGCACCACTGATTCATTGTGCAGATGGAGGAAACAAAGCTCAAAGCAGGGATGGAATGCTATCAAAGTCACACAATAAACGGGTGGCTAAAACAAACAAATTTCAAAAACCACCTGGAAAGCAGGTCTCTAACCCTCAGCACAGGTGTCTGCAGCTCAGTAAGGCATCAAAGAAAAACGGAAAGTTTCCTTCACTTCCAGGCCCTTTACATACCCTGAGGGAGAAGGCTCAGAAAGTGGGTGTAGAGAGGTAAATAGGGAGATGTATTGACATCGCTGTAATAAACAAATCTCACTGCAGGGCAGGGAACTCACGGTCTCCTTTGAAAACAAGAATGTCTGGCAGGCTGTTTTCTGAGGCACTGAGTCCCTTGCTGAAATAAGGCAGAAGCAGGCCCGGCAACTCTAGACAAATGGAAATTCCTTCCAGCTGCCTTAGCTCCGCCTTCTGCATTGCTCCCCCGAGGGCTGGCGGCCAGGCTTTGCCAGCGGCCACGAGGAGACCGACCCAGACGCAGAAGGTCCCCAGGTATTTCTCACAATGGTAACAGGGCACTTGCATGAGTCATCAACCAGAGAGTGGCTTTTTGGTGGACCTTTGGGGCTGGCTTCCTGCCGCGGGGAGCTGACAGCCTAGGGGCGGCAGAGGGCAGAGTCAGACAAGCCAATCACTCCACCACTTTGATGTGGGGCAGGTGCTAGAACAGAGGCACAATCCACACTTGGGACGGGGGGGGGGGGGCGGGCGAGGGGGGGAGTGGGGAGAGGACCGGCAGGGGCTGAAGGCCAGGCACGCGGCTCTATCACAAAGAGCTTTACGAGACTCGACCAAGGTCCCACGTCGCTCCTGCAGAGCTGGAGCAGGGGGTCACCAGCGCAGGAGGGCGGAACGCAGCCCAGCGCCCGCCGTGGGGGGGCGGGAGATTGGGGGAGGCGGGATCTGGACAAGACGGGAGGAGACGCTAGCAGCCGCCTGGGCGCCCGGGGCCAACGCGGCGGGGTCACCCTGGCCGCCCGTGGCTCGGATCAGCTGAGCGGACGCCAGGACCGCCAAGACTGCGGCCGGAGCGCATCGACCGCCGGGACAGACCGCGGCTGCTCCAGCTCTGCCCGTAGGACGTCGCAGCCTCCCTTCCTCTGTTCTCGGGGGTGGGTGTCGCCTCTAGTTTAAAGCAGAGATGCTTTCTGAAAGCAGCTGAGGTCAAGCAGAAGGCCCCAGCTCTCCTAGGGGGAGATTTTGCTCCCCTGGGAAACAGGCCATTCTGGGGGGTTAATCACCGTGCAGGGGAGCTCGCAGACAGGTTCTTATCAAGCCCTTAATCCTAGTGTCGTCTGGCAGATGGCAGGGCGCCCTGCCTTCCAAACCCCAGGGACTCCTGGCCAAGAGAGAGTCAGAATGTTCCAATGGGAGGGGCCCCTAGAGACTAGAGCTCTGGAGTTTCGTGGCTTTCACACTGTTCTAGATGGAAGGCGAGGCCTGCAGGGTAGTGCGAGCGAGGCCGCGGGGGTGAGAGATTAGACCCCACCCCCATTCCGCCCCCGCTTTCATCTGTACTGCATTGAGACTGCAGGAGACATCATTAAAGGAGAGACTTGTAACTGAACACAAGTTTGAGGTCCTCTTTAAAGTCTATTGTTCTCTCATTTTTACCTTGTTGTGCATGACCTTGGACAACTTAAAAACCTCTGTGTCTCAGGTTCTTCAACTGTAAAACAGGAATAGGAATAGTACTACCTCCTTAATAGGGTTGTTGTAAGGATTAAGTGAATTAATGCATGTAGTCCACTTAGAACATATTGTGTTGGGACTTCCCTGGTGGCGCAGTGGTTGGGAGTCCACCTGCCAATGCAGGGGACATGGGTTCGAGCCTTGATCCGGGAAGATCCCACATGCCACGGAGCAACTAAGCCCGTGCACCACAACTACTGAGCCTGTGCTCTAGAGCCCACGAGCCACAACTACTGAGCCTGTGTGCCGCAACTACTGAAGCCTGCGTGCCTAGAGCCCATGCTCCGCAACAAGAGAAGCCACCACAGTGAGAAGCCCACGCACTGCAGCGAAAAGTGGCCCCTGCTCAGTGTGACTGGAGAAAGCCCACGCGCAGCAGCAAAGACCCAACGCAGCCATAAAAAGAAAGAACGTATTGTGCCTGGGTCACAGTGTGTTAGGGGTTGTTATTATTGTTATCATTACTATTATTTTTAAATAGGAGAGTGAGGCCTGGAATAGAGAAGGGACTTGCCCAGGTGACAAGGGAACTTGGTAGTAAAGCGGGGAGTAGTACCAAGCTTTCCTGTCTAGATGGAGTTCTTTATGTCTTAGACATTTTGGGGTTGATGCTCCATGGAAATCTTTGAAGATAAACAAAAGCCCATTTGGGGGAGGCCACACTGTATAAGAAGCCTCTGGAACAACCTCCATGGTCCTCAGAAAGTAAAGCAGTGGGGGGGAGTGCAGAGAAAACGAGGGAGAAAAGAGGAGGAGGGGGTGGAAGAAGAGGTGTCTGGAGCCCTCTTAGCCACTAAATAGGAGATGTCTTAGCTCTGGCTGCCATAGCAAGATAACACAGATGGGGGGGCTTATTACCAACAGAAATTTATTTCTCACAGTTCTGGAGACTGGAAACTCCAAGATCAAGGTGCCAACATGGTCTAGTGAGGAAGGGCCCTCTTCCTGGTTCATAGCTTGTGCCTTTCACAGTGTCCTCACGTGGAAGGGGCTGGGGAGCTCTCTGGAGCCTCTTTTATAAGGCACTAACCCCATTCCTGAGGACTCCACCCTCATGACTTAAGCAACTCCCAAAGGCCCCACCTCCCAATACCATCATCTTTGGGGGTTAGGATGTCAGCATATGAATTTGGGGAGCACACAAACATTCAGACCATATCATCTGATCACATTGGAGATGCTCTTGAGGGGATACCTTCATTAGGTGGAGGAACTAGACCTCAAAAATATTTAAAGCCTAAGAATTTTGTTTGGAGAATAAGGACTAGAGTTTGTGTTGCCCAGAGTCTTCAGCCTGATTTATGGTCAATTTCCATGCAGTCACAGCCTCCTGAATCTCTCCTCTCAATCTAAGCTGAGTCCAGCTTGGCAGGGACCCTCATCACAGCCTGAGGAACAATCGGGGCTTGTGTCCAGCAGTTAAAGAGATTCTGATTCGGAATCCTGTCACTTTCTGACTGACTGGGCAAGTATTTAAACGTAAGCCTCAGTTTAATCATCTATAAAATTGGGATTATAAATCTTGCCTCATAGTATCATCAGGAGGATCAAATAGGATAATGCATATAAAGTGCTTAACTCAGAACCTGGCACTAGGAAGTGCTCAGTAAATGCTCATGACTATTATTATCAAACATGGCTGCCTGCCCCCATGTGTGTGCAATGGCTTCCGCATCTTCTGTCTAGCTGTGGCCTATATTAGTTGGGATTTGGTTTGCCTCCAAAGAAAGAATCCCAAACTAGTGGTAATGCAGAAAAGACACAAGTTTATTTCTTCTCACATAAAATCTGAATAGGTGATTAAGGGTGGAAAATAGTTCCCTAGTGTCTGGGATCCAGACACTATCTTGTAACACCATACATGGCCTTGACCTCGTGGTCTAAGATGGCAGTATCCAAGTTCCAGGCAGCAGAATGACAAAATGAAGGAGCCAAAGGATGCTTATAAACTACCTCTTAAGGAAGGTTCCTGAAAGCTGTTGTACTACCATGTCTGCTTATGTGCCATTGGCTAGAACATAGTCACATGATCACCTATAGCTGCAAAGGAAGCTGGGACATGTAATCTTTATTATGGGCAACCGTGTGCCCAGGTAAACACTGGTAGATATATTCCTATAGCAGGGGAGAATGTATAACAGAGACCTGTAGCAGGCCCTGCCCCAAGCCTCTGGCTTATGCAGGAGAGCTAGGCAGCTGGGAGCCAGGTCCCTGAGCACTAAAAAAAAAATAGGGATGGGAGCATGTTGCTTCTCCTCACCTATCCCCAGTGGCTCAGTCTGCAATGAAAATGTGGAACTGGAACTCAGGCCTCCTGCCATGGGTCAGAGAAAGTCCTATCCTGTTTAACCACCTCTGGGCCCTTCCAGGCCTCAGCTCTAAAGGCAGGAAGAAAACTGGTGAGGCAGCTGACTGCCCCCTCCTGGCCAAGGAGAGAACACCGAGCAAAACAGGGGTTCTGGGAAGCAGAGTGACACAGCAGGTGGGCTCGGCACAGCTTAATGGAATCTTCCATGGTAGGACGCACACCTGAAAATTGTGGCGAGGCTGGGCCCCCAACTAGTGCCACAATCCAAATGCCAAACTGGACAGACAGATCTGCACTGGGGCCTTCCACCCTTCTTTTCCTGATAATGGTAACACTCCGGCAGGCCACGTGGCCTCCGCCAGGGCTCAGGGAATATCTTTCTTTCTCCCTCCTAGCCTTCACTTCAGCCCACAAAGGTCTCTGAAAATGGAGGAAAGTTCACCAGCATCTCCCTACCCTGGTGCTTCTAAAACAAGCCCTCAGGCCCTTTCTGCTTCAGGAGTTTCCCTGCGAGTAACTACGAAGGCACAGGCAAACCCACAGTCACAGATGCCCTGGCTCTCCCCTCATGTGTACAGTGGAGGAGCACAGACTAGGGGTGGGACACCCAGCTTCTAGGTCCAGATCTGTCACTAACTCAGGGTGTGGTGTTCCCTCCTCTTTCACCGTCCCTTTCCTCACTGTACCTTGGAGTCACCTCTTAGAAGTAAGGTTCCTAGGCTCTGCCCCAGATGCACCGGTTCTGTTTTTTAATCAGATCCCCAAGAGATTCACATGCAGTTAGTTTGGGAACCAAGAGGCTGGATGACTTTGAGGTTCAGCTTGTAGTGATATGGTGCTGAGGGTCAGGTCTGTCTGAACACTGCCCTCTAAGATCTCACATCCCTTCCTTCCAGCATCCTTTTATTCCCAGGGACCAGAAGTCCTCAAGCTCTGCCAAATTATTGCACTTTCCCTTCAAGAATTCTGTCCTTCCCAGATGCTGGGCCAGTCCCACACTGTTCCCTTCAGTGTGAACACCCTGTCAAGTACCCCACGTCCTGTTTCTACCTATCAAAATCCTCTTCACTCATCAAGGCTCCACCGAAACACGATCTCCCTGTAGGGAGCACCTGTAATCTGCCCAGTCTGAATTCTCTTCTACCTTCCCTGGGCTCCCACAAACAGTGTACATCCACTGTATACAGGATGTCCCAAGAGATGGCCAGCTCCCCTGGGTTGGAACACAGCCCACCTGCCCCACAGGACTGGGAACCCCTAGAGGCTGGGAATAAAATCTTAGTGCAGATCCCCTGAAGCCTGATTATAGACAGCGCTTAACCCTCAGAACTTGGATGCCAAAGGAAAAAAGACAGGGAGGAAGCCAGGCCTAGCTAAGACATAACTGAGAGGTAACAGGAAGAACCCAAACGCAGAGAGCTGGAGGCAGGAGGAACAGGTCCATCTTCCCATCCTCCCCAAAGCCAAAATTGTCCAGGCTGATCCCCCTGGACAGTTTCAAGGATTTGTGCTACAGAAAATACCTCCTTTGCCTGGGATGCACTTGTTTTCCAGGCTCTGAGGCTGAAGCCCTTCTGGCCGGTAATTCCTTAATCCACCTGCCATCCTCTTCAGGGATTTCCAGCAAGGAGGTGATGTAGGGCTGTAGAGTTTGTTCTGCGTTTAACGTCAGAAAGGGGCACCTGAAGGAAGAAATTACCTCCTCTGCCCCAGGCCCCTGGAAGGAGCAAGGTGAACAGGAAGGTGGCCTCTGGCTGCTAGGGTTCAACTTTGAGTGTTTCCCGATTTCTGTCTCTGCCTCTGGAACACCCTTGGAGTAAGGCCTAGGTATTTCTCAGAAAGGTTGGGATGGGGTCGGGTAGGGATGGGAGAGGGTTATTTAGGCCCTGGCTACACTGGCCAGGATGCCTTCTGAGTCCCTCCCCCACGCCAGGTGATGTGCTAGGGACCTTAAACACGCACCTAACAACCCTGCAAGGTACCCATCGTTACCCCCATTTCAGACATACAGAAACAGGCTAGGAGAGACTAGATCATTTGACAGCATTAGGCAATCGCAAGGTTGCAGAACAGGATTCAAAGTCAGGTCTGTCCAGCTCCAGAACTTGTGTTCTTTCTACCCAACCTTTCCCAGAATGAAACTTCCAGCAAGTTTTGTTTCTTTCCCATCCTTCTGGCTGCAGGCTCTCTGAGCTCCTTCCATCTCTAACAGGGCATCACCAGTGGGCGCCATTCCCCAGGATCTGTCTGCTCAGGGACCCCCAGATTTGCCCCTTCTTTCTCCGCTGCAGGAAAACAAGAGCTTCCCCAAGAGTATCTTTTTAGTGTTCTGTTGCATTCTTTTGTTGCACACTTAACCTCGTAGAAAGTCAACCCCCAATGCCGAAAATTCCAATTTGTCGCATTCCTTGAGTCGGCGTCTGCCCCTCCATGTCTGTGCTCAGCCTGAGCATATGGTCTGCTTCTACCTTCAGCCTCTAGACCACGTGCCCAACCCCTGGTGTCACAGAGCTCCTGCCTGATCATTCTGCAAGTGGTCATAGCACTGTTTGATGGCCACTTCATGTTGTTGGCATCTGGGCAAGGCGCAGCAGTGTTTTTCCAGGGACACTCACTTTTTATTTTTCCTTTGAGAAAGTTGGGTGATTCCATAAGTAGGAAAAGACCCCTGCTCATTCCTGTCCCCTCACATCTGCGGTCGACCTGGGGCGCTGAGGCTATAAAGGGAAGAAGACGATTTAGGTTGTGTGTAGATTGAAAATGACTACTGTTATTCATTGCTGGTACAATAAAGCATTTCACTTCCTCCCCCAAACCATGGAATCTGTCACCCTGGGTTAAAGTTTCCTAGGAGAGCAGTGAGCTGCCTGCCACTGGATGCCCTGTGCCCAGTACAGCACCTGGCACAAAGCAGAGACTCAAATAATAAAGGGGGCAGAGGGAGAGGGAGCAGATGCTATTAAGCACAGAGGTCCCAGGTGCACCTCCGAATGTGGGAACACCTAGGGCACTTGTATTATCCTCAGTATTGCTCCTCCATTCCCACCAAATGCCCTGAAATCACACTGTGCCTTCTGCCAGTTTCTTCCACTGGAGCAAGTCCATCAATCCTGCCAGTATGCAGGGATGTTTATGGTGCCCTTCATTTATTTTTTTATTTTTTGGCCACACCTTGCAGCATGTGGGATCTTAGTTCCCCGACCAGGGATCGAACTTGCACCCCCTGCAGTGGAAGCACGGAGTCTTAACCACTGGACCACCAGGGAAGGCCTGTGGTGCCCTTCACAATGTCACAGACCTCTCACCAATCCCTAGTGGCCTGCTGCTCTTCACTTGTTTCCTTGAAGGTGCTCTTGAGACTCCACAAAGTGTGTGTTTTCCCATCCAGCACCATATTCTTTCCTTGTCTCTTTATTTATTTTATTTATTTATTTTTGGCTGCGTTGGGTCTTAGTTGCTGTGCGCGGGCTTTCTATAGTTGTGGTGAACGGGGGCTACTCTTCGTTGCGGAGCACAGGCTCTAGGCGCACGGGCTTCAGTAGTTGCGGCACACGGGCTCAGTAGTTGTGGCTCACGGGCTCTAGAACGCAGGCTCA
Source organism: Delphinus delphis (assembly GCF_949987515.2). NCBI lineage: Eukaryota > Metazoa > Chordata > Mammalia > Artiodactyla > Delphinidae > Delphinus > Delphinus delphis. Next base: position 72,948,832 of record NC_082686.1, read on the forward strand.
GTAGTTGTGGCGCACAGGCTTAGTTGCTCCGCGGCATGTGGGATCTTCCCGGACCAGGGATCAAACCCGTGTCCCCTGCATTGGCAGGTGGGTTCTCAACCACTGGGCCACCAGGGAAGCCCCCTTTCCTTGTCTCTTAAGGCATGTCCTGCACTACTTTGCACACCTTCAGTCAGACATTATGAGCCAAAACCTTTGGCTAGAACACAACATGAGTAGGAGAGAGAGAGAGGCCCCAGCAGAGTAAATACCCCAGTAATGGAACAGAGATGGTTCAGCAGGGCACTTGCTGGCTGAGAACCGGCCCAGCCAGGAAGTGGCCAGGACAGAAGCATGCTTGGTGCAGTCCCTCCTGTAGCCTGAGAGTGGAGTTGAGCAGCAGAACTTCCTCCTGAAACCCAGGTGGCTACAGCTGAAGCTGAGAAGAGCAATCAGCCCACTGCTATTTCTGAAGGCGCCCAGTGTGGTTACTCAGCGAGCTGTAATTAAGCTTATCTATAATTTGATAAGTGGGAGCAGCCTCACATTTTATAGAGTAATTAACTCTCACTGAGAGAGCAGCACAGGAGTTTCTGGGCCCCAGCATCCCTGGAGGTTGGTCCACATTCACACTCCCTCCCTTCTGACGCACGCCCGTGGATCGTCCTCAGCCACAGCCCTGGAAATCCCTCCTGGCCCTGCTCTCTCCACCTCAGGCCCTCCCACAGAGCCCAGGCCACTGGCAGATCCAGACACAATGGACACACCCGCAGTGAGATGCAGGAAAGGCTCAGCCTCCCTTTCCCCGTTGTTCTCTGCAAAACTGTGGGCTGGAAGAAAGTTGAGTTTAATGCTTCCCACCCATCACTCCTTCACAGGCTACATGGTCAGCCTCTGACTGACTGGTCCAGCCCAGCTCCAGGGCCCTGATGGAGAGACTGAGGCAGACTTGGGGTAAAGGAAGGGGCCCTAGGGATGGAGGCCAGGCCTGGATTTCTGTCTTGGCTCTCCCACTTCCTGGCTCTGTGATCTTGGGCAAATGACTCCACTTCCCTGAGGCTCAGTTTCCTTATCTGTCAAGTGGGAACAGTAGCCCTGCCTAACTCATAAGCCATTTATGAGGATCAGATGAGAGATGATTTGGGAGCCCACTTACTTGTGAGGGGGCACATGTGTGTAAGAAATCGTCAGCATCTCTACAAGTGTATTATACCCTGTCTCAAAGTTCTTGTTGCTTGAGGGGACTTAGGTGACCATTCAGCCTGATGTGTGTCATCAATAATGAGAGGTGGGATAATCACAGCTGAAACCTTCTGTTCAGACAGTGGAGTATGGAAACCTTGTCTAATGAGGGACCTTGGCTTCTGAACCTGACTTGCCCATGTCCAACCTAGTGTTCTGTGCAGCTCTGGGTCGTAGCCAAGTGTCAAAGGACTTAAGTCAGAGATGGTAGATTTCAGCTCAGTCTTTGGGTAAATTTTCCCTAACCAAGGAAATGCCATCTTAGGAAGTAAGGAGATCCTTGTCACTGGAGGGCTTCAAAGCCTGGCCAGCTTCCTGGAGGTTGAGAGTCATGCTTGATGATGGCTGAGTCCCTTTTCCTTCTCTGAGGTTCCAGGAGTCCTGGCAGCCCTCCCAGCCCTAATCCCAGGCCCTGGGCCCTGGGCCCTGGGCCCTGACCAGTATGTGCTCACCCTATACCTCTGAAGCCACAAACCTCACAAACCACCTTCCCTGGTGCCTACACACACCAGGACGGCCTTAGATGCTCTGGGTTTGCTTGTTTTCTTGTTTGTTCTACATCGGAGCACTGGGTCCCCAGAGCCCTCCTTGTTCCACCTCCGTACCTGAGGATTCTCAAGTCTTGTGCTCAGACGACCCTCGAGCTCTCTGAGGACAGCTCCAGAATCTGTTTCTGTCCAAGGTTTAGGTGTTGGTGTTCTTAGAGCATGCTCTCAGAAACGCCCAGGATGGGGCGGTGTGAGCCCAGGCCAGGCAGATTTCCTCCTGGAGGGTCACTGATGGGCTCCTCCAGCACATCCCCTCCCAGGGAGCAGGGCCCAGAGCCTGGGGGAGGGAGGAAGGAGATGGGGGAGGGAAGGAGGAGATGGCTTATGGGGCAGCACTCCGTGGTTGTACTATGCGTATGCCCACGGATCTTTCTCACTGTTACATAATTGAGGTATTTTTTCCCCTCCTTATTTTAGATCCGGGTGCCATCTGCCCTGCTTTTCATGCATCACTAGCTCCGGGCTGGAGGTTAGATCTGACTTGGCCACCCGGTTCTATCCCTCTCTTGGTGAGAGACTTGGGGTAGTTTGCTTCCTCTTGTGTAAAGTGAGAAAATAACCCCAGCCTGCCTGGCTCCCAAGGCTGCTGTGAGAATCAGAGGAGAGGAGGGGCAGAGCTGGCTGCGGACTGGGCCCAGCACTGCACAGGAGTGTCTGGCTGCTCTCTGGCAGCCCGGGCCTGGCGCTACGTAAGCCGAGAGAGCCTCTGCTTGCTCGTGTCTGCACCTGCGCCAGAAAGACCTGGTGCAGCTTTGCAGAGCCAGTTCCCGCTTGAAATACAGGAAACGAGCAGGCCTCACGAGTGGGGAGTCTGGCAGGGCCCACCGCCCCGGGCAGCGGAGGCACCCGGAGCAGCTCATGGCAGGGAGGGCCAGGCCGGCTTGTCACCTGCTTGCACAGCCCTTGGCCCCGGGTGGAGTGTAAAGCGCAGCACGTGTTCTGTAACAAGGCACCGTCAGGAGTATCTTGCATAAAGCCCTTAGCCAGCCTCCAGCCATCAAGGGAGGGGCAGTGCGGGCTGAAGGCACCCGTCCGTGGGTCCCCACAGACAGAGGTACCACTGGACAAAGTCCCAGGTGGAAGCCGAGTCCAGCCCACACACCCCGCCCGCAGTGCCAGGCTCTGTCTGCACGCTTCCCCTCCTCTTGCCTGAGGCCTCGAGGGAGGCCCTGGAACCACAGCCACTTACTCAAGATTACACCATGGGATGACAGAGCGGGATTGGGGTGTAGGACTCTCCCCCCTCCATCTCAGAGGCCTTGAGGAGGATCCAATGGTACAGTGAATGCCTGGTTCCTGGCCCAGGGCCCCGTGCAGGTGCCTGCTCACTCGTGCCCTGCCCTGCATAGCTGACCGGTACCTGCTGCTTGGGAGATGGGGTTATACTCCAAGGGACTCAGGCCCAGAGCTGCAGGCCTGAATAGACAACAGGTGATGGGTCCTCAGGCCTCACCGACTGAGCGAATCCTTCCAAGGGGAGGGTGCTAGAGACGATACTGCCACCCAAGGTGGTGCTCGTGGACACCATTAGTCCCCAGCAGCCCCAGACAGTGGGCGCAGGTAGCAGCCTCCCCTCACCCCCACAGGCAGGGGCAGCTCTGCTGACAGGCAGTGAGGATCTAGGTACCAGGTGACCCTGACCCATCCACCTGGCTCCCAGGGCTCCTGGGGCCACAGAGTGAGGTGATGGTGAACAGCACCACTCAGGAGACTTTCGTGCTGGCCCTGGATCTGCTCAGACCCACTGTGATGCTGGGTGAGTCACTTCCCCTCTCTGGGTCTCAGTTATATCATTTATAAAATGGGAACAACCACCTCTATTCTGCCCACCTCAGCTGTCTCTCGTAAGGATCAAAATGAGACCTGCCGCCAAGGAGGCTCTCAGCGGCCAAAAGGTGAATAGTAATTGTGAGGTTTTCATTAGCATTAGCACTGAGATGATCTGGAGGGAAGTTGCTCTGGGCTTTCCAATCACTGGGATAAAAATTAAAAATCAGGGCAGCCTGCAGGCCAGCCTAGCCGTACTGACTTAACGCCTGATGGTCCCAGCAGACGCAGATGCGTCTTCTCCAGTGTTCGGTTTACTGCTGATCCTGACCCAGAGCGTATGACCATCTCCCTTTCCTGCCAGTTCCCAGGCATCCATGCACACGAGTAACTTCAAGTTCTGCATACATTTTCCTTTAATAAAATTAAGCATGGAAACAAAATCTCCCGAGATATAAAAATGAGATTCTGAATGGCAAGCCTTGTGATTCAAAAAGCTCTTCTTGTTACAATGACCGTCAAGTGTCCCTCCCTGGGCTCTGGAGGGTTTCAGTCTCCCTGCCCACTCTGTCATCCACACAGGCCCTCTGGGCCTCACCGCGCAGATAGGGAGCTGGGCGGGGCATCCCTGCTTGATGACAGAGGGGATCAAAGCCCAAAAGACAGGCTGAATTTTCTCGTTGTGAGACCCCCTCTTCTTTGGCACTGCCTGAGGCCCGTGGCTGGTTCCAGCTCTCCAGGTTCTGCTTTCTCCTGGCACCAGGCTCCACGATTAAGCCAGGCAGCTACTAGAAGAGAAGGAAGAGTTGTTTCTAAAGGGGCCTTGTGTCTTTGTGCCTGGACCACTTCCAAGGTGGGGAATCACCAACCCTTTGAGACCTCAGGTTTGGGTGGGAGCTCCCAAATCAGGAGCTGAGGCCACTCCGGCTGCAAAGGAGATAGGGCACCCTCTAGCGGCAGGCCTGGCCCTTCCAGGGCGAGGCAGAAGGGCTGGTACTCAGGAACCTGTTCCAGGGCCTGCAGATACCTGCAGGAGGGTGTTGCCTGGTTTTGGTCCAAACAGGCAGGCTCTGGGCAATTGCAGGGATACTAGCTTTCAAACCCAAACCCAAGGGCTTCCCTGGTGGCGCAGTGGTTAAGAATCTGCCTGCCAGTGCAGGGTACACAGGTTCAAGCCCTGCTCCAGGAAGATCCCACATGCCACAGAGCAACTAAGCCCGTGCGCCACAACTACTGAGCCTGTGCTCTAGAGCCCGCGAGCCACAACTACTGAAGCCTGCACGCCTAAAGCCCGTGCTCCACAACAAGAGAAGCCACCGCAATGAGAAGCCCGTGCACGGCAATGCACAGTAGCCCCCGCTCGCCATACCTAGAGAAAGCCTGCGAGCAGCAACGAAGACCCAACGCAGCCAAAAATTAAAACAAGTAAAATAAATAAATTTATTAAAAAAAAACAAAAACCCAAACCCAAGAAGTGATAACACAGACTCTGCTGATCAGTGACCTGGTTTAATTAAAAATAAGTCCATAGAAGGGAGGTGAGCCATCAATGAAGGCCACCCTGAGCACCATAGAACAGGTGTGTGTGTGTGTATAAGCACCAGGTGAGACAGACAGGGAACCTGGACCCACCCCTGGGGGAGGAGAGGCCACAGTGCCCGTCCTATGTATCACGGCTCCTGCCAAGAATGTCCCATCAACAGGGGTCCCACCCCAGGCAAGACCAAGCAGACCCAAACCAGAAACAAATTACCTCTTAGCCAATGAGCACCTCCACACAAGTTTGTCCTAAGATAAGCTGGAGAAACCTCAAATGGAAATCTCCAGAATGTTGCCACCCCCTCCACTCAGCTCTGAATCACTGGCTGCAGGCTGCACACAGCAGCACCAAGGACATGCAAAGAGGTGCATGGTGGGCACATGGTATACATGGCCCAGGTGAGGGTATAGAGCTCATCACAGGATCCTCAGATAACTGGATCCAGAGCAGCCCCGGAACATAAAATGTGAAATGTTTCTACAGCAGTGGCAGGAACACACGACTTGGACCTTTATATTTTATATAAAGCAATATAAGCAAAATTGATTTATAAGCAATAAAAGGGTAATTCATGTATCCTCTGAGCCAAAAATTCTTCATGTACAAAAGAAAAAAAAAAGCTGCCCTTTTTACTCATGAGGCTGGTTTAAGGATCAAATGAGATAAATTTTTTTGATGTGGACCATTTCTTTAAAGTCTTTACTAAATTTATTACAATATTGCTTCTGCTTCATGTTTTGATTTTTTGGCCCCGATGCATGTGGGATCTTAGCTGACCAGGGATTGAACCTGCACCCCCTGAACTGGAAGGCGAAGTCTTAACCGCTGGACCGCCAGGGGAATCCTGAGATAAATTTTTTGAACTGATGCTTTGGCTTTAAAATATAAAGGATTTGGATTCTATTTTATAATAAATCTGTTTTTAATATAAAGATGTCTACCTAAAATCGTTGTATAAAATCAATTCCAGAAAGACAGATTCACCGTGTTTGCCCTGAGGTTTGTGGGCCCTGCCCACCACTCTGCACCCCAGTTGAGAAGGCCCGAGCCATTCACTGGGCACACGAGTTGAGCTGGGCTGCCTGCTCTGGTTAACGCTCAGACTGGTGGTGGGTCCTCCTTGGACTGGGATAATCCACAAGTGGGTAATCAAGAGGTAATGACACAAGCCCCTCCCCCTCCCTCCCTCCGTCCTCTTCCCTCCCCCGAGGGCTGCACAACAGAGGCCAGTGCTAAACTCCTCAGTGTATGTAGATCCTGTCAGAGATCACTCTGGGCAAGTGGGTCGTGATCCGCATTCGCACCCAACAGCAGTAGTCCATGGGGTGGTAGCGAGCGCAGGGGGTAGCCGGAGGTCAGGGTGTGGGTGACAGCGCTGATGATGGGGGACGTGTCCGTGGAGCTGCTGTTGCAGTAGGTCTCCATCTTCGCGACCCTCTCGTCAAAGTACTTCCTGCCGTAGTCCTTGCGCACCCCCTCAGGCAGCTCGTCCCACATCTTACTGGCGATGGCATGGATGCGCTCAGCGCCGTGGAGGCTGGTGGTGGCGATGAAGTTGCCGGGTTCCACCACGCCGACCTTCACTCCCAGTGGGTGCACCTCGTAGCGTAGGCAGTCGGAGAAAGCCACCCCAAACCTGGTGATGCAGTACGGGGCGCCGGCCGCGTGGGCCATGCGGCCCAGCATGCCGCTGGTGTTGACCACGCAGCCTGCGGAGCAAGACAGCAAACTCCTGCTCATGCAACAATACCTGCAGAGGGTCTGGGGCCTGGCATGTTTCTGGAGGTCTGGCCAGAACCCAGCCTCCTGGCCCCCGACAGCTATTTTGCGGCCTGTCAGGCTGGGGCTCCGCCTTCTGAACCAGCCAGGGTCAGGGGGCCCCCTCGCTTATAATGAAGGCCAGCTCAGGCCCACACATCAGCGTCAGCATCTCTGGTATTTCCTGGGTAGCTGGCTGTTCCCAGGCAGGACAGGGGAGGAGGAAAGAGTGGAAAGCAGGCCTACATAGTGGCAGGGCACAGTAAAATGAGCAACACACAGCGAGCTCTGTCTCGCCTGCCATGTTCTCCTATTGCCAGTAACCCCAAATTGTTATCACCTGGCCGGGCTCTGTCGCCAGGCAGGCAGGGGCAGGGTTCTGATCCTGACTGCAGATCTAAGACATGCGGACAGAGTCTCAGGCACCGGGAGAGAGTGGGGAGCTGGAGAAGCTCTCCCATAGGCCCCGCCTGGGGGTGCTAGGAGCTGACCACAGCCTCTCCCAGCCGTGGGGCAGGGGATGGAGGAGCCATCCAGCCTGCCCGGTAAGCCCAGGCAGACTTGAGACCCACTCGCCCTGGGTGTGCACCCAGGAAGTTAAGGCACAGCCCCACCTGGGCACTGTGACGAGACACCTTTCAGAAACCTCCATGTTGGAAGCTGCTGAAGGACTGGGGTTTTCTTCCGAAACCCTACAGCTGCTCTCTGGGTTCCTCCTGTCATTGCTGGGACACTGGGACGGACGGTATGGGTCTTCCCCTTTTTGCCGTAATTGTTTGCTACTATTGGGAGAAAATCTGAGTCAGTGACTTAGGTGGTTTGCTTACATTTGGCCACCTAACGTGGTTTGGGCGTTTGTTTCGGCAATTTCTAATCTTGATTATCACTATTATTATTTTCACCTACTACCACAATTGTCTCATTGGTTAACTATGGCATAGTAACCCATAGAATGGATGTACCAACATTTTCTTAACCACACCCCTGTCCATACCTGATGTGTACACACAGCTCTGTGCACAAAGGTGGTTATTTGTCTAGATTAGGTTCCCAGACGGGGATTACAAATGTAATCTTTTAGCCTTTGGTGCAGACTGCTGACCTCTTACCTGCTCTGCTTTCTGAAAATCACACATCCCTTTCTGCCCCCCCGTCCAGGGCACCCCCACTGGTCACCATCCACGGCCCAGTGTGGCCCCTGGGGGTCATGCACTCAGCCAGTAAGGGCAGTGGATGTTGAGTCTAATGAGACCTATTTCCATTCTGAGCAAAGATGAAAAGGTAGAGCAGGCCCAGGGGGCAGGAAGAAGGTCCCTTTCCAACTCAGCTGTGGCCCTCTAAATGAGGGGGAGAAAGGGTTGTCCCCCGCACTCTGCCCCAGAGGTTTACTTCCACCACCTCCTTGTAGGTCTCCATGCTGGTGAACTCCACATCCCCCAAACGCTGAGATGCCCGCATTGTTAACCAGGCCCTACAAGCGTGGGCAGGAGGGGACAGAACCGCACTCATCACAGGGCTTGGCCTCTGGATATCACCCATCAGCCTGCAGGCCATTCCCCTCCTCACTTTCATTCCTTTCCCCCATAACTTGCCAGCTTCTTGTCCAAGGCTCTCGGGACACGTTCTAGAGTCACCCAGGAATGACAGGAGATGGAGAGGCCTAAGCGGCTGGCTGTGACCGTCCCTTCAGTCTCGTGTCCAATTCTCATCTCACTTCTGCCTGCAGCGACTCTCTGACCCATCATGACCCAGCCCTCCTCCAGCCTGGAGCCCCACCTCACCTCACTCGTTTCTACCCTATTCCCCCCAGTCTCATCCCACTCCCTGCACCTGGGCACCTGTTTATTCATTCCTGCCTCTGAGCCTTCACTTGTATTCTCCCTCTTGCCAGAAACCAGGGGAACCTCAGGAGTCTTCCAGGCCAAGCCCTCTCTGGAGGACCAGAGAGGGGACGCGGCGTCCAAGGTCACACAGCAAGTTAGAGGCTCAGCCAAGCCTCGATGTCGGGTGGGGCCCCCAGTCCAGCTCCACTCCAAGACCCTCCTAACCGCTACTCCATCCTCTGTGAACCATGCACTATTGGCTGGGTGTCATGTGGTGAGCCCCTGGCACCTGGTAAGCTGTTCATCAATATGAACAATGGACACACCTGGTCTTTGCAGGTAGCGAACACCCCTCAGCTTTGTGTGGTCCCATGGGGCTTAGTACGGGGTCAGAGCAAACATACACTCTCTGAGTATACTTGGGTTGACTGTTTCCTGCAAGGCCAGTTAAGGGCCAGATAAGTAGACTCAGAGAACTATGTGCTAGAAGGATCACTGGAGTCCGTTTAGCCTGATTACTACTCTCACAGCTAGGGAAACAGAGGACCCAAGGGGGAAGCCTGGCTCTGGTGTGACCAGTGGGGCTGAGGCAGAGGCAGAGCTGAACTGGGGGACGGGGCAATGAGGAGGCAGCCTTGTGCTGCAGGGCCCCCTCTGAGCTGTCTTTTGGGTGTAAGGACTGGATGGGCTGGAGCCTCAGGACGGCGGGGCCCTGCCTCTTCTTTGTGGAATCCCTCAGGATTTAGTCTCCCGTGGCCATGAAGGTGCTCCTTGCTAAGGCATAGCCTCAGGGCAGAGCTGCCTCCTGGGGGGCTGACCCCTGCCTGTGGGAACTCTGGCCCTGCATCACCCCTCGTTAATCATGGAAATGAGTCTGTGTAAATGACAGAGTAATTGGTCTCTAGCTTCTTTCCTTCGTGTTACCCAAATTAAAGCTTCCTCAACTGACCTCTGGTGCCTTCTCCTTCAATTATGGAAAATTAAGGTCATTTATTAGAGGAAGGAAATGGCTGGTTAACAAAGTGCTCATGACGCTCTCACCCCCACTCCCCACGCGGCCACGCCGAAGCCTCCCCCGGCTCAGCTCTCAGGGCTGACCTCACGCAGCCACTCCCCCCCCCACTGCAGACTGTCCCCTGCAAGTCTTTGCCCCACTCCTGTCACCAGGAGAAGCAGAAGGCCTCTCACCAATTGTCAATGCTGCCACTTCACGCTCCACCTTCCACACCATCAGCCATGCATTTTCTCTCTTATGCAACTTCCACTCCTCCGTTGCCCCGGCTCCCTCCCTTCAACATTGTACACAGCAGATGCTCAATAAATGTTTGTCTGTAAATACCATGTCCCCATATCCTAAAGAACTTTTTCTTAATCACGCTACCCCCTCACACCACCGTCTTGCTCTCCTTCCCTCCATAGCCAGGCTTCTGAGAACACAAGCTACACTCTCCAGTTTCCCAGTTCTCTGTCCCAGCCCCATGCTGCTCCAGGGTGTTGAGGGCGGCCCATGCTAAGGACGTCTCCCTCATCCCTCACCCCCGCCATCTTCACTGGCCTCAACCTCTCCCCCCGCACCTGGTGTGCTTACACCACTTATGCATCCTGACCCTCACTCCTCCCTTCGCATTAATGATACCCAAGCATCTCCTCCATCTTCCCTGACCCCTTTCTTCCACCTGCCGCCCAATGTCCTGTCCTAGTGCACCTTCCCTCAGATGACACTCAATGCTTAGGCAGCCTCCTCTTCTTTATGTTCATGGAAATTTCCAGCTGCTTTGTGTTTGATTCATATGGCACAGTATCACACAACATAAAATACATACAGTCCTTTTATCCAGCTAAAATTTAATTACATCTGACGCCGATAACGAAAAAAGTTTAACTGAACTTGACCTGTGGAAGCACACTGTTCCTGGATCACAACTCTGACGACATGATAAGTAGCAACGGTCTGTGGACAAAGGAGCTCACTGGAGTCCTCAGCCAGCATTCTGAATAAACTCATGACATTCCTGCTGGTCTGGGTGACAGTTGTTCTCCTGCAACGGCCCCATCGCCACCTCCGAGTAACTGTTCCAATGTACCCCCGGGGAGTCATGGCTCCTCCCAACCCCACCTCCTCCTCCAGACCATCGCTCTTACCTGCATGTCCCACAGGTCCCCAACTCAACCTAACCAACCAACACACCAAGCGCCCAGTGGCCCAAGCCTGCTCCTCTTGCTTGCTAATAGTTTCACTGTCATCTTCAACTCCTCCAGCCCCTTTGTCTCTTCCCCATCTAATGAGTCAAGAGTACTATTAATATTACTGAGAAAGATCAAAAGGACAGCTGCCAGGCCCTGAACTAGGCACTTTGCATCCACTCATTCTCCTGATCCTCACAACCAACCTATAAAAAAGTACGATAGATACTAAATTGTTCCATATCTGGATGAGGCAACTGAGGCTCAGAGAGGTTAAGCACCTTGCTCAGTGTCACCCAGCTAACCAGTGGACAGGAGGGCATTAGGACCCAGGTCTGTGTGAGGACACAGCCCTGGCACTTAACCCTGTTCTGCTGTTGCCTTCCTTTGCTGCGTCCTCAGAATCGGTGCCTTCTTTCCTGTGTCTACAGCATTAGTTTGGGTCCCTGTTGCCTCCCTCCTATGTTGTTGGAGAAGCCCTCCCGGGTCTCCCTGTCACAGTCTCTTTCCTCCTCCTCCATCCTGATCTGACCCCCTCCGGCAGATTCTCCTCCTCAGTCAACCACTTCCTGCTCCTATGCTTCCCTTCCAGAGTGGGGCGTGCGAGGCCTCCTTTCCCATGTTTCTCACCCACTCTCCACCAAGGACTCTGCCCTCTCTGAGCCTAAACAGCCTGCCACTCCTCTGACATCACAGCCCCTCCTGCCTCCACTGCTTCCTGGCTCCGCTCAGCTCCCCTGCCCCTCAGCCTGAGAGCAGCTTTAGTTGAAATGCCCCTGCCATGGTCAGATTGACATGTGAGCCTCACAGATGGACAAGCTGAGAGCCTCACAGGTGAAGGGACAAGCCCAAGATCACACTTCTAGTAAGAGGCTAAGCCCAGAGTAACTCCAGTCTTCTCACTCCCAGACCAAGGGTGCCCCAGATGTAGGGACTTCCCTGTCCGTGGCATAATGTCTCCAGTGCTATAACTGTTCCTCATAGGTCCCACTGTGAAGCCACTGACTTCCACTTGGCTGGTGCCCAGCTACAAACTTCTCCTCCCCGCTCATACCCTTTCGGGTGCTCAGCACACTACCAAGTATACAGTAGGCACTCAATAAATGTTTACTGAATGAAAGATAAGGGATGGTTTCAAGATCAGGCCAGGCCCACAGCCTGCTCGTTGGTCTACTCACTTGGCCTTTCCCTGCAGTGGGGAGGAGAGGGCTGGTTACAGGCTCTGGATGTCCAGTCCCTCAGAGCCCTGCTGGGGAGCAAAGGGGCTCGTGGCAGATGGCTCACCAGCTCTAATCGGACAACGCCCTTCATCTCACCACCACGGCTGGCTCCCCTGGCTTTGGCAGCAACTGTTCCACAGAGCCAGGGTGAAAGGCATCAAACTCGCCATCAAAATGTGCCCTCAACGGTGCGGGCAATGGGAGTGGGGAGAATGCACTTGTCTCCCGGAAGGTTCCTGCTGGGGTCGATGGGTGGAGTACGAGTCAGAGCGGCCACCAGCTTAGGAAAAGCATCTGGTCTGAAAGCTCAGGGAGGGCACCACCTGGAGGTCAAAGACAGTATTGCCTGAGAAGGCGGGAATTTGTGCTGTTTTACCAGGAAAAAGACAGTTGGGAGGGGGGGCAGGAAGAGAGAGAAAGAGGGAGAGAGAGACATGTACAACCACGTATCTGACAGATTTATTTTCTTTTTCAGACCTAAAAATCTTCACATCTTTCTTCCAAAAAATGCAGTATTGGTTAAGTAAGGTCATGGTGAGTGGTTTAACAACCCTTCCTGAAATGCATCGAGCAGAAAAAAGCAGCAGGGAAAGGTTTGTGTGTCAGGGTGGTGCTGGGGTTTAAGCCCAATCCAAGGGCAGGGGGTGAGTGCTTCCCCCTGCAACCCAGGGTCCTCCCTGCCTTGCCCGGTTAGGCTAACTGGCCAGACTAGTACAGGGAATGGAGGTGATTCTGCCCTGGCGGCAGAGGACAACAAGAACCAGGGTCTGTGTACTCAGGTGTATCCCTTAAGAGGTGCCCAGTTGTTCCAGCTACAGTTGGAAATAAGGGCATCGCCACCTGTCCTGACCTGCTCAGGTTAATGCAATGAGGAAATTGCTTTTTAAAAAAACCTGTTATATGACAAAGCTCTATGCAAATTCAGGTATTATTAAACAGGAGAAAAGTGTCATTCACTCGGCAAACATTTCTTGGGCCTCTGTCATGTTCTAGCACTGTGCTAAGAACACAGACACAAAAATAAATAACTCAGCCTCTGTTCGCAAAGAGTCAAGTTTTAGGGAAGGAGGCAGATGGGTAAGCAAAGAATACGGGGTGACTTTGCTGTATGAAAGCTTGTGGGAGGTGGGAGGCTGCACAGAAGGTGGGGTGGGCAGGGAAGAGCCTCCGAAGGCAGTGCCAGCTGAGGACATTAACAAGAGGGGGCCTGGGGATGGGGCACTTCAGGAGGAGGGGCACTACGGTCCTGCCGTAAGCCACTGCAGGCAGGGCAGAGGCAGAGGAAGTGGTGGGACATGAGGCAGGAGAGGTGGGCAGCGGTCTGCTTGGGGTCAGGGGTGAGCTGCTGGAGGATTTGAATGAACTAGACACCATTTATTGTTTACTGTGCTTCACACTGTGCTAAGCATTGGACATGCATTATCTCATTAGTCCTCACGCCCTAAGCAGGTTGTATTACCATATTTCCTGGATTCTATGACACATACTTTTTTCACCACAGGGATGAGCTACGATCGATGTGAAAATTAAACACTGTCAGTCATAATTTAATTGGTAGTGACTTTTCTCAGTGGTCTACAGAACAGTGATGCATCTTATGAGAGGAAAGGAGTAGCTGCCAGAGGATGAAGTGATGGAGAAATGCCTACTCTCGGCCGAGGGCTTGCCTGGGCTACATCTGGTACTGAAACAAACATCCCCAGGAAGGCCAGAGCGGGAAGCACGAGGATGGTCAGCATACACCGGTGGAAAGTTCTCTGCAGGTTGGGCTGAGTGTCAGTGGTTTGAACCAGGAGGACCCTAACCCCAGGTTCTCCAGGAGGCCTCCCCAGTGGCCCTGGAAGAAGCAGCACGGTGTAGCACCAGGAATGCCAGCCACATCCAGAGTCACCTCTGCACAGAGCAGCCAGGTGTGAGGCTCAGTCCACGCTGAACCCCGCTGGTATGCCAGTCTTCCCAAACGACATGGTGTTCCAGCTATGGGGGAGCAGATGAGCCTGGAGCTCCTGCTGCCGTCCCCACAGAGGGCTGCACCAGAGAAGAGCTCCCTGGACGCCATCTTCAAGTCCAGAGGCTGGAGGGGCTGGTGCCCACAGACACCTCTCTTTCCCACAGACAGCACGTGGACATTAGGAAAACACATATCTTGTTTTAATTCAGTCTTCATATCTGGTTCCTCAAATGCCCCTTGGGGTAGAGCCCGCGTGGCCTGAGTCTCCGAGGGACGCTGATGTCTACTCCCGATAGCATGGATTCCAGCTGCTATCGAGAGCTGAGTGACATTTCCTCCTCTGGACTTCGTTAACCCTGCTGCCGTCTGGCAGCAGCTCTCGGGCCCCACGCCAGACCTCTCCTGTGCCTCTAGCCAGCATCAAGCCAATGTCCCTGCAGTTCCTGGGGGAAGCCCCTCACTCTAGGCCAGGGTCCCGGCAGGAACTTAGCTTGGCAGCTAAGAGCCTTCTCACAGAGGAAACCGGGGGTTAATCTCACAGCCCACAGCTTCAGGCTCAGCATTCAGGCCCCAGGAGAGAAACCCCACCCTCCTACCTTCTCCAGACATTCCTCCCAGGAGTCCTCATCCGCCTCTGAGCAGCCTGCACGTCCTGCTGTCAGTTTGCCTCCAGCTGTTCAAAGGAAACTTTTCCCAACCCCCCTCAGCCCACAGGCCGCAGACTATGGCAGTCTGTCCCCTTCCGGATCCACCTGTCCCGGGGCCCAGGCTGCACTGCCCGGGCCACACTGCCTCCCTGGCTCCAGGGTTTCTGTCTTTGTCCATGTCTGTCTTGCTGCTCAGGGACAAGCATTCGGTCCTACTGTGTTGGTGCCTGTGTAACCGGTTTATTGATAAACCCACTTCTTTCACTATCCCTTTAAACTTCGTCTGTAAGCTACTTTACCACCCCTGGATGAAATTTCAGGCAAGTCTTGTAGCTTTTCCACTCATTCTCAGATAACAGAGAACCTCTTTGTCTTGGCAGGGAGTCCAGTTCAGTCTACTAATCAAATAACTCCTGTCCAGTCTGGCTTGAATACCCAAACTCTCAAACTTATATCCAGTTTGGATCTAGAGACTGTCATACAGAGTGAAGTAAGTCAGAAAGAGAAAAACAAATATCGTATATTAAAGCATATATGTGGAACCTAGAAAAATGGTACAGATGAACTCGATTGCAGGGCAGAAATACAGACACAGATGTAGAGAACAAACGTATGGACACCAAGGGGGGGAAGTGGCGGCGGCGGGTGGTGGTGGTGTGATGAATTGGGAGATTGGGATTGACATGTATACACTGATATGTATAAAATGGATGACTAATAAGAATCTGCTGTATAAAAAAATAAATAAAATAAAATAAAATTTAAAAAAACCACAACAATTTATATCCAGTTTAGAGCCTGCCCTGACCCAGGCCTGGCAGGGCTGTGGGAAGTGGAAGTGGGGTGCCAGGTAGCAGGGCTGGAAGCTGGCCTTCTCACTATTTTCAAGTTCGCCGTCCTCTCCTATTCCTTAATCTCTGACCCTTCCAGGGCTGGATGCAGGGGCTGGCTAATGAAGGGGCAAGATGTAGTCTTCTGAGGGTGGTGCCACTGTTGTCTGCTCTTGGAGCCCTGGGACAGCAGGTGCTCAAGAGCTGGTCCTCCCTTCGTGGGACACTTTTGTGGTTTCCGCAGAGATCCTTCCACTGGACCATTCCCTCCTCTACCTGGGCATCTCCTCCCTCAGCCTGGGCGCTTCAGTGGGACACCCTTCTGGCTGAGTCACATGCACCCTCCTAGAGGTCTCACTGCACAGGTGCCCTTAAGATGACTCCAGGCAGCTCTCCCATTGTGCATATCAGGTCCAGGCGGCAGTGTCCTGCCTGGGTAGAAGGACAGCCCTCTCTCTAGGGGCTCTCTTTGCTCTGCTTCCAGATGAGCCACTCCACCCTCATTTGGGGGCTTTTAGACTTCTTTTGGTAAACACTAACACACCATTTTGTGACCTCCAAACTCCAAGGCACAAAATGTAAGTTCTCCAAGTAAGTTCTCTTGAAGCCCACCTCATTTTAGTTGAGACCAGAGGGAAAACAGCACAGCACCCTAACTACTCTTTCCAATCTTGCAACCTCTTCTACCTCAATTTATTACAGCATCGAGGCAGGTCATGGGCTAGTCCCAGCAGAAAGGTTTCACAGTCTCTCAGCATTTATCGTTAGGCAGTCTAGCACCTCAAGGCAGAATGTGAGGACACTCAGCACATATTATATGTGAGCATCTATCACACGTATTAGAAACATGGTGACAAGAGGAACAAGTCTGGAGTGTTGTAATATTACAGGATGAGCCAAAGGAGGAGGCAGCAAAGGAGACGGAGAAAAACCAAGAGTGCAGGGTGTCCACAAAGTCAAGAAACAAAGCGTTACAAGCGAGAGTGGTTTGTTTGGTCAAAGCTGCTGACAGGTTGCGTATGAAAATGGTCTGAGAAGTAGCCAATGGATCTGACAAAATAGGGGCTGCTGGCATCCTTGATAAAAGCCGTATCAGAGGCATTCAGAGCCCCGCCTGGTCTGGTCCTGCCTTCCTTTCTCAGCTTCCTCTTCCTCCACAAAGGGCACTAGGCTTCAGCTACCTCAAAGTACCAGTGATGGCTGGATATGCCACCTCCGCCCATCACGGGCAGCTCCTGTTCGTCCTTACAGATGGTGATGAAATGCCATCTTGGCCCACCAAGCCTTCCGTGCGCTCCCAGAGAGGCAATCTTTTCCTCCTCCGATACAAATCTTCCCGCTACCACCCCCCATGCTCATTCACACTGCGCCCCTCTCACTTATTGGGCTTCAGCCACAGAGGCCTCCTGCTGTTTCTCTAGCCCCCCAGGCACACACTCTCCTTGGGGGTTTTGGCTTGGCCGTCCCCTTTTCCCACACGCATCTGCATGACTTGCTCCCTCACTTCTCAGTGAAGTCCTTCTTCCCTCTTTAAAACCCTTCCACCACATTCACCCTCCATCTTCTTTTCCTGCTTTATTTTCCTCCATAGCTTTTATCATCCCACAGAGAAGCAATTTACTTACTTACTGTATTCCTTGTCTATCTCCTCCCCCCACATAAACTCCACAGGGCAAGAACCTGTCACTGAATTGGTACATGCTGTAGCTCCAACAGAGAATGTTGTTGGATCATAGCAGGTGCTCAATAAACATCTTTTGGTGAATAAACAAATAAACAGAGTGGTAGGAGCAAAAGCCCCATCTAACTAGGTTGGGGGAAAAAATGGAAAGTAAATGAAAACATCTAGTACAAGAAACCCTCTCGGGGTGCTTTTCTATAAAGGAAAGCAGAGAAATGGGGTGGTAGCACACACAGGAAGTGGAGTTGTGTCGTGGTGTGTGTGTGCGCACACGCATGTACATGTGCCAAAGTGATTTGGTAGAGAGTGAGGGGTTAGTGATGTGGGAGGGTGGAGACACCTATCTGGTGGAGCCAAGTCCCTGAGCTGGCCTGAGGCACTGAGATCTGAAGCACAAGAGGAGGGGTAACTAAATAAGAGCAGGCAGAGTGTTTGGCAGAGGTAGCTAGAATCTATCATGCGGCTTAACATCTCAGAACCAGCTTGGAAGACTAAGCTCCCATTTTCAACTCCTGCAGCACTTTATCCATAGTCCCTAATGGATCTGACCATTTTCTGGTTTGCATAACTAGTTCAGACCTCTAGTGACTTCTGCCCCCTCTAGCTCTTAACCAGAACAGACAGACCATGACACCGTAATAGTCAAGAGGTAGACACCACCAGACATAACCTGGCAGTGATTTGCCTGGTATTCTCCTCAAAGTACGTGTCACTAACTCATAACATCACCGCTGCAGGAGTGGAAGGACCTAAGATCACCCAGTCGGACTCTCTCGTTATAAGTAAGAGCAGACTGGGGCTTGGGGAGGCGAAGTGCTTGCCCAGTTCCCAGGTTAGTGGCTGATCTAGGACTAGCACCCAAGGCCCTGACTCCCTCTCGAAAGCTCCTCTGCAGCATTAGGTCCGGGTGTGCTCCCACCTTGTCCCTGGACAGGCCAGCACAATGGCACAGGTGCTGAATATACGAATGAGGAATTTTAAAGGCACAAAGCGTTTTGAGGCATCACGACTCCTGCCAGGACCTGTTAAGGCAGGTCCACATTATACAGAGAACCCAACCTTCAGCATGGCCACACCCATTTCCCCCCAAATCCCTTCACCATTAGAGGGAGTAGGCACTGGTATCGATTTCGAGGGGAGCACTTTGGCAGATTTGAATAAATTCTAAAATCTGCACACCTTTCCACCTAGCACTTTCACATCTAGAAATTTTTCCTAAGAATTACTAATGAAAGGTAGGTGCAAGACTATTCACTGTGGCTTTGTTTATAATAACGAAAGTAAGAAATACAGTGCACAGATGAATTGTAGTTACTTTGGGGCAAGAGACTGAAATGAAAAGACTTCACTTTTTTACACCACATATTTCTGTATTGTTTGAATCTATTAGGAATATGTACTACTTCCATAATGCAAAATAAATAAAAATTAAAAGGACAAACTCTTCTCTGATCTAGAAATATGTTCAGACCATGACAATGCAAATTACTTTACTATTTATACTTGTTCATATTCTTGAATTTTTTACATTGAACAGATACTGTTTTATAGATATTAAACCTAGTAAAAAAAAAAATTCCTTCCCAGGGTTCCTACTGCCTTCAAAATAAAGAAAAATATCTCATCCACTGAGCAGAGACAGCAAGTTGTCCTGAATACCCATTCTTCCTTTCTTCTATAGCAGTAAAACCCCTGACTTAAAGCAGGGTACATGTTGTTTCAGAATACCAATTACATTTCCCAGAATCCCTAGCAGTCAGGTAGGCCATGTGACTAAGCTCTGCCCAACAGAGTGACAGCATGGGTACTATATGTGCAACTTCTGGGTCATGCCTTTAAAGAACAGTAAAAGAAGCACTCACAGTAAGAGAAATACAAATTAAAACTATATTGAGATACATTTCTCACCTAACAGATTGGCAAAAATCAAAAGTTTGAAGTACACTCTGTTGGTGAAAGTATGCAGAAACAGGTATTCTCATACATTACTGGTGGGAATATAAAACTACACAACCCCTATGATAGGAAATTGGGGGATATCTTTTAAAATGATGACTTATTTCATTAACCCTTTGACCTAAGAGTAATCTCATTCCTAGGAATTTACCCTAAAGGTAAACCTCCAAAAAATATGTGAAAAATACATACTCACAAGGTTATTCATTGTGGCATTATTTGTAATTGCAAGATATTGGAAAACAACCTAAATGCTCATGCGTATATAGGAAACCAGTGCAGTAAACTATGGTCCACCCACACAATGGAGTACTATGATGCTGTTTAAAAAAAGTGAGGAAGATCTCTGTGAATTCACATGGAGTGGTTTCCAAGATATATTGGTAAGTTTCTTAAGTACAAAAGAGTATACACATTTGTGTAAGAAGGGGGAAATGAAAGAATGGAGTGGAGTAGAAAAAAATAGGAGGTGGGAGAGTAACACTACTTTGAGTTTACCTTTTTATATAATTTTGACTTTAGATACTTGTTAATGTTTTATATCTTCTAAAATTAAATAAATCAAGAAGAATAGGGGGAACAAAATACAAACAAATGAATCAAACTTTTTCAAATTAATAATAATTAATCCAAGTAACTTTAAACACAGTGCTTTGTATACCTTTGGTCAATAGATAAAAAACACTTTAAAGAAATCTTAAGCTCTACTGTGGTGGCCACAGTAGACTTCCTTTCAGGACAACCTGCTATGGGAGCAGCTGACAGAAGGTCTCCAGCTGCCGCAACTTCAGATCCACTGCGGCATGAATGCCATGGCCACGGCCATATGTGCCTGAGTTACTCTCAGCCAATGGCCAAGCATGACAAAAGTACAGGGCCATTCCTGCCCAAGGCAGGTCTCCTCTAATAAATAACCTTTGCTGGGGACGTCCCCATCGTCCCAGCCGAGACTCTCAGACTGAACTGCAGTCTGACCTGCGCCTACCTATTTCTCTTTTCACAGACCTGCATTGCAGTCTAAAGGATTGCCCTGACTTTTCCTGCTCTCTGCCCTTTAGCCATTACAGGCATTCCCTAGATCAAGCTCTTGTACATCGAATCCTATTTCGGCACCTGCTTCTTGCAGGATCTGGCCTGACACAACAACTTAGTAGCTTTGCTGTTTGTAATGGTATGAATGTAGCAATTCTGAAGCATTTGTGTATATATTGTAGGATTAACTAAATTAGTAAATATATCAATATAGTTGGGAATCAGCATGCTAACTGCAGGAAAAGAAACAAATACGGAATGAGGGAAGCAGGAAGAATGCTGTTGTGTTGAATTGGAATAGGTCAGTATAACCTCATGAACTGTGTGTGTGTGAGTGTGATATTTATAGGAAATGTATATAGGAGATATAAATAGATATAGTGTGGGTATATGTATATATGTGGGTATGATTATATATACGTCTTCTAGCTTCGTCCGCTGAGGAGATCAAGGAGCAGCAATGCCCCATTAGCAATGAGAACATCTAACGCCCAGATGTTGGTGTCTAAATTCCATTAAAAGGAACCAGGTAAAAACACATGTCTACACAGAGACATGTATGTGAATGTTCATAGTGACATTAGTCACAATGGCCAAAAATCCAAACATTTTTATCCAAATATCTATCAACTAGTGAATTTTTTAATGTACCATATCCATACAATAAAATAGCAACCAGTAGTAAAAAGGAATGAACTACTGATACATTCTACAATATGAATGAATCTCAAACACATTATGCTAATAAACCTGGCACATAAGACTACTCATTGTATGATTCCATTTATTTGAATAGTCCAGAAAGGCAAATCTAAAAAGGCAGAAATCAGTGGCTACCTAGAACTAGAGGTAGGTGTGGGTAGGTGTGCAAATGATCAAGAGGGAAATTTTTGAAAGTTGGAAATGTTCTAAAAATGGATTGTGGTAAATGTTGCAGAACTTGCTAAATTAGGGGAATTGTCTCCCAATTACTTTTGCAGCTTCATGTCCCAATGCTTCCTTTCATGCATCCTAAATTCCACTTTATGAGTCCCAGTGGAGCCTCATACTTCCAAGTCTATGGTTAGGTTACTCCTTCTGTCTGACAGGTCATTCCCCCCAGTTTCCTCCTATGACAGCATTATTCATTCTCCATGTCCCAGAACAAGTGTCACCCCTTTTGTCATGCCAGAGTCAATCCCTTCCTTCTGTGCATTCTCATTAAACATTCTTTGCACAACCCTGAGAACACTCTCCACTCTAATTCTTCCAGTTGTGTCTGTGCATGGCTGTCCCATCACCACTGGAAAATGCTCCTTGGGGACAGAGATCAGGTCTTACTCTTCTTCAGCACCTAGCAAAGTGTCAGGAACATCATTAGCATTTGGCAAATGAATGAATGAATGAATGAATGAAGCTATGAAGAACAAGAGACACTGAAGTGAATGGAAAAGATATCAGCTGTTGTAAGCAACAGATGAGCCAGTTGTTGGGAAGGCAATGAAAAAACAACTACAAACACTGGCCCAGGTTCTGGGCAGTACTGATATTAAATACTCAGCTTGAAATAAGATTCTGGGAAGATGGCAGACTAGAAACCACCAGGAATCTGTCTCCCCACCTAGACAATAAGTGCACTGGCAGAATCTGTCTAATGTAACTATTTTGGAATTCTAGAATCTGTTGAAGGCTTGCAACTTCCAGGAGACTGTATGGATAGTAAACTGCGGTTGATTTTGGCCAACCTAACCACTTCTATTCAACATATTACTGGAAGTTGTAGCCAGAGCAATTAGGCAAGAAAAAGAAATGAAAGATATCCAAACTGGAAAGGAAGAAGTAAAACTATCTGCTTGTAGATGATATGATCTTACATGTAGAAAACCCTAAAGATTCCACAAAAGTAAAACCCTGTTAGAAATAACAAGTGAATTCAGCACAGTAGCAGGATAAAAGTCACACAAAAATCAGGCACATTTCTACACACAATGAACACTCTGAAAAGGAAATGACAAAAACAATTCCATTGACAATAGCATCAAAAAAGAATAAAATACTTAGGAATTAGCTTAACCAAGAAGGCGAAAGACTTGCACAATGAAAACCACAAAACATTTCTGAAAGAAATTAAAGGTGAAAGAAATAAATGGAAACACATCCTGTGTTCATGGATCGGATGACTTAATACTGTTAAAATGTCAATACTACCCAAAACAATCCACAGATTTAATCCAATACCTGTCAAAATTGTAATGATGTTTTTTTAGAGCAAGAGAAACCTATCCTAAAATTCATATGGAATCTCAAGGGACTCCAAATAGCCAAAACAAACTTGAAAAAGAAGAACAAAACTGAAGGACTCAGACTTATTGATTTCGAAACTTACTACAAAGCTGCAGTAATCAAAATAGTCTAGTACTGGCATAAAGACAGACCAATGGAATAGAATTGAGAGCCCAGAAATAAACCCTCATATATATGGTCAAATGATTTTTGACAAGTATACCTTGACCACTCACTGGGGAAAGGACAGTCTTTTCAACAAGTGGTACTGGGAAAAGTGGATATCCACATGTAAAAGAATGAAGATGGACCCTTACCTAATACCACACACAAAAATTAACTCAAAATGGATCAAGAACCTACATGTAAGACCAAAACAATAAAACTCTTAGAAGAAACACAGGGCAAAACCTCATGACATAGGATTTGGCAGTGATTTCTTGGATATGACACCAAAGGCGCAAGTAACAAAATTAAAAATAGGCAAATTAGACTTCATAAAAATTTTTAAATTTTGTATATCATAGACACTATCCCCAGAGTAAAAAGGCAACCCACAGAGTGGGAGAAAATATTTGCAAATCACATATCTGATAAGGATTTAATATCCAGAATATATAGAGAACTCCTAAAACTCAAAAACAACAACAAAAACATACCGTTAAGAAATGGGCAAAGGACTTCAATAGACATTTCTCTAAGGAAGATCTATGAATGGCCAGTAAGCACATGAAAAGGTTCTCAACATCAAAAATTATGAGGGAAATGCAAATCAAAACTACAATGAGATATCACCTCACACCCATTATGATGACTATCATCAGAAAAAACCCCCAGAAAACAACAAGTATTGGCAAGGATATAGAGAAATTGGAACCCTTGTGCACTGTTGGTAGGAATGTAGCATGGTATAATCACTGTGGAAAACAGTGTGGCAGTTCCTCAAACGATTTAAGATAAAATCATCATATGATCCAGTAATTCTACTTGTGGGTATATACCCCAAAGAATCGGAAGCAGGATCTTGAAGAGATATTTGTACACCCATGTTCATAACGGCATTATTCACAATAGCCAAAATGTAGAAGAAACCCAAATGTCCATTGACAGATGAATGGATAAGCAATATATGGCATATACACACAGTGGAATATTACTCAGCCTTAAAAAGGAAGGAAATTCTGTAATATGCTACAGGATGGATGAACCTTGAGGACATTATGCCAGTCACAAAAAGACAAACACTGCACGAGTCCACTTATATTAGATACTTAGAGTAGTCAAATTCATAAAGACAGAAATTGTAATGGTGGTTGCCAGGGACTGGAGGGGAGGGGAGAATGGGCAGTTATTGTTTATATTAGGTATAGACTTTCAGTTTTGCAAGATGAAAAGTGTTATGGAGATGGATGGAGGTGATGGTTGTACAACAATGTGAATATATTTAACACCGCTGAACAGTACGCTTAAAAGTGGTTAAGATGGTAAATTTTATTTTGTATGTATTTGATTGCAATTTTAAAACCCTACCAAACAATGACTATGTATAAAAGGACAATGATGGGCTTCCCTGATGGCGCAATGGTTGAGAGTCCGCCTGCCGATGCAGGGGACACAGGTTCGTGCCCCGGTCCAGGAAGATTCCACATGCTGCAGAGTGGTTAGGCCCGTGAGCCATGGCCACTGAGCCTGCGTGTCCGGAGCCTGTGCTCCACAAGGGGAGAGGCCACAACAGTGAGAGGCCCGCGTACCGCAAAAAAAAAAAAAAAAAAAAAAAAAAAAGGACAATGATTATGAAGATGACCCATCTCTTACCTTCATCAAGTAGCCAGCAAATACAAGGAAGCCTTTTGAATGCAGATGCTTGGCCAAGGAGAACCCAAATCCAGAGTCACAGCCTGTGACCAAGACAGCTTTGCTGGCAACCTGTTTTAAAAGGTCAGACCCCACATTAGGAACCCAGGATCCTGAGGGCTGAATGACCAGGCCTCCTCTGGGCAGTAAAAATTAGGGCTTCCTGAGTGGGCCAGGCCTGGCCCTCCCCACTTGTCTCTTGCTGTTTGGAGAAGCATCCTGGTATAGTAGAAATGCTTGGACTCAGAATCAAGAGACCAGGTTCTAACCCAGACTCTACCACCAACTAGCAATATTGCTTGGGGAAGTTGCCTCCTCTTTCTGGACCTCAGTTTCCTCATCTACAATCACCATCATCACCATCACCATCATCACTGTCATCTTCATCGTCAAGTACTGAGTACCTACCATGGGCAAGGCACTGTGCATGCATTATTTTAATTCTCACAGTAACTCCATATAATAAGTATGATTATTATATCACGTTACAAGTGAGGAAATAGACATTTAAATGCCCAACATAATTAGCGATAGATCTGGAACTGAAAGAAGGACTGAGAGATTTCGGAGTCTAAACTCTTAACCCCTAACTTCATTTGATGGGGCAGGGGTTGTTCAGCGAGTGAGAGAGTGGCTCTGAGTGCCCTCGAAGCACAGAAGCCCTTACTCTGAGGGTGGATCAGGGCCTGGGAGCCCAGGGAGAAGGGCTCTGACCAGCTGGCTGGCTCCCAGGTAGCCGGGCTGCCACTCACTGGGTTCACTGAAGCAGCGTCTAAGTCCGACGGTCAACAGGGACAAAGGAGGCAGAGTGGAACAGCAGCGAGCCTCTGCAAGAGGAAAGAAAGCCATGAGCAGAGGCTGTGGTCACACCAGACCCTGTTCTGGGGTGGAAGCAACTCAACAGGCCCTCAGGCACCAGTACCCACCCTACTCACTACTCCCACCCCAAAACCCTGAGGACAACCTGCTGGTACCACTTAGGAGGAGGGCCTGTTTCCTACAGGTTACTAGTCTGGGACAAAGTGGGCCAGTAGTTGCAGTGGACATTTTTGCCACTGTGTAGGAAGAACCTTCCAGTGATAGACCTCTGTTAACAAAGCCTTCTGCAAATGCAACGTCTTAACCCTTAGGGTTTACATGGCTTCCTGATAGTTTTTTTATTTTGAAATAATTCTAGATTCACATGAAGTTAAGAACACAGAGAGATGCCCTGTACCTTTTACCCAATTTCCCCTAATGGTAACATCTTGCAAAACTCTAGTACAATATCACAACCAGGATATTGACATATGCAGTGAAAATACAGAACAGTTCCACCACCACAAGGATCCTTTGTGTTATCCTTTTATAGCCACACCCACTCCCACATCCTCTTTAACCACTAATCTGTTCTCCACCTCTATAATTCTGTCATTTCAAGAATGGAGTCATAGAATATTAACCTTTTGGAATTGGCTTTTTTCACGCACCGTAATTCCCTAGAGATTCACCTGATTGTCTATTGTCGCATGTATCAATAATTTGTTCCTTTTTATTGCTAAATTGTATTCTATGGTATCCTGTACCACAGTTCGTTTAACCATTCAACTATTGAAGGCCATCTGGGTTGCTTCCAATTTAGGGCTATTACAAATAAAGCGGCCAGGAACGTTCCTGTACAGGTTTTGTGTGAACCTGTTTTTCTCTTGGGTAAATGCCCAGAAGAGCAATTGCTGGGGCATACGGTAGTTGCATGTTCAGTCTTTTAAGAAACTTTTAAACTGTTTTCCAGAGGGGCTATAGCATTCTACATTCCCAGCAGTGATCCAGTTTCCCCATATCCTTGCCAGCATTTGGTGGTATCACTATTTTTTATTTTAACCATGCTGGTAACTGTGTAAAGCTATCCACTGTGGTCTTAATTTGCATTTCTCTAATGGCTAATGATGTTGAAAATCTTTCCATGTGCTTATTTGCCATCAGTATATCCCCTTTGATTAAAATGTCTCTTTAAAATCATATTCTATTGTAATTGGAGTGTTTGTTCTTTCACTATTGAGTTCTGAGAGTTCTTTATAAGTTCTAGATGCTAGTCCTTTGTTGCATATGTGGTATGCAAATATTTTCTCCTAGTCTATAACTTGTCTTTTCATCCTCTTAACAGGACCTTTACGTAGAGAAACAGTGTTTCATTTTGATGAAGTCTGATTATTCAATTTTTCCTTTTATGGATCAATCATATTTTGGTGTCAAGTTTCAGAACTCTTTGCCTATGCCCCAACCCAAAGATTTTCTCCTGTTTTTTTCTAAAAGATTTACAGTCTTGGGTTGTTGGTTTTTTTTTCTGTTTTTTCATTTTTTGGCCATACCATGAGGCATGTGGGATCTTAGTTCCCCAACCGAGGATCAAACCCATGTCCCTTGCATTGGAAGGTCGGAGTCTTAACCACTGGACCTCCAGGGAAGTCCCTAGTCTTGTGTTTTATAATTTAAGTCCATGATCCATCGTGAGTTAACTTTTGTATAAAATGTGAGATAAGTCAAAGTTGGTTGTTTTTGCCTATGAATATCCATGCTCCAGCACCATTTTTTGAAAATGTTATCTTTCCTCCATTGAATTGCTTTTGCACCTTTGTCAAATATTGGTTGGGCATATCCACGTGCTTTTATTTCTGGATTCTCTGTTTCATTGAGCTATGCGCTCCCACCTTATTTTTCTTTTTCAAAATTGTTTTTGCTATTCTATTTCCTTTGCCTTTTCATATAAATTTTAGAACAATCTTGTCTTTTTCTATAAAAATCTGACTGGGATTTTGACAGAAATTGTGCTAAACTTGTATATCAATTTAGAGAAAGTCAACATCTTTACTTTTTTGAGTCTTTCAAACCCTGAACATAGTGTGGGTCTCCATTTATTTAGATCTTTGATTTCTTTCATCAGTATTGTATCGTTTTCAATGTACAAATCCTGTATAATTTGTTGTATTTATACCTAAGTAACTCATTCTTTTGAGCAATTGTAAATGGTATTATTTTAGATTTTGATATCCACAGTTCATTGCTAGGATATAGAAATACACTGACTTGTGCGTGTTATCTTGTATCCTGTGTCCTGCTGAACTCACTTATTAGTTCTAGGAGTGCTCTGTGGATTCCTTGGGATTTTCTATGTAGTCCATCATGTAATCTGCAAATAGGGATAGTTTTATTTCTTCTTTTACAACCTGTATGACTTTTATTTCCTTTTCTTGCTTTATTGCACTTCCTTATTGCACTATGGTGAGTCAGTGGTGAGAATGGACATTCTTGCCCTGCTCCCATCTTAGGGAGAAGGCATTCAGTCTTTCACCAGGAAATATGTTAGCTGCATGGTTTTCATAGATGATCTTTATCAAGTTTAGGAAGTTTCCATCTATGCCTATTTTTCTGAGAGTGTTTATCACAAATGAATGTTAAATTTTGCTTTTTCTGCAATAATAGATTCATGTGATTTTTCTTCTTTGGCTTTCAGTTTGGTGGATTACATTAACTGATTTTTAGCAACGAGCCATCTTTGCAGCCCTGGAACAAATTCACTTTTTCATGGCTTACAATTCTTTTCATATATTGCTGAATTCTACTGGCTAATATTTTAAGAATTTTGGCACCTATATTCATGAGGGCTATTGGTCTGCAGTCCTCTGTTTTGTACGGTCTTTGTCTGGTTTTGGAATCAGTTAATACTAGCTTCATAAAGTAAGTTGGAAGGAGTTACTGCTGGGTACGGATGGGAGTTCCGGCTTCCCACTGGGTCTTCACCAATACCTCCCTGGCTGTGAGAGGTCGGAGTGCCTCACTACTGCTCTCCACTGTATGGAGGTGTGTGGTCTCATTATTGTTGAGAGGTGGAGGAAGTCCTAGCTCTCCGTCTCTACTAGGTGTCCTCTGACACTCCTCCACCCCCCACTCCCCACCCCAAGCAGGCAGGGTTCCTTATTACTACTGGGTGAGAATGTAAGTCCTGGCCCCTACTTGGCTTTCTCTGACATTACCCCTGGTGGGGGCATTGGTCACAAGTAAGCAGGGTGGTATGGTCACTACACCCAAAACTAGTTAAATGACTTTATCTAAAGTCAATCACTGTTTTACCATAACCCCAGGATTTGCTGTACAAAAAGAACAAGGTGCCCCTGGCAGAACTGTCCTTGTCCCCTGTCATCCTTTTGCACTATTTGATATTTTAAAAAGTAACAAAAAGGTCACAGCAAGAAAAAAAATTATTTCAAACTGATTTGTTGCCAGATTTTCTCTAATCCACTTCCCCATATTCCAATATATCCACACAAACTTGACTATCTCTGGGTGTATTATACCAGGAGCTACTGCTCATACCCAGCTATCAATGGCATATTTCTACTTCTCCAGAGAGCACAAGGCTCCATCCCTCCACACCCAATCCCCAAGAGGCAGGACCCTGATAAGGTGAGGGCCAAGAACACTGCTGGGGAGCTCCAGCTGACACAGGAGCGCCCTCCTGGACACCACTTGGTTTCTCAGCCTTTCCCTTTGGCCACTGCTGGGACTGCCTCATCCTGCTCTTATTTCTTCTCTCACTTTGCAGCTCCTGCAGGTGCTACGGGATCCCTGGCTTGGGGCTACTTCTCAGTTCAGAGGGCCCTTGGGGCTAGGAAGGCCTTAGCACCTCAATTCTTTAACTTTAGTTAACAAGCACCTGGGAAGCTTGTTAAAATGCAGGCTCCCAAGTCCCTGATTGACATTCTGATTCAGTAGGATGGGGTGGCCCCTGGAAATCTGCATGTTAAACCAACACCTGATTCCAGTACAGGCAGTACTGGGAAAGGCCTGGTTGATGTAGGTCCAGAGCAGCTGTTCTTAGGTTCTCCTCCCTGATTGTTTACTAGAATCACTTGGTAAAACGATCATGATTATGTGCTTACGTTATTAAAAAGAGATCTTACCATTTAGCAATAGATACCTAAACACCAACATGATGTCCAGGATTTGCTTTGAAACAATCCAGTAGAGGGAGGGGGAGGAAAGTGGGTGGGAACACAGATGAAACAAGACTGGTCATGAGCTGATAACTGTTGAAGCCCAGGTATACCAGGGATCAATTTACTACTTTCTACTTTTGTATGCGATTGAAATTCTTCCCAAAATAGTTGAAGAAGAACTAAGGAACCAAGGAAGCTTTTTAAACTATTCCCATGGTTGGCCTCACGCCTAATGAATGAAATCCGAGTCCCCAGGGGTGGGGCATGGGGACTTTTTTTCCCCACTGCGCTCTAGGTGATTCTAACTTGCAACCAGAGTTTGTAACTGCTGCCTTAGGAAAAGAGAAAAAGGACTTTTTCCCCATGGGGTTTCCTTTTCAAGCCTCTTGACTGCCAAGTCCTAATATCTCCGGGGACAAAATCAGCTCTAGGCCACAGCCCAGCCAAGGCAGACACTCCTGTTTGCTGCTAATATCTATTCTTCTCATCTGTCTCACTACCAAAATGTTGTCTGGGGTACCAATGTGCCCAATTCTTTCCAGACTATCGCCTACCCAGCAATCATGTGACCTACCCCTGGTCCATAAGGTGCAAGCAGAAGTCTGCAATGATTGCCGGGAGACTTTTGCTCTCCTGAGGCAGGGGCAGCTCCTCCCTTCTTCCATGCTGCTTTGCTTCTTCCTGCCTGGACTGAGGCTGGAGGTGGAGGAACATCGCGGCAGCCGAGGTGAGGGCCACCATCAGGATGACAGAGCAGAAGGAGACAAGAAGCCTGGGTCCACTGACACCTCTCCAGCCCTGGCCTTCTGGAAGTCTTTGCCCTTCTAATTGCGATGCAGTCCTGATACATTGGCTTATCAAGGCTAAGAATGCCCCTGAGGGGTTAAGTCCGAATCCCATAATATAAAATAGCGAGCATTGCCCTGGAGGATCACCTCTCCCCAGGAGGGTCTTGTGGTGGCAGCAAACTGCTGGTCGCCCAAACCACTTACTCTAAGGGCTATGCCAGTCTCACAGGTGGTACAAGTTATACTCAGGGTAGGCAGTAAACTTGCCGAGGGGTGAATCCCAAAGAGGTGGCCTCCAGATTCAGAGGACGAGAGCTTGCTGATTTCCATCCTAACTTAGAAGAGCAATCAGATGGGGTGGAGAGGTTGCAATCCGGCATTTCCCCACAGGCCTGTGGAAGAACCAGCTGGTCCCCGGAGCACTGGCATCCAGGAGCTCACCGGGCCACATTCGAGACACCACCCTGTGCTGGCCAAGGCATTAATGCTGGCTTCTCTTCCCTCCTTCCAGTCTATGCCTTTATCCCTTTTGTTCCTTCCGTCACGAATCAGCAACAATAACCAGTTACCCCGCTTTCTGCTGAGAGGAGTCAGGAGTCAGCTTGACAGCCTGAATCTAACAAGATGGGTTTAGGAAGGACAAATGTGGATGACGCAAGGGCAGCTGGGGAGGAAGGAGGTCTCACACAGCAGCACCTGTGAAAAAAAATTAGTCTGATCAACTACGAATCACAACTGATGTGGCCGCCAAAAGAAGCTATGTGAGCCTAGGCTGGACAGGAATAGGGAGGCAAGGGCCACTCTCCATTCTGCCCAGGTCAGGCTGCCCTGGAGTATTACATGCCATGCCTGGGCAGGCAGAGCTGAGCACTGGGGCTGAGCCAGCTGGTGTGTGTAACCAGAATCCGGGAAGTAGTGTCCTGGGCGGAGCCAGAGCCTTGAGAAATCCAAAATCTGAGGGCTGTATAGAGCCAGGAAGCAGAGCAGGTTGTCAGGGCAGGGACTGCATCTGGCCACTTCTGGGGGAGGTTTCATCTGGATAGGTGCTGTGTACCAGGTGACTGCTGCTGTGAGCCATGTAGGGTAGGGGAGGGGGGTGTTCTGTTTCCGGCACCACATCTCAAGAAAGAGCTCAGGCCAAATGGGCATCATTAAGGTGGGAAACCTGGATGCTGAGTGGGAAAACCATGGGAGATGAGCAATGAAAAAACATGCAGATGCAATAAGAGAAGTCAGGGGTATTAGGATGGCATAGTATCCCCAGGGATAAGAGATTAACTTGTTCAGTATGAATACAGAAGGCAGAGCCAGGAACAAGGGGTGGCATTTACAGAGGAAAGATTTGTGCCCAGTATGAAGAAGGACTTTATAATAGCACTGTCCAAAGACAGGTCTGCTGTGAGAGGTACTGACTACCCCATGGCTGGAGATATTCAAATAGAGGCTGTAAGGTCACTTGTTAAGGATGAGATCAAAGGATCACCCACAGGTGGGGACTGGAGCATGAGGCCCCTTCCAACTGAGATTCAAGCAAAATGATCGGGCCACCCAAAGACCTCCTGTCTGATCCAGGCACAGTGATCACCCACCATTCCTTCCACCTCACACATCTGGGTCTCCCTCCCTGACCTCTGCTGACAACTTTTCCTGGAGGACAGCTAATGCACTCTGACTCAGCTCTGCCCCTGACCACCCTGTGCCCAACCCCTCAGCCTAACCAGGTGATTTCTACAATCCTTCCAGAAGACTCAGAGTCTCCTGGGATAGCCTTTCTTTCCCTTCAAATGAGCCAGAAGCTTGACTAATGCCTTACTTCCCTTTAATTTTTTAAAATAATAAAGCATTGAATATTTCATGTGATTTATTGAATACTGTACTAAAGTGAAAAAAAGAATGTTTGTATGGGTACAGAATGGTTGTATCACTCCCTTTAATTTGAGGATAAAATCTTTGTAAAAGTATTTAAACTTCCTTTGGGATTATTTTCTCCTCCATAAAAAAATCTCCAGAAATCTCTGAAAGCCATTTTTGAGACAGATTTTATCATTTCTGTGAGTCATTCACTGAAAAAAATTACAGCAAATCTTCTTTCAAAAGCCCTTTAACAGAATCAAGCTACATTCCCTCTTTGATGGGATATCAACTCTTCTTATATGATGTCCTCCAGCAGTTGAAGCCTCACCTCCAACCAAGCTTCTGTATCCTATGGAAATACTTTTAAGCAAATGCTGCTAAAAACCTCAATGCATGTTCTTCTAGATATATTTATTGGCACAGAAAATAATCAATTTTCTAGCTGCTGGGTCTTTGAATTTAACCTGCCACTTGATTTCACTCCTCTCAAATATAAAAGAAAGGGCATTATGTTTTTCCTTGCTTTAGCTGCAAAAGAAGAAAATGAGGTAGCAGAACACACTAAATTCCCTTGGAAAAGGCAATTTCCAGAAGCTCTCAAAGAAGAGCTGCTTGTTTACTTTGTACTTAATGCTTTCTCTAAATCACGCAGTTCAGTGAAGTCTCACGACATTTTAGTTAACTATAGTTTCATGTGCGAGATTTTAAAAGAGCCATTAACCAGGTGATTAAAGTAATGAGATCTGTGCCTCCTGAGGTGATGCACTAAGGGTACCACCTCACCTGAGTGGGTTTCTTCCAAACACACAAACCTGAATCTAAACACGAGGACATCCCACAGCCCACACTGAGAGACATTCTTCCAAGGTGTTAAGGTCATGAACAACAAGACTGAGGAACTGCCCCTGACAGGAAGAGAGTAAGGAGACATGACAACTAAATGTACTGGGAACCCTGGTTTGGATCCTGGACTAGGAAAATGTCCATTCGTGGGGCATCTGGTGAAACTTGAATCAAGTCTGCAGATTAGTTAATAGTATTATATCAGTGGTAATTTCCTGGTTTGGATAACTGCACTATGGTTTTGTAAGATGTTAACATTTGGGGAAGTTAGGCGAAGGGGTTACGGGAAACTTTTGTACTATTTTTACAACTTTTGTATAAGTGTAGAGTTACTTCAAACTAAAAAGTTTAAAACAAAAATCTGATGAAAGATATTCTTCGGTGCCTTGTGTGACATGGGAAGGTCTGTCTTCCGACAACACCTCTGAGTGTCCTTTGCTGGTGGACAGCCGCTATTGAGGGACACCTTTGAGAGTCAAGCCTTATTATGTGTGAAGAGCTCTGCTTTGCCCAGAAAGTGTAACCCTCAAGGTCACCTCCACCCTTCATTTTCTTACCTTGCTCCATTTACTCTATCAGAGAAATTCAGGGTTTTCCTCGGGAGCTGTGACAGGGGTCTGGAGAAGCGGGCAGTCAGCACAGTGGCCACGAGAGGCAGAATGGCCAGGCTCCTCCGGGTGGGTTCTGAAACACAAAATGTGTCCTCAGCATTGTGTTGCTGCCTTCAGGAGTTTAGGCAGAAGGGGCCATTTTCCTTCCAGGTTGTGAAAGTGAAAGTGGGCTCTGTTTGACCCAGGTTCAGTCAAGGCACCAGGCAGTCCCCGCCTGCCACCCTCCTCTCAAGCTACAGCCTCATGTGATGAAAAGAGTCAGGAGGCTGGGACATCTAGAAACCTGGGTTCTGGTTCCAGCTGTGCCACCCGCTCATAGGGTAACCCTGGGTGAGTCATCACGCTTTTGTAGCATGAGGAGGGTGTAGCACCAGTGACCAGTGACCCTCAAACTAGGCTGTGCAGCAACCACTGGGGCGCCCAGGGTCCCACCCCCTCAGGGATTCCAGCTCCATGAGTCCCATTCTCAGTGTTCCCCATATCCAGCAAAACATCCATCTCAATTTGCCCACATGCCTCCAGGCAGCTTTTTCAGCCCTGGGCCAGGTATCTTTGGATTCAGCTCTCCACCTTTCTCCACCCCACCGTGCACAGGGTCCAGCTCTGGGGCTGAATTCATCAGTAACTCATCACAGCATGGAGACTGAAGCTACAAAATGAGACACACTCTAATCAACCTAAATTAAAACACACACACACACTGTCTCTCCCACCACCCTACCACTCCCTTTCCACATTAAATCAAACTTGTTGCAGCAAGGCCATGTGTCAGGAAGGCTACTCAGCATAGTGACTAGCTTCGCATTATGAGTTGTAGATGGGTGTGTGCATTAGTTGTCCTCCTGTTCTGGTTAATTCCCCTCTAGTGATCCCTCCTGGCCTAAGGGAAGGAAAGGGAGGTAGGGAGGGAGCTGAGCAAGGCAATCCCAGCCCTGGGAGCTGTTGCTCTTTTCCTGGGGAGCCGTCCTAGTCTCTCTTTGCACACCTGCCTGTGGTTTGTTATACTGCCCTCAACAGTAACAAGGTTCTGCCTGAGAGGCAGCTCCTCCCCTGCCATTTTGCTGCGGTCCCTAATCTGACCACCAGTCACCTGCGCCAGTGGGTCTGTGATAAGTTCACTAACTAGCCAACAACCACAGTATTTACTGCAGAAGATAGGTGGCGGTGTTTCATCCGTTTAATCTTCAGGAGAGGAAAACAAATAGGGCTCTTTTGTCTTGCGTGATCCTTCCTGGACTGTGCAGTAGGCTCTTGCTCCCACTCCGGCCCCGACTCGCCACACTCGTCTCAGCACTGCAGCCAGAAAGGTCTTTCCAACACCAGTCAGGTACGTACGTGACTCCCTTGTCTAAAAGCCTCCTCTCCATGCCTTTTTGGAGCTGGCCTCTGCCTCCCTTCCTATCCGGTACCCCCTCCCCTGTGCTCACTGCTCTGTAGCCACGCTGACCTTCTGAACATACACGGAGCTCTTTCTCGCCTCAGGGCCCTGGACCTTGCCTTTCCTCTCTATAGAGGGCTGAGTCCTTTGGACCCTTCTGACTTCAGAGAGGCTGCCCAATCCCCCATGCAACACACAGGGGTTGCTCTCCATAAGATTGCCCTTCAATCCAAGATTCCCTTGTTTCTTATCTCCCTCTTCTAGATCATAAGCTCAGTGAGGCCAGGCACCTTGTCCATCTTAGTCACCACTGAATCCCCCATGCCTGGAAGAACCTGACACAAAGGAGGCACTCAGTGAGTCCCTGCTGAGTGGGCGTGAGCTGTGTGCTCGAACCTCACCCCCATCCCCACACACAGACTGGCCCTTCATGGAAGGCACAGACCCATGCTGTGGGTGCCCCACACCCCTCCCACGTACTGACCGGCTGGCTGAGCACAGACATCTCTGCCTCTTCCCTCCAGGACTGGAGTCTGAGGTCACCACCACTGGGTGATTTAAAATCCAGTCGTCTGTAATTCAAGCGCTTTCCACCCCTTCTGCTCAATGCCTGTAGCACAGAATGCCTCAGTGTTTGCCTCAATGTCTCTCCAAACAGAGAGCTGCTTTTAATTTTATTTTCCTTTGAGTCAGCAATATCTAAAAGCACTGGTGTCAAGATAGCTTAAATTGCATGAAAACTCAGCCCCTTTAATAATGCACTATTCACAATGTAATCTCTCATATACACAATGCTAGAATTTTAGATATCTTTTTCTTCTACTACTTTTTTACATTCCTTAAATATGTTGCTATTTTCACCCCAAACACAATGCTATAGGCAGTGGAATTCCTGTACTCTTCAGGGCTGTTTGTCATCTTAATGTCTTGTACTGGGCTTTAGTCTCTGTAAACAGTTTCTCAAACTTGAAATGCCACTCGGTTGCCTTTTGGTTTGGAAACAGAAATGGTCGTGGGAGGCGGGCGCTGCAAGGGGACAGGCAGAGCCCCTGTGAGGGCGGGGACCACCTCTTTAGCTTTGGATTCAATTAGCTGCTCCAGTGTGACCAAATTTATATGATACTGTTGCAAAATCAAGATGTTCACGTATTATTCTGGAATCTGGGAGAAATTTTTCGAACTCTAAGAACACTTAGGTCTGTTCTCAAGGGCACCTCCTTTCCATTGTCAGTGCAAAACCCACGTGTAGCCCACGGAAAGCATCCCCTCTCCAAAAGAAAAAAAAAAACCTGTGTGCATCCTTGTCTTGATGCTGGGCTCACTTGCTGCATTCTGACAGGACTATCTTGCAGAAGACACAGCTGGCTGCATTCCTGTGGGTCAGGGTCAAGGTCTCCCCTGCAAGTGGCAAACATTCCCAGTACTGACATCCTCAGAAGAGGCAGGGCATCGGCAGCAAATAGGAATTCAGGAGGCAGGACTTAGGCAGGAAAGAGAATTCAAGTTTCTGGACATGAAGTCTGGAAGGGCCTTGGTACTACCAAGTGGCAGAGGGAGGTCCTGTTTCACTGGGGAGGGTGAGCTGGGTTTAAGCGAAGAACCATCCTGTGTAGGGATGCCACACTGAGGCGCTCAAAGCCCGTAACCTGTGTGAGAGACTCCAAGGTCTGACAACTGGCAGCCAGTTTCCAACATACTCTACTTGGCTATTTTGTTTGGCCTGCCTAGTGTTTTAAAAGGCAACGTAACGAGGCAGCTATTTTATGCTTGAACTCAATAACAAAAAGTTGTCACTTACTATCTCAAGCCTACCCACCACCTCTGTTAACTGCCTGGACATTGTGGGCATTGGAGTTTGAGATCTCTTACCAAATAGATGTCTATTATCCTTTGGCTATTTCTCTTCTGATCACTTAGCATAATCTTGCCTAGAAGTTCCAGCTCAGCTCAGCTCGGCTATACGTGTTAACTACAGTTATTGGAGGCTTCCTTGAGGCCATGCAAAAAGAAAACCTGACAAGTTTTAAATCCTTATTCACATAAGATGCCTATTATCCCTTAGAGAGATAACTATTCTGAAACGAAAGTCTAAAGACATTATACAGGAACACCAAATGATATTGTAGGTGACGTTCCCACTACCATTTTATCGTAAATGCAGAAGTGACTTTTATATAGCTGCCTCTAACAGGGACCTTCAATAAAAGCCAAGGATTTAACTTTATAGCCCAGTTCAGCGAAGGCAAACCTAATGCAGACACTTGGATTAGTCTGACAGACACTAGCCACCAGATTAGACTTAGGATCGCCTAGCCACCAGATTAGACTTAGGATCGCCATTTCTCTTCAGAGAACACACCACACTCTCAGCAATTGCCATCTTTCGGGTGTCTGTCTTGCTCAGCTGATCCCTGTCCCTTTCAGACTTGCCTATTGCCCACAGGATTTGGCCTCTGCAGCTGTAGTTGTACAGTGAGACCCTCCCCCCCACCCTCTGGCCATGGAAGAGTGGGTCAGGGAGAGACACCTGACACCAGATGAATCCATCGGTCTGTCCCCTGGCACTGTGAAAGAATGCAAAGCAGCCTCTGTGGGGCAGAGACATGTGATCTGGTTGCTGGAGTTGGGGGCAGGGGGGTGGGCAGCTATGCGACACTTGAGCCTGAAGCCAGAGAGAGAGATGGAGAAAGCCAATCTGCAAAGAGAGAAAGGAGTCAGGCACACATGTAGAAAGAAGCAAAGATGGAAGTGAAGAAGAGAGAAAAAACAACAGAGCCTCCTGCTCCCGAGACCCAGCTGCCCTCCTGTCTTCAGCTCTGTAAGGCATGTGATGTCTTTATTCTCTGTGTTGATTTAAGCACGTTTAATGTTTCTGTTAGTTGCAGCCAAAACAATATTGGTGAAAACACACTGAAAGCAGGTTCTTTCTGTAGATCATTATCATTAATTCTTAAGCTTGCCTGATATTCTGAGAATGCCACACTGTAGACCTCATAATGATAACAGGAACAGGAGCCTCTCCCTCTCCACTTCTGTCAAGGAAACATCTGTCCTTCCCCAAGAGAAAGTGTTACCAGAGCTATCAAAATGGCCATAATTACAACCACCAGGTTAAGCAGGCATTCCATCCCTAGGAGAACAGGGCTTGCCTACCAAATTCAAGTCAGACCTGTACACAGTAGGCACATAATATTTGAGTGACTTAAGAGAGTTTTCAGCAGACGAATACCATATCAGGCTTATATTTTAAAATGATAACTCTCACTGGGTTAAGAATAGACTGAGGATGGACAAGGGCAGAAGCAGGGAGACCATTTAGAAGCTATGGCAGTAACCCAGGACCATAACGTACAGCCAAGCAGGTTGTGCACTGCAGAACTCCAGCAAAATGTGAAGAGGTACTCCCTGGACATATATAAAAGGGCTGCCAGCCCCGGTGGAAACCATGGAGCTAATTAGATGTGGTCAGAGTCTGGCTGTGTTTTGAAGGTAAAGCCCACTGTGATTTACTGACCAATTAAATGTAGGCTATGAAGGAAGGAAGAATCAACGATATTTCCAAGATTTTTCGTGCAGATGTAAAAAAATGACATTAGTACAACTGACGGTTTAAGGAGCCATCCTATTCATAAGCGCTTACCACATTTCAAATCAGAGCGTACAAGCCCAGCATCCTGGTCCTCAGCGGGCCCCTCCAAGTCATATCTCCAACTATACTTCTCTCATCTACTCATTATACCATTTGCCACCATCTCTCAATAAGCCCTGTACTTTTCAATTTTTGTGCCTTGCTCATCCTATACCAAATCTGAGGTCTCCCTCATCCACTAAGCCCTAACTGATTCAAATAACCTCCTTCAAGAAACCTTTCCTGATCCCCTAAATCAAAAAACAATCTCTTGTTGCGGGACTTCCCTAGCAGGTCAGTGGTTAAGACGCCGCGCTCCATATTTGCATTTTCACTGCTTCCTTATGTGCCTCTGAAATAGCACTTAACCTAGGCCGGGTAGTATTAGAGGTATTTCTGCTTATAACCATTCACAGCACCCCGCTCCGCCATCTGACCACCAGTCTCAACCTGGATTGTTTCATTGACCTCCGGCTCATCCAAAATGACTACTCTGGTGTCTGACAGGAAGCAGCCACTCTGTAAATGTGTATTGAGAGACTATGCGAGCTACACTCATTTCAAAGTTCATCTTCCTCGCCCGCCACGGGTATATGCCCTGGGCACGGCCGGGCTGCAACGCTCTGGTAGAAAGTGCTAGGATACTCGATGCGTCATAAAGGATCCTGGCAGCCGGAAGCCCACCGTACCGAAACGTGTGCCTCTGTAACCCCTGGCAGGGTTAGACGGGAACTTTGTATCAGATGACTCTGGGCAGATTTTGGCAGACTGGTTGGAAAACACCACGCAGAGCTCAAATGAGCTCAACGTCCCGCGCGGCTCCAAACCCTCCCCCAGCAGGGCGCAGACCGCCCGGGTCTCTGTCTCTGACAGGGACGCCCTGTCAGAGACGGGGGACGCCAGAGACTCGCCGGCGCCAACTCGCCCAGCGCGCCGGCAGCCCCGCGTCCGGGTCAATCGCAGGGCCGCAGCCCCTTCCGGCAGACCAGAGGCTGGGAGCCGAGGGGGCTCGGCCCGAGCCACGCTCCCATTGGCTGAGACCGCACCGCCCAGACCAAGTTGAGCTGTTCCCGCACCTGTGAGCGGCAGAGGCTCCGGGCCTTCCCCGGCCGCGGGCCCACCACCAACCCAGCATCTCCGGCCTGCTCCTGCGGCGCCCCCAACTTGCTCGGTCCTCCTCCTCCCCCGGTCCTGCGGCCTCTGCGGTCCTCCAGTAACAGCCGGCTCAGCTCCTGCTCAAGGAAACTGGACCGGCGGCCTGACTGCTGTCCAGCATCCTTCCCGAGGGCGCAGCTTGAGGGGAGGAAGCACTCCCCCTCCCCCCCAACCAAGTTCCCGAGAACAGAGCCTCGTGGAGGACGCGGCAGGAGGACGAGGGATGAGGGAACAACCAGAGAGATGCGGTGAGTAAGGGAGCAGTGCCTAGATCTCAGGCTAGAAGGCAGGGCTACTGGCTTCGGTCCTGGCTCGGCCTCTGACTACGATGTGACCTTGGGCCGGTTTCTTCCCTTCTCCGGGCTGGGCTCGTCTTCTGTAAAATGCGGCGTCAGAAAAGGATAAGTGTTGAGGGTTTCACCTGGGAGACTCGGGGCCGCGTGTTCAACCTAGGCCTCCCCCTGACAAGCACATTTTCTGAATAACAAACGTCAGGCTGGGCTCCCAGAGCACGGACGGAAGGCCCAGGAGGGCGGATGATAAGGATCACCTGGGGTTGAGAAGGCTCTGGGCGGGATCGGTCCATCTTTACATCGTTACTTCGGCCGCGGCCGCAGGGCCCAGCCTACAGGACTTGGTGCCCCCTTTTCCACTCGCATCCCCGCGACCCGAGTAAAGGGCAGTGCAAGTCCAAACCAAACCGAGCATCACGCCGGTTTAGGGGGGCGCCGGCTCATCACGCCCGAGCTTCAGAGATGCGGACCCCTCCTCTTACCACAAACCAAACTGGCGCGGGGGCTCCAGCTGCTGAAGGCTCAGCTGGTGCGTTCGCAGGTACCCGCGCTCGCCTCTTGTACCACCGGGCGCTACCGCCGTTTCCTTCTCGAAGCGCCTTACTGGCTCCCACTCCTGCGGCCTCCAGCCTCAGCTGCCGGGGTGCGCCTGCGCCCAGGGGCTTTGCTCCGTAGGGCTGCGCGGGGCGGAGCCCGACGGCTGGCGCGCAGGGGCGGGGAGCCTCTGCGCCGCCTCCTTCGCCTTGCGTCGTCAGGCCTGGCCCTCCTCCCGCAGAGGGTATTCCTATTCGCTAGGCGCCCGGCCCGGGATTAACCCACTACCGCCCATTTTAGGTCTAAACCGCGCTCTGATCTCCTCCACCTCCATCCTGGTTCTGGAAAGAGCGGGGAACGATATCACCCCGCGGGTTGCGGGTAGGGAGGTGGAGGTGCCGCTCCAGGAAGTGAGAAAACCTGGTGAGGTTGAGGCGCCTTTCCAGGTCCTACGCCCACTTGCTGTCTTTGGAGCTTATCGGGGTGGGTTGGTTTGTTGGTTTGTTTTTAAATTTGTCGTTTGGTCAGATGAAATTTATTTAAAATTTTCTTCCTACGATTTTAAAAAATAATTTAAGAATAGCACAGCTTCCCAGAGTTTCAACAACGGAACATCGGAGGCCAATCTGTCACAGATCAGGCTCCCCTGCCAAGTTTCCAGGATGAGAAACCGGCTGAGGAGAAGGAACCTATCAGGGCAAATTAGTGGCAGAGCTATGTTTAGGTCAAATTATAGAGAAGGGCTGATTGGAAAGGGACCAGGCAGATGAAAACAGGAAGGAAGGAAGGGCCTGATGGGGCTTTAAAGAAACCTGTCAGCTCCGTTACGTGAGCTTCTTGAGGGCTGAGGCTGTATCTTCCTTATCTCTGGCTCCTGGCATGTAGAGCTTTGAAGACCAGGAGAATCATGAAGGTAGGATGCACTTGGTTCTCCGTACCCATTTCACAGACCGACTCAAGCTTGCATCAGCGCCGTGGTTCAGAATAGTCACTGTTACAGCATGCCATAGCCATAACAAATCCTTACATTGGGTCACCAGGTTACACTTTGAGGGTTATGCATTGCTAGAAAAGCAGTTAACTAAAGGAAGAGTTATTATTTCCACTAGGAAAACCATAGATCCTGACTTTGGACTGAGAATTAATGGAAATAAAGTTCTATTCATGAAAGACAAGGACAGGACAGTTGATCTGTCTACGGTTATATCCGACTCCACCTGTGGCTGACCTCACACCTTCCCAGCCCCACTTTTTATTCCAGTTTTGCTCTGGCAACCAGCTGCATACAGGTGAAACCTGAGAGCACCTTGCCTCAGCTGTACCTGGTATCTTCCCCACTCGGGGCTTCTCTGTCACTGCAGCCTGGGCCCCCTACAGGAAGCCGAAGCCCATTTTGACACATGCATAAACTTGGAAGTGCAAAGGAATTAACAGGTCCTAGGACGACGTTTGACCAAGGCAGACAGGAGCTGGTGGAGAACTATGCCACCCTTTTCGTTCTTCCAGTGGGCAGTTCCAAGGTACGTTTTGTACAGCACCTAAGATGATAGACCCCTGGCTGCCCACAGTAGTGCCCAACTTGATCAGCTCAATAATGCACCCTTGGATCGCTTTTCTCTTTCCTGTCTTGACTGTTTGACTCTTCCAACTCCTCCACTCCTGTTCCTCGGGATTCATTCCCAAAATAAACTACCTGTATCATGAAGGTAGGATGCACTCTGAACAAGTTCTTGTTCGGAGTTTGTTTTGGGGTGAGGGGGGAACCCAGACTAAGCCAATGGTTAATCCAAAAGAGTCATCTCAACAGGGAACTATATTCAATATTCTGTGATAAACCATAATGGAAAAGAATATGAAAAAGAATGTATATATATGTACAACTGAATCACTTTGCTGAACAGTAGAAATTAACAACATTGTAAA
Source organism: Delphinus delphis (assembly GCF_949987515.2). Classification (NCBI taxonomy): domain Eukaryota; kingdom Metazoa; phylum Chordata; class Mammalia; order Artiodactyla; family Delphinidae; genus Delphinus; species Delphinus delphis. The sequence goes on from NC_082686.1 coordinate 72,991,086, forward strand.
TCAACTATACTTGAATAAAATAAATTAAAAACCACACACACACAAAGAAGACCCCAAAAAAACCCAAAAAACCCCAGAGGCATCTCAGCCCAACTTTCGGGGTCATTCTCAGCAGACCTTTCCCAAGTCTGCTAATGAGGAATCCATTTGTTCTGTTTGAGCTGTTGCTCTTTTTATTGCCCTGCTGCCCTGCCCTTTAGGGCATCATTAATAAACTCTCAGAGGCAGGCAGGAAGTATCAGAGACTCCCAGGAGACAGGGCCAGCTGAAGGGCTGGGTCTAGGTTAGCATTGGACAAAGCCATTCTCGGCCTTACCTTAAACGTTTTCCCTCCTTCCAAGGTAGGTCCTGTTTGCTGACCTTGAAACGAGAAACTTTCAGCTCTGGGGTTGAACATGGAAGCAGAGACAGGGTGGGACCCAGGTCACTCTCAGCACAGCATGTGCCCAGAATACGTCTCTTTTTTGCCCTCCCTTTCCCCCTTGCCCCTGCGGTAAAAGCAGTTCCTCTGCCCAGATACAAGGTCTCAGGCCAGGGTCTTTGGCACCTAGCACACTTCATCTCATTTCAATACCAAGAGGGTGCTGTTGCAAATTACTAAGCTAGGTTTGGGAGGAAAGAGCCCTTAGTCCCAGCCTTCAAGAAGGGAAATGAGACATGTACATAAGCTAAATGAATCCTTAGAAGCCCTGTAAGTCCTCTAAAAGAGGGACTTGTAAGTGTAGTGGGAGCTCTGGTGAGGCTTCAGGACAGGATCTGTAGAAAGGTAGCATCCTGAAAGACTCTCAGAATGAAGTCCCCTCAACAGATCCCCCTCCTAATGGATTACTCATTAGCAGACTTGGGAAAGATTTGCTGAGAAGGACCTTGAAAGGTGGGCTGAGATGCCTCTTTTGGATTAACCATTGGCTTAGTCTGGGTTCCCCCTTGAAACAGACCCCTGTCCAGAGAGCCACAGTGTTTGCTCCTGTCCTTCTATCAGCTCCTAATTGCCTCCTAGCTCACACCCTTCTTGAATCCCAGATCAGACTAATCATTCATCTTCCTAGGCCCCAGCCCTCCTCTGCTAGATCTGGCCCTGCCCCATCTCTGAATACCCCTGCTCTTCTCTGTCTTCAGTGTTGTGTCTAACACCAGATGGTGCAAGTTAAATCCTGCCCTTAGCCAGCCACGTGGGAACCCTCCAGGAGCCCACGAGTGCAGTGCTCTGTGCTGAGTTCTACTGGGGGGTAGAGAATCACAACACCATTTACCATCCCAAACACTACAGGTCTTCCGTTTGTTTAATGCAACTGAATTTTCTTTAAAAAAAAAAAAATTTTTTTTTTTTTTGGCTAGAAATCATGTCCTTAATCTGCAGAATTTTAGAAGTGTCAAGTAGCTTTTTCTATAATTTACAGTGAAGGAACGAAAAAGCCCAATGTACTATTCTAAACAAACTGTGATGCTCAGAATCTTGTGTGCTGAAGAGCCCTGGATCCTAACATGACCATAACACTGAATTTTGCCCATGGATGAGAAGTGGAGACCCAACCTTCTCCCTGCAGTGACTGAGCAAGTAGAACGAGGGCTTGGACCTTATGGGGAAATAAAGGGGTGTATCGGACACCCACATCCCCACTCCCTTTCTGCCTCTTGACTCTAATGTATTTAATTAAAATGATTGTTTGTTTAAGCCACAGAGTTGTGGGTTTTTTTCTTTTTGTGTGTGTATTGCAGAGGGGGGAGTAGTTTGGAAATTTAACCAAAGTTATTTTGAGGTAATTGGGACCTTTGAAGAGGGAAAAGTATGAGGAAATAAAAAAACAAGTGTGTCCCCACCTCTGCCCATCCACCCCAAGCTACAGCACTGCATGAAACCCCTTCCTTTGTGCAGCTTAGCTTGATCAAGCCCTTAGATCCCAGGCATTGTGCTTTGTGTTGAGGATGCAGTGATAACCCAGTGCGGGGTCTCTGTCTTCAAGTAATACAATTTAGCAGCTAATGACTGATCGCTGCGTACCAAACACTATGCCAAGTGCTTTGTGTGCATTTTTTCACTTAATCTCTGCAGCAGTCCTAAAAGTGACCTAAGAATATCCCCATTTTCCATCTGAGGAAGTTGAGGCCCAGAGAGGTCAAATAATTGCCCACAGCAACACAGCTAGGAAGTGGCAGAGACAGAGTGCGCACAAGTCTGTCCCACTCCAAAGACTTTCTTTTAGCACATCGCCAACTGTTCTAAGGTTCTTGCTTTGACAAAACGGATAAAAATTCCAGTTTATAAGGCTATTTGGAGTGCAGAATTTTTTATAACCAGTTGGGCATTGTTTTGTGAGTAATCCTAACAGAAGCTGGAATTGCTTTGTTACATTGAAGTTCCTTTCGGTGAGTACAGTACAGAAGCCAAGATCTGATGCACTCAACTAGGGAAAGAAATTATAGGTCCTAATTGGACTTATAAACTTTGAAAGACAAAAATATGGGACAAAATTCTCAACCCTTAAAGCTGATTTAATTTTCTGAACTTCAAATCTATTTTTTAAATAATAGTTAATATGTATAGTTAATATAAATGTTTTTAAAACCACATGCTTATTTTGATTAATATCTTTTCATTTTTTTCCCCAATGAATGTGTATTATTTATATTTTCTGCTTGTTGCTACCAGTGACAGAGCCTATTATTTCAAAAGGGAAATCAAATTACAAAGCTGCTGCTTCCCACTTTTGGGTTGCCAGTACCTCTTTCCAAAGGTCTATTTGTTGAGAAGGTTATACTTCAGATTCACTTTGCTAGTCTTATTTTCTTTTCAACACAAATGGCCCAAGGATATTCTCTTGCTAGCAATTTCTCTAACAGTAAATTTTGAGACAAGACCAATATATAATATCTAGAAATTAATGAACACAGAACAATATTTCTATGTTGCTCACTAGAGAATTTCACTTTATAATTACCTTTGTTCTGAAATAAATTAATTTTAAAAGCTCACCAAAAAAAAAAAAAGGCCTATTTGTTCCTCCCCAACGCCCTCCCCTCACACCAGGCTCCTCCCAAGACTGGATGGTTTTCCTTCTGCCAAGAGTCTACACGCTCAGCATTTGCTCACCTTGGCCAGCTGTAGCAAGGCTCCCTCAGCACTATCAGCACGCAGGTCCAGGCAAGATACAAGCCAGATACACCTGGAATCCTCTTAATTCTCAGTTGATAAGATGTAATAGACACCCCTGGAAACCTCTTCCAGGCTTTACGTGTATTATTTCAATGCTTGTCTTTAGCTGGGAAGGGAAACTCTCACATTCATATGATAAGCAAGGCCAACTACTGATAAAATACAATATTTAGAGTTCTGATGTTTGTGTGTTTGTCGCTGAATAGGCAAAGTTCAGCTTCATAACTTTGTTTTGAGCTTAAAATGTCTGTGAGTTCGGCCCTCTGACAAGTGGAGGGTCAAGGGTGGATGCCACTGCCTAGGGATGCATAAGAAAAAATGATGCCAAAGGGCAGCTCCAGCTGACTCCATGGTGAGCTCTCCCTGCCAGGATGTGTGGGCATAAATGAGCATAGGAACTGGCCTGAACAGAATGAGAACTATCCAGAGAGTGCCCTGAGCACAACCCAGACTCGGGACCTGAGAAAGATTGTAAGATTGCTCTGGACAGGGTCAGCTGCAAGAAGGTAGGGCCAAAACATACCTCTTAAACATCACAATCAGGTGAGGAAGAGTATCTATGCAATACAGGAGATCCCTTCAGGGTGTTTCTTAGTATTACCATACTTTGTAATTAAAGTCAATGGAAAGTTACAACAGCTGAATTCAGGCAGTACTACTAATGGTCTAGACTCATCATAAATAAAGTTTGGGTCACCCCACCCATACATGGTAAAGAACCATGACCTGCCGAGGGCAAAGGGAACATGGAATGGGCAGTGGCAAAAAGTAATTATAAATACCAGGTACAACCATGTGACCAGTTGCAGAACAAGGACTGTAATTGTCATGAGTATTTCTTATTTTGTTATGAATATGTGTGTGTGTAATATCTTTCCTTTCTTTTCTCTCTTATCCCCTTATCATGTAACATGAGATACTTTGACTCATATATCATAGTATTGTTAACTTCACATCATAGTATTTAAGTTATGGGACATCAAGAAGAGTGAACATCACCTAAGGACTCTGTGTCCTCTTTCGGGGAAAGTGTTAGTGCATTTTTAGTTGTATACAGGAGAGTTGTATCATGTAGTTTGAATTATGACCTTGTTATTGTCTTTATTTGGAGAATAAGTATGGTCTAAGGAGATGTATATGGGTGCCAAGTTGACAAGGAGTGAACTGTGATGGTTAATTTTATTTTTTAAAATTACTTAATTTAAAAAAAAATTTATTGCTGTGTTGGGTCTCCATTGCTGCGCACGGGCTTTCTCTAGTTGCGGCGAGCAGGGGCTACTCTTCGTTGCAGTACGCAGGCTTCTCATTGCAGTGGCTTCTCTTGTTGCGGAGCACGGGCTCTAGGCACGTGGGCTTCAGTAGCTGTGGCACGCGGGCTCAGTAATTGTGGCCCACAGGCTCTAGAGCGCAGGCTCAGTAGTTGTGGCACATGGGATTCGTTGCTCCGCAGCATGTGGGATCTTCCCAGACCAGGGATCGAACGTGTCCCCTGCATTGGCAGGCAGATTCTTAACCACTGCACCACCAGGGAAGCCCTGTGATGGTTAATTTTATGTGTCAACTTGGCTAGGCCACAGTGCCCATATATTTGGTCAAACATTATCCCAAATGTCTCTGTGAAATTGTTTTTGAATGAGATTAACATTTAAATTGGTGGACTTTGAGTAAAGCAAATTATCCTCCATAATGTGGGTGGGCCTCATCCAACCAAATGAAGGCCTTAGAGAAAGACTGACCTCCTCAGAAGGAGAAGGAATTCTGCTGGCAGACTACCTCTGGCTCAAATTGCAACTCCTCCCTGTGTCTCTACCTTGCCAGCATAACCTAGATTTTGGACTTGCCAAGTCTCTACACGTGAGCCAACTCCTTAAAGTCAATCTCTCTCTGTGTGTGTGTCTCTCTCTCTCTTTTTTTTTTTTTTTTTTTTGCGGTACGCGGGCCTCTCACTGTTGTGGCCTCTCCTGTTGCGAAGCACAGGCTCCGGACGCGCAGGCTCAGCGGCCATGGCTCACGGGCCCAGCCGCTCCACGGCATGTGGGATCTTCCCGGACCGCGGCACGAACCCGTGTTCCCTGCATCGGCAGGCGGACTCTCAACCACTGCGCCACCAGGGAAGCCCTCTCTCTCTCTTAACATCCATATACAGCCTGTTGGTTTGTTCCTCAGGAGAATGCTGACTAATACACCCACTCAAAGTGGTCTGCTTCCCTGATTGGACCCTGATACAGCATTGAAATAGATCCCTTTATTCTAGGATTGGTCCCTCTTTCTGTTTGGGAGGGCAGAAGTCAACAGGAGCAGGGAGGGGCCTTGCTCAGGAGCCTGGAGCACAGGCCAGAGGTAGGAGGGTTGGTCCCAGGCCAAGGCGGGACATGGCAAAGCTTGCTTTTCACCCTCTCCATCCCCTGAGATCTCTGTGGGGTGGACAGACAGACACTTCCTCAGCTTACTCCACTCCAGGGTGGCTTGGGCCAGGTGCTCTAACAGGCAAAACCATGAGGCTCTGGAAGGATGGAAGAGGGAGCTATTCCTTCAGATTGGGGCCAGTGAACAGGCTTCATGGAGGAGGCGACTGCCTTGGATCTCAGATTATAAAATAGGTAGGATATTTTTTCCTCCAAATTTTTATTTTGAAAAAGTTTAAACACACAAAAAAAATGAAGGAAGAGTATGATGAACACCCATATAGCGATAATCTAGATTCACCAATTGTTAACAGTTTGTCACATTTCCTTCTTCTCTATATATATACGCATACACATACACATATACACTTTGCTGAGTCATTTGAATATACATTGCAGACATCATAACACATCACTCCCAAATATTTCAGCATGTATCTCAAAAGAACAAGGCAATTCTCCCACACAGTCATGACACTATTGTCACATTCAAGAAATTTAATATTGATAACAATAATATGATTTAATTAATCTATACTCAAATTCCTTCAATTATCCCAATAATGTCCTTTATAGTTTTATAGTTTTTTCCCTTAATCAAGGACCATGGCTTACATTTAGTTATCATGTCTCTTTAGTTTCCTTTAATCTAAAACAATACCCTGCCTTTTCTTTTTTGGAGGGGAGGGTCTTTCATCACATTGACAGTTTGATGAGTTCAGGCTAGTTGTTTTGTAAAATATCCCAAATCTGGATTTGTTTGATCATTTCCTCATGATTGGATCCTGGCTAGACATTCTTGGTAGGCATACTATACAGGTGATTCTACCTACTACATAGGTGGAATTTGGACAGACTGAGATGGGGAAGGATACACCAGACATAAGGAAGAGCAAATATTTTGTCCCTTAGGTGTGAAAAAGGCAAGCATGTCTGGGAATAGCTGTGGCCACAGGGAGTTGCACTGTGGCATGGGGCATGTGGGCAGTAGGCAGGAGAAGGATAAGCGTTGGGACAGTCAGGCAAGTTTGGTCCATATTCACTGGCCTCTGTTCAGAGGACACTGGGTAATCACAGCCTCTGGAGGCATATTAGCTTTTCATAAAAGAGCCTCAAAGACCAAAAAGCCTTCAAGACCCAAACAAATGAGTCTCAAATTGTGGGGTGTTAGCCTCGGAAGAGACTGTGAACAATGGGGCCTTCCCAAGCACCCCCCAGTATACAACATATTATTAATTGGAAAAAAGAGAAAATCTCAAATAAAAAGGAGCACAATTACTTTTCATGTGATTCCTCTTCTTTCACTATTTTCTACAGTTCTGTCGTTAGCCATTTTCCTCAGAGGTGTTTCCTCAGACGTGTTTCCTTCAGCCCCTCACATTCTTTCCTCTCCCTTCTCTCTCCTTCCCAGTCACCCAAGCCAAAAACCCGAGATTCCCCCAGATGTCCTCCCCTTCATCCCTCACATCCAGCCTGCTTGGTCCAGCCACCTGTGGCCGGTGCTGCAGGAGACTGTGGGAGAAGTCAGAGAAGGACCAGGTTGTCAGGTACTGGCTATCAGACTGCCCTCTAGGGCAGCTCCAGCTAGGGGTCTTGGGATATGCCCAAAGGCAGATCACTTCGAAAGGCCCTGACTCAGGATGGGGATACAGAATTGGACAGGAAGCTGTGACCCAAGCCAGTGGCCAAACGTTTGGAGGAGGAGCTTGTAGAAATGAAGAGAGTCTGCTAATTCAAAAAATACATGCACCACAATGTTCATAGCATCACGATTCACAAAAGCCAAGACATGGAAGCAACCTAAATGTCCATCGACAAATGAATGGATAAAGAAGATGTGATACACGCACAAACACACGCACACACAATATGGAATACTACTCAGCCATAAAAGGAATGAAATAATGCCATTTGCAGTAACATGGCTGGACCTCGAGATTATCATACTAAGGGAAGTAAGTCAGACAGAGAAAAACAAATATCACATGATATCACTTATATGTGGAATCTGAAAAATGATACAAATGAACTTATTTACAAAACAGAAGCAGACTCACAGACATAGAAAACAAACTTATCGTTACCAGAGTGGAAAGGGAACAGGGAGGGATAAATTAGAAGCTTGGGATAAACTGATAAACACTACTTTATATAAAATAAATAAAAAAAACAAGATCCTACTGTATAGCACAGGGAACTATATTCAATATAGTAATAACCTAAATGGAAAAGAATCTGAAAAAGAATAGAACTGAATCACTAACCGAATCACTTTGTTGTACACCAGAAACTAACAACACTCTAAATCAACTATACTTCAATTTTTTTAAAAAATGAAGAGCGTCTGAAGAGGTGAAGCTGAAGAGTGGCTGGGGCAGGGTGAGGAAGTGGACACTAGGAAGCTTCATTCTTGAATTCCATGGTGTTTGCAGCATCCCTCTGATTCATGGAAGATTGGCTGGGTGATGATAGGTGTGTTCTTAAGGTTACACAACTAACGCAGCAACATGTCTTTTTTCAGGGGACCCTGGCCAGCTGGGGTATCTCTGGGTGATCCTAGTACAATGTTTCCTCATAGCTGGAGACTACTTGAGGCAGACCAAGTGTTTCTGTCCTTGCTTCTTCATCCCTCCCATTTCACCAGGTTCTGCAGCCAGCCTCCTATGCAGGAGGAATTCAGTTTACTGGCCCCAGCATGCTAGTTCTTCTCTCCCATCACTGGATCGAGTCTGGGGTGGTGCAGGAAGGAAGACATATGTTGGGGTCCTAGTGGGTCAATTAGAGAAGAGCCAAGGAAAGCACGGGACATGAGAGGATGCACAAAGGCATATGGGGTGAGCTGGAAACAAAAGAACAGCAGACGGAACAGCCCAGCCTTCCAGTTTTGACCAAGCTAGAAGGAAAGGCAGAACTGGCAGTGTGAAAAGAAGTGAGCTGTGATGCGGCCCATTTGTTTACTGGCCTTCAGGAAAACCAGGTCATCCTTAGAGGTTTTTACTTGAATGCTCATTTTCCTGTAAGATGTGAGGCTGCGGCAGCCACAACAGAGAAGGGTGAAAGCCATGCTTGCAGAGAGAGTGTATTCTGATAAGTAGAGGCTGACTCAGGGGGTGAGTCCCCCTCCCACACACACAAATAATAATAGAACTCCACCCATGCTTGAGGGGTTGCAGCTGAAAGGCAGAGTCTCAGCATCATGTCCCAAAGAGAGAAACCACGTCCAGATACCTCAAAGGTGAGGCTGAAAGGCAAGAAAAAGAAAAAATTTAAATAAAAGGAGTCAAAACTACCATTACTCCAGGCACTATAATTATTAATCTAGAATATTTAGGATATTATGGAAATAATAACAGGTTCAGTAACTTGGCTGAATATAAGACAAATATAGGAAGAAAATTAAAAGCTTTCCCATTTAGAAAATTTAATGTTAAAAAAAAATCCTGAGAATCACAATACAATAAAAACTATGATTACTTGTAGACAACAGGAAAATGCAAAGTCTTTATAAAAAAAAAAAAAACAACCGTATGTCTTTACTGAGAATGATGAAAGATGGACAGAAAAATGAGGGGACAGACCATGTTTCCAGTTAGGAAGGCAGTATCATAAAGATGGATCTTTTCCCCACATTTATCTAGAATTCAATACTGTTTTGGTTCAGGGGAAGGCAGAGGCGGGGAGGGAGAACTTGACCAACTGATTCTGAATTAATCAGGAAAATTTTGAAAAATGCCTCATAAGATCAAAACATACTACAAAGCTAAGCTGGTTAGAAAAGTATGGTGCTGATGCATGAATTTAAAAAGTAGATTAATGGAACAAATAAGCAGTCCAGAAACAGAACCACAAATTAATGGAAGTTTAATATACAATAAGAGTAGCACTGTCAATCAAAAAAGATGAATTATTTAATGGTATAGGGACAATTATGTATGTATATACCACACACATAAAAATGAAAGTAGATTAAATATCTAAAAATGAAAACAAACTATAAAAATACTGGAAGGAAATATGAGACTATTTCTATAATCTTGAGGTTGGAAAAGGATTTCCTAACCCCAACATGTTGCCCAGGAGACATAAAGGAAAAGACTAAAAGATTAGAAACTTAAAAATTTAAACTTTTATACAAGGATAGCCACCATTCAAATCACTGGCTTAGAGAAAACACTTGCAACATATATAACAGATAAGGGCTAAAAATCCACAACATATAAAGTGCTCCTACATATGAACAAGAAAAAGATAAATAATCTTGTTGAAAAAATACACAAAGGATAAATAAATCACAATAAAGAAAATCAAATGGCTAATAAACATAAGAATATATACTCAGGTATGATAATCAATATTTAAAATACAAGTCAAAAATAAATATATTTTTAATCAATCACATTGGTGAAAATTAAAAGATTGGAAAGACACATGGAGGCAGCACCCTCACACACTGCTAGCAGGTATGAAAGTTACAATCATTTTTGAAAATAATTTGGCAGCATGCATGATGCCCCTTGAGTCAGCAATTCCATTCTAGGACTCTATTCTACAAAAACACTAACATACTTCACAAAGATGTGCATACATGACTATTTGATGCAACATTATTTGTAACAGAAAAACAAAAATGGGAAATAACCTAATAATGGAATTTTAAATAAATTATGGTCCACCTATTCCCAAAATATTGTCTACCCCAAATGGCTGCTTTTCTGGGATCATGCTTCCTCATGTCCTGGCCTTCTCCATCCCCTGAAACATGATTCTTGCTAGAACAAGTCTGCTTTCCTGGCCACAGCTGATTGATTTATGGTGCTCACCTGATCCATGGCAGGCCAATCGGAGCCCTTCTCTGAAATTTTGGAACTGGAAGTAAGAAGGAGAGCCAGTCTAAAGATGTAAAATATTAACCTCAGGAGGTAGTTGGGGAGTTCTCCCAAAAGCTGCATTTCTGCCCCATGAACCCAACAAATACACTGGTCGGGCCACAGGAAGTATGAACAGAGTAGTGACGCTGAAACACAGAGAAGACCTAAAAACAGAGAAGGTGAGAGAGTCCTGCCCTGTCTCCAGTTGTCCCTCTTTCTCATGTATTTCCGGAGACATGCTGGTATTATGCTCAATTCTCCTTCTTGCTTAAACTAATTCCGGCTGGCATTCAGTCACTTACAACCAAACAAGCACTTACTACTATGATTTTCAACCATGGAACACTGTGCAACCATTAAAAAGACTGACATCAAATATATGTAAAGACAAGGAAAGAGATCCAGGATATATTGTAGTATGAAAAAGATCAGGGTACAGAACAATGTGTATATCATGAATCCACTGAAATTTTTTTTAAGCCTGCTTTTTTTTTTAAAGAGCATTTATTTATTTATTTATTTTTGGCTGTGTCAGGTCTTAGTTGCAGCATGTGGGATCTTCGTTGCGGCACGTGGGCTCTTCCTTGTGGTGCCTGGGTTTCTCTCTAGTTGTGGCGCTCGGGCTCCAGGGCACTGGGCTCTGTATTTGTGGCGCACGGGTTCCAGAGCACGTCGGCTCTGTAGTTTGCAGCATGCGGGCTCTCTAGCTGAGGTGTGCGAGCTCAGTAGTTGTGGCACACGGGCTTAGTTGCTCCACGGCATGTGGGATCTTAGTTCCCCAACCAGGGATTGAACCCACGTCCCTGGCATTGGAACTCGGATTCTTAACCACTGGACAACCAGGGAAGTCCCGGAACTCCAATTTTATAAGAAATTAGCAAGGTAGCAGGTCTGAACACCTTACAGTCAAAACACCAGCATCCAGTTTCTACCACTATCTTGCCATGTGACTTTACAACCTCTCCTCCCTGGACCTCCATCTCTGCATAATAGAATGATAAGGCAGGCTTGGGTAATACTGAAGATTGCTCAGAGCTCTCATGTTCCAACATTTTTATCCAGTGTGATGCCCTCCTGACTCCTTCACTGCCCTTTTAAGCTCCCAAGACCTGTGATTCAGGGCACACAAGCCTGAGAGCCAGGAAAGAGTCCAGCACCCTTCCCAACAGTGGTTCCAGCACTTATGAGAAACTGCAATGAACCAAACTGGCTAGAGGTGGAGCTCTCTACTTAACTGAGAAAGAATTAAGCTGTATGTTGAGTTGATGGTTAATTAAATATTATCATCCAACAGTGTATCCCTGAACATTTTAGGTAAATAAATACTCCCTCAAATATCAGTAAGACTCTGCCAGCGATTCAGACCCAGGCCAAATGACTGCCTTAGAAAGGCAGTGATCTTCTCAAAGATACAGGTCAGCTGATGATGGGTCTTTGGTGGTAGGGACAACTGGCAGGACATTTAGGTCTTGGCATCTCCTGCAAGATGCACCTGTGCTTCCTGCCACCACCAAGCCTCCTGGCTCCTACACCACACAGCCTGTACCACTCTCTGCTGAGCCCTGAGCACTCTTGCACGGTTCATGGCATTTGTCCAGAGCCATGCACCTTGACCCATGACCAAGTCCACTCTGACCTGTCTTGGACTTCCCCTCTGTGTCTTATTTTCCTGTCTTCAGGATAATCTTACCTATCCTTTATATCTAATGTTGACACCCTTTCTTTATCTTTTCTTCCATTCAACCCCATTCCTTTTAGGTGTTTAGTGATCCCCTGGGGCTAGTAAGTGCCCCTGGGGCATTACTGGGGAAGAGGGACTTCTTATCATGGGAGAAGTCTCTGAAACAGAGGGACTCAGAAGTGGAGCATCTTTCCATGGGGAGGTGCCTTAGAGGCAATGGAGCAGAAATGGGCCCTCAAACCTCTTCCTGCCTTTAGGTATCTGCCCCTCACAGAATATCCACACCCTATCGGCCTCAGCACATCCAGACCAAACACCAACCTTGTAGGGTCAGGCCCTGGATGAATGCAGAGCCACCTGTCTTTCCATTCCTCCTACCTCTGTCCTCCTTCCAGGGTGCTGCCGCCTGTCTTTTTGAGTCCACAAATACAAATTAGCTTATTCCACCCCCTCACTCCAAAAATTGAGCTTTACTCATTCAACAAAAAAAATTTCTGAGTGCTTACCATTTGCTCTAGGCACCAGGGATATGCCTGGGAGCAAAGCACATAAAAATCCCTGCTCTCATGGAGCTTAAATCCTAGTGAGGGACACAGATAATAAACAAGATAAATAAATTTTGGTATTGCCAAGGGTGATAAGTGCTAAGGAAAAACATAAAGTAGGAAAAGAGGATGCGTAGTTGCCAGACAGGAAGAGAGGGAGGTACAATTTAAATAGTTTCATTCCAAAGGTGATATTTGAACGAAGACTTGAGGTAGGTAAAGTAGCAATCCATGCAGATGTCTGGGGAACAGGAGTAGATCCAAGGTTTGTGGACCTGATGTTTATACAATTTTGAGACCCTTTTAAATAAAATTATCAGTATAAAAGTAGGTGCGGGCCTTAGAGAGGCCTGTGGAAGTGAAGGGCGGGAAGCTTCCGCTCCATTAGCTCAAGAGTAACTCTGCCTTGCTGGGGGAATAGCAACTGCACAGAGAGAACAGCAAGGGCAAGAGAGGCGTGAGCATGTGCAGTGAGTTCGGGGCGCACAGGGAGGTCGAGGAGGCCGGGGTAGCTGGAGCAGAGCCAATGAGAGGAAGAGAAGGGGGTGGGGTTGCAGTCAGAGGGAGCTGGGGCCAGATTACAGGGGACGTTGGACTTTGGCTTTATTGGGTGGGATGCGAGCCACTGGAAGATTTTGAGAAGAGGAGTAACATGACTTATCCTGGATTTTGAAAGAATTCCTAACTGCCATTTGAGAATAGACTGAAGTCCGTCAAGGATGGAAGCCGGGAGACCAGTTAGGAGCCAGTTGGAATGATTTAGGAGAGAGATGATGGTGGCTCGGACCAGGCTGGTAGCGGCAGAGGTCTGAGGAGCGGCCTGATCCTGAATGTTTTGAAGATAAAGTCTGCAGGATTTGCTAGCAGATGGGATGTAAGGGTAAGAGAGAGAAAGATGTCAAAGATGACTGAGGATTTTGTCCCGAATAACTGGAAGGATGTAGTTTCATTAACTGAGATGAGGGGGGAAATTTGAGAGCAGATTTTAAGTGGAAGATTAGAGTTCAGTTTTGAACATGTGAATATCGAGATGCTTACATACCCAAAGGGAGAGGTGGAGTGTGGAATGCAGTCTGGAAGAAATCTGGGCTGGAAAAAAATAAATTCCTGAAGCTGGGTTAGATCACTAAGGGAGTGAATGTGGATAGAGAAAAGAAGTGGCCCTAGATTTGAACCCTGAGACCCTCTGATATTTAAAAGTCAGGGAGGAGAGAAGGAACCGGCAGAGGAGACGAAGAAAGAGCAGGCAGGAGGAAGGAGAAGAGCCAGGAAAGAGAGAGCCCCTGGAAGCCAGGTGAACGAAATATGTTAAAGAGGCAGAAGCGATCAGCCTTCCAAGGCTGCTGATAGGTCAAAACATGAGGCTGGGAGTTGACCACTGAATGTAACACATGGAGGTCATTGGTGATCTTGACAAGAGCAGGAGGCATATTAGTGAGAATCCAAACCACAATTAAATCTTCAGCCTGATATGTCTGGCTGTTCTGCCGTTAGTCCCAGTGAGCAGTTCACACCACCTGGTCTGTTCCCTGGGACCTTCTACCTTCACCCATGACTTTCAGGCTGTTCCTGCCTCCAAGGTCTCTCCAGCCCCACAAATAGAACTCAGACACCTGAGCCAACACTTCACCTACTGGAAGCCACTCATCTCCCAGAGGGCTGAGATTCTGTAATCCCCTATGTGGGAAAAACAGACAGAAAAAAAACAAGAGAAACAAGGAGATAAAAAGAATTAAACCTGAAGCAAAATGAGTTGCCCATTTTTAGTTCCTGATGTCAGTAAATAAACACTGCCTTTACATTGTGAGTTAGCTGTTACAGGACTGTATCGATGACCCCAATGACAGTGCAAGTTGGTGGGAAGATAGCTCAAACATTACATTTACCTGTTTACAAAAGTTCTTTTTTTTTTCCAAGTAAAAATAGGTGATCGCTAAATTAACGTGCCTAGTTGGTAGAAAGTAAACTGAAAGGCTAAGGAGAGGCTGCTTTAAGGTTGATAGTGTATATCTTTAACTTAGCACGATTTACCTTCAAGTGATATAATACACATATAAGAACCGTACAGTAGAGTCTATTTTAATTTCTCCCCTCCTGAACTTTCTGCTGTGTTATTTACATTTTCCTCTACATACGCTGTAAAACCTACACTACATTGTTCTTATTTTTATTTAAACGTTCGATTGTCTTTTAAAGAGATTTAGATAATAAGGAAAAAGATTTTCGATATTTACCCATGTGGCTGCTCTTCATTTCTCTGTGTCGATCCGTATTTCCACCTGGTATCATTTTCCTTCTGCCTAAAGGACCTCTTAACCTTTCCTGTAGTGCAGGTCTGCTGGTAATGAATTCCTGAAGCTTTCGTATGTCTGAAAACAAAACCTTTACTTCACCTCTGTTTAGAAGGATACTTGTGCTGGTTATGGAATTCTAGTTAACAGGTTTGATTTTTTTTCATGCAGTGCTTTAAAGATGCTCCCCTGCTGTCTTGCTTGCATTTTTTTTCGGTGGGAAATCTGCTGTCATCCTGCATTCATTCTCCCTTTGGCCACTTTTAAGATTTTCTCTTTATCATTGATTTTGAGCAATTTGATTATGATGTTCCTTGGTGTAGTTTTCTTCATGTTTCTTATGCTTTGGAGTTGATTGAACTTATTGGATCTGTGAGTTTATAGTTTTTATCCAATTTGGGAAAAATTTGGCCATTATTTCTTCAAATATTTTTTTCTGTTCTGCCTTCCATCTCTTCTCTCTGAAGCTGATCTTTGACTGGCTCAGGAGGCAGTGTATGTGTCCAAATTTGCTGGGGGAAAAAGCATATGTAGTTTTTTGTTTTGTTTATCTTAGGTCCAGGAGCCAACCCAGGGCATTCTTGTTGGGGCTGCAGTGGCGGAAGGGAGCCCAGTGGGGGCGCCCTCCGGAGGCACTATTTCCCACGCTGACTACCCAGTCCTCTGGCTGCTGATGTCATGAGTAACACCGCAGTCCCAATGCCCCCCCAGGTCAACAGTGACTCCATGGGGGGCCGTGTGTGGGAGCCTTTCTTCCTCATCACCCTGGCTGGGGCAGTAGGGGCTGTGGTAATGTACGTCCAGAAGAAAAAGCAGGTGGATGGACTTCATCATCACCTGCTCGCCGTGTGCAGCTACAGCCCTGCTGAGAAGCTACACAAGGTTGAGCAGGAGCTCCTCTCTGGCGTGGGAAAGGTGGTACATGGCTGGCAGAGTGACTACCAGCTCAAGCAAATGCTCTTGCTGGTGTCAAGACACGACCTGACCCCCTTACCCTGATCTTCAGAACTTTCTGGGCCTGAAACGCCCAAGACCCTGTGAGCTGCTGCTTCCCCTCCAGCTTGCACTCATCCAGCGCCCCCTGCCGGATTCTGGGTGTCCATTCCTCCTCCCACCCGTTCCCAGCAGCATCTGTTTCATAAGCCCCAGCAGAGCAACCAGTCCCCACCTTCACCTCACTCCCCTCTACGCCTTCAATCTTTGTGGGCTTTAAGCCCACCACACGCTCCCAGGCGCTAATGGGAAGTTTTCCTTCTGAAGTGGAAGGCTGGCCAAGAGACAGAACTCTGCCCTTTCTACGGGCATCACTTTCGCTAGCCCTCCCTGCCTTTGCTTTGGAGTCGTTTCCATGGTGATAGGGCCTGATGTATAATATTCAGTATATATGTTTTGTAAATAAAGCATTTTGTGGAAAAGAAGATCTTAGAGTAAGATAGGTTTTGGAAAAACATATAAATAACATGTAAACAACAGCCGTTAAAAAGAAAGAGGAGAAAAGAAGAAAAATGATAGATACATATGAAAGCAGAAAATGTTTAAACACTGGCAAAAAAAAAATACCCTAAACAAATTCAAAAGATAAATGACAAAAAGAGAGAACACATATGCAGCACAGGTAACAAAGAGCTAATTACCTTAATACACAAGAGAACATTTACAAATAAATAAGATAAAGATAGAAAGAAAAAGGAAGAGAGAAAGAAAAGAAAAAAGAAGGAGCAAAGATATAAAATGGTAGTTCACAGAGAAAAATGGCTGAGAAACATGTAAATGTGCTCATCATTACTAATTTTAAAGACATGCCCATCGCATATACCATTCCCTGCCCCACCCCAAAAGCTTAGCAGAGATTAAAAACTTGGAAGTGACCTGCCCTCAACATTTGCAGGGTTAAAGCAACAATACAAATGCAACAAACAAACTACAAGTAAACCATCAAATATTTTTTTTCTCTTACCTTAACTAATATATCTCATTCATAATCTGAAAGGCCAGGTTCAGGTTTAGACTTCTTACACTCCTCAGACTTCTGCACCAAAGATGGTACCCAGCCCCTAGTTCATAGCTGCCCCTTCTTTTCCCACCCCCGCTCCATCCTCCACTGTGAGATGCCTCACGCTGTGTGTGTGTGTGTGTGTGTGTGTGTGTGTGTGTGTGTGTACATCCAGCCCACACATCCAAGCTCCCTCTACACTCCATATATGGTTACCCCTTGGCCACCTTAGGGCCTAAGGATGAGTGTATCAGCCATATGCATTCTGGAAGATGGATCTGGGAAGAGCCTATGCAGTCCCCAGAGGTAGGCTTAGGGCTCTTTGGGAAAGAAATTCTAGGGTCTCAGATACCCAGAGCATGGTCAAGAAGGGGGGGGGTGCAGGCTTTAGGTGGGCACACCCCCTTGACCCAATAGAGCCCATGCCCTGTGCGAAGGTCACCACCAGAGGAGAGCCAGAATGGAGCTTTCTATAGCTTGGGGCCCATGGCAGGGATCCTCTGGCCCTGGTCCTAGGGAGGTGCTAGATACAGGGAAATAGGCAGATTCATACAATAGTTGTTTCAGATAAATTTGAGGGAGAGAGCAATTTGGCAGTATCCTCTAAAATTCAACCTGGCCGTTCCATTTCTAGTCATGAATCATCTAGAGTTATTTGTAGAAGTGCCCAATGGCGTATGCACAATTATGTTCACTATAACACTATAAAATCAAAAGGCTGCAAACAATATAAATATCTAACAGCAAATGGGTAACTAAATTATGGTACACTCATGCACTGAAATATATTCTGCAGCCATTAAATAGGTTAGGCTGGTGCGAAAGATCTTCAATATATATTTTTAAGTGAGAAAAGCAAATTAATATTTATGTAGTGTGACCAACTGTGTGTGTGTTATGCTTACATTCGTTAAAAATTTTTCCAGAAGGAATTACAAGAAACTATTACAAGCAACTACCTCCGATTAGAAGGGCAGGGATCGATGGGGGCCAGTTTTTACACCTCTGTCAGTCTGACTTTGTTGTCAGTGCATTTAGTACTTTCATAATTAAAACAATAACAAAAACTGTACTGTAAAATTTCCCAGATGCACCCAATAACAACCTTGCCTCAATCAGTGACAGCAACTGAGAATCCGTCACATGCAGGCAGTGTGTAGGCACTGGGCAACACAACCAAGAATCTCCTCTCCAGTTCAGTGGAATTTTGTTCAGCCATTTGCTGCCAGTTTTTTCTCCTTCTTCATTTCTAAGGTGGCAGGAACCCTACAGAAACCCTGGAGAAAATATGTCACATAGGTGCTTCCTTTGTAGATTTCTCTAGAAGTCTGCCAGCTGGGCAGCAGTGGGTCAGCAGCCCCTGGTTCACGCACAAGGCCCTGCAGGTTTAGGAACAAACTCTGGCCCTCACCTGGCCTAGTCTCATTGACGTGGGCAGTGGATCAGAGGGCTTTTCTGTTACTAGGAAAACAAAGTCAACCCTTCCCAGCACTAAGTAAACATCAACACCCCCAATTCTGAGAGAGGCCCAAAGAGATGATCTCTACCCAGGCATGAAGTCCTCCATGGCTAGCTCTTGATTATTGATTTGGGAGCTCCTGGACCGCAGGGACCAGATTGGATTAATCTCTGTACCACAGGCACGTTTGCTGAATTGATGTCGGGCCTGTCCCCTCTCCCGCCACATGACACCTCCTCTCCAAAGAGCTGACTGTTCCTGAGCTTCATTCCTTTGGTTTTGGAACACTCAACTCCTAAAGGTGGGCCATGCTCTTGAGGAAGCTGCACTATGCCTCTGGGAAAACTCACCAAGGGAGGAACTCTTGATGATTTGCTCGCTTTAATATGACAGTTTATTCTAGAAAATTTAGAAAATAAAAATTACTAGTCAAATGAGATTAAAATTATATTTCCCTCCACCTTCCTGCTCCAACAGAAACCTCCGTGGAACATACTCCCCTTGTGGATTGCCTGCCTTCATATTATATATCCATTCCAGGTGCCCACTTTCCTCAGCCTTTTTATTCCCTCACTAACATCTGCTGGGGCGACTCAGGTGTGTCCACTGCAGCACTCAGCATTGGCTATCACTGTCTCCAGGTTTCTAGGAGCCACCCTACAGCCTGCCTCATCCCCTGGGGTCCTTGCCAGGACGTTAAACCCATCATCCTGAGAAAGTGCCCCCGAGTCAGCTCTTGCTTAGCCGGTCTTATACCCCAGCCCCCTGGATCAAGCACTGTTTCCTAAGCAACCAGCTGTGTTTGCTTAAGAAGCTGAGGCCCTGGACTTCCTTGGTGGTGCAGTGGTTAAGAATCTGCCTGCCAATGCAGGGGACATGGGTTCGAGCCCTGGTCTGGGAAGATCCCACATGTCGCGGAGCAAGTAAGCCCGTGTTCCACAACTACTGAAGCCCATGCACCTAGAGCCCGTGCTCCGCAACAAGAGAGGCCTGCACACCGCAACGAAGAGTAGCCCCCACTCGCCACAACTAGAGAAAGCCCATATGCAGCAACGAAGACCCA
Source organism: Delphinus delphis (assembly GCF_949987515.2). Lineage (NCBI taxonomy): Eukaryota > Metazoa > Chordata > Mammalia > Artiodactyla > Delphinidae > Delphinus > Delphinus delphis. The sequence goes on from NC_082686.1 coordinate 73,010,545, forward strand.
ACGTAGTCAAAAATAAATAAATAAATTTTTGAAAAAAAAGAAGAAGCTGAGGTCCATTTGGTAATGAGCTACCTTGTATTTCCATTGTCTCCTCACTTCCCTTTTCCCCTTATTCTTACTTCCTTGGAACTCAGTACCTTTCCCCAGTAGAGATTTAACATGCAAGCTTTGCCTCAGGCTCCTTTTTCTGGGGAAACTGGGCTGAGGCCAGGATCTTCGTGAATTCACCTGTTCTGAGAAGAGGAGAGGTTTTCTTTCTGGCCCTTGCCCTGGGGAGTTCCCAGAGCAAGTCCATCTAGCCTAGGGATGAAAGCAGAAAACCCAACTTTCATGGAAAGATATAAAACGTTAGGAAGGGTAACATAAAGGCTAAATAGACATTTAACAATTTCAAAGTTTAGTCGCTGTCTCTAATATCACAGGATTTTTTCATTGAAAACAGCTTGAGGATGGTACTTAGCCAAGGCATCCCCAGGCAGCAGAGGGGAGTAAAGGAGAGGGGCAGAGAATACCATATGCTTACTTGGTTCACCATCTGTAGTGTATTTCTCCTTTTCTCATGGTCCATGGTGCTCCAGATCCTGACAGAAGTATGGCGAATCAGTGTGTTGGGGAGGATCGGGAGGTGGGGGAGGGAGTATGGGAACCTGTTTCAGAATTTTTAAAAGGTTTTATTGTTTAGAAGAGCTGCATGGCAAGGAACAAGGAGGGGAGGGTTCGTTAGACAAAAACTGGTGACTGCCACACCCAGGTTCCTTAAGTGTCCAAAATCACAGGCTTTATTTTGCATACAAAGTCAACCCAAGACCCTTTCCAAGAATGTTTTTGTAGTCAGTAAGGGAGGAGAGGACCTGTAAAAGAGATAAGACCCCATCATGCCTGGCAGGAGAGAGAGAGGTAGATCGTGTGGTCATAAATTGGCAAACTTTAACATGGCTGTTTGGAGGGTCTCTGGTGACATACCTTTGAAAACAAAAACTATATTTGTCTAGCAAAACATAAGAGTCCATTCTGTTGTTGAGGCTCTCCTTTTCTTCAACTACTACCATGAAGCAATATCTCATTATGGAGAGGCTCATTTGTTCATCATACTCAACCAGAAGTGACCAGAAGTCCAACATCAAATGATAAATCTGTCTTTATGTCTCATTCCTGAATCTTGAAACCAATCATTTCTACTGGGACTCAACTCTGTTTGAAAAAGATGAAAGATCCAAAGGGAAACAAGGGGTCCAAGCAAAAGAAATTCAGATTAAACTTTCACTTAGCATAAGATGTCCCTGACTCGACATCATGGTCCTCAAGGCCAGAAGAATGAAGAAATACAAACAAGACAAATGAGAAGGGGTCCATGCCCTGAGAGAAGGCAGGAAAACAGCAGTTACCGGAGGAAGTGAATGCTAGAAAGATGGCTCTCCAGCCTGGCTGCATACTGGAACCACCCAGGGAGCCTTAAAAAAAAATGCTGTTGCCTGGTTACCACTCCCAGAGACTCTGATTTAATTGGTCTAGGGTATGGCCTGGTTGTCAGAAATGCTAAAAGCTTCCCAAGGTGATTCTAATGTCAGCTCAAGGCTGAGAACCAGTGTTCTGGAGGAAAGATACTTCTGTTCTTGATTCTGTTTACTTGTCTCCATCTGTCACTCTCTCCCATTACCAAGCCAAACTTGGGTCAGCTCGCCCATGCACAGTGAAGCCAATCTACTGACATCGGGTTGTGGTGAAGGAAACTGGAGTGTTTATTGCAGGTCACCAAGCAGGGAGTCCAAACAGCTAGTGCTTAAAAGACCTGAACTCCCCCATGGCTTTCAGGGAAAGGTTTTTAAAGACAGGGTGAGGAAGGGGGGTTTGGGAGGTGCATGATCAGCTCATGGACATTCTTCTGATTGGTTGGTGGTGAGGTAATTGAGAGCCAACATCATCACCCTTCTGGTTCCAAGCAGTCTGGAGTCTACATGCTTGTGGTCAGCATAGGGTTAACTTCTTCCACCTGATGGTGGTTTTGGTAGCTGTCAAACAGCTCAAAGGATATGGCTCAGGATATTAGCTATAGCCCTTGAGATGGAACTAAAGCTCCTTGACTTTGTTTAATGGCTAAACTATTATTATTTTGTCTTCCTTGACTGTTTCCCTTTGTTTTTGTATTTTCTCATTTCTCCAATTAAATTTACTCGTTGGAACTCAGGGAAGGCCTAGGAGGCTAAAGTTTTCTACAGACAAGAGGCAGGAGGAGGACATGGGGTGGGGGGTTCTGTCCCAGGAAGGTCCCAGAGGATCCTGCTCAGTTACACTACCTGTTCTTAAGAGTCTTTCCCCCTTGCTCTTGGTCAAGGCAGCTTGCCCAGAGCTCAGAGGGGTTGTGCTGACTGCTCAGGTCGAGGAGCGGAGGTCGGCTCGGGGGTGTACCCTCCTGCCTACTAGTGCAGGGACTCAGCCCCAGCCTCCCAGCCTCCAGCTTTCCTCTGCCACACAAGTAGAAAAATTTTCCACTCTCCTGGCAGCGTGCTGCCTACAAAACAAAGCTTGGGGAAGAGTGCCTTGAGTAGTCCAGAAAGTTCCACTAGGAAGAACTACATGGCAGAGGGCAATTTGAGATCTATGCAACCATAATCCTCTTCAGTTCCTTTTCAGTTTACGTCTAGTCAAGAAAAGCCCTCAGCATGGAAGGTTGAGGGTTCTTTCCTCGTAGATAAGTCCACACCCATAAGAGTGGTCTGCTGCAGTGGGGGGCTGAGCAGGTAAAACTGTTAGGCTCATTATGCCTTGAAAAGTGAATCAATATTCTTTCAGGTTAGGACAGACTATTTCTGCTGAGACCCATTTGGAAAAGTGAAAAGCTCTTTCGGAAGGGAACAGCAGTTTCTACAGAATTCTACATTCTAGTGAAAAGTAAAAGGCTATAGATTTCACTTCCTGGAGACCTGATTAACCTTTAAAAAAAAAATAAATGGGATCCTTTTAAACTTATCTCAACTGGAAATCAGCCATAGATATCAGAGGCAGAAGACATAAGTGTTTTTTCTTTAAAACAAAATGCACTTGGGCCATCAGATCATAGTGCTGTCAAATCTGGCACACGTGAAATGCTTGGTAAAGGTAGTGTGTATTATCCAGAGCTGGTATTGGCTAGGCAAACCATCAAACAGAGGCCATGCAACTTCATTTTTGAGCAAGTGCGAGGGCCATACCTGAAAAACCAATTGTTACTAGGAGTTTAGAAAGGACAGCCTGCCTGCGGGGTAGGGAGAGCAGCAAGGGGGAGGATTGCCACATTTTGTTTCTCTTCTCTCTAGGAAGCCAGACAGGACCCTAAGAACAGCCTGGAGCAGTGATCTCAACCCTTAGTGTGCAACAGAATCACCCCCAGTTTCTGATTCAGTGGGTCTGGGGTGAGGCCTGAGAACTTGCATATCTAACATGTTTCTGGGTGATGGAGATGCTGCCGGTCTGGGACCACACTTTGAGACTTACTGGCTGTGAGGAGGAGAAGCTGAAAAGAAGGTCGTGCCATAATGCTGGAAAACCCTCTGCTGGAACTAGTCCCAAAAGGCTGTGCCCCTGGAAACCAGACTGGGAGCAACTTTTTTTTTAACTTGCAAAAAATAGATGGCTTATTCTTTCACCTGAGAGTGACTCAAACAATCACCATGAGAAGCTTTCTGTCTTGCTAAAAGAAAATTAGGTTAATAACATCTCTTTATGATGATGACTTAAAACACCATTTCTAGCATCTCCATCTGGGCCACTACTGTCCAAAGCCTTTCTGCCTCATCTTCCCACCCCACCTCCAGCCCACACTGGTGGCCTGACAGAATCTCAGAATGTCTTGGTGAACAGCTCTGTGAGATTCTATTAGCACTGAGGGATAAACAGGACCTTAACCCCTGTTTTGTCACTAAGTAGCCCCATTACTTCTCTCTCTCTGGACCTTGGCTTCCCCATCAATAAAAGGAGGGTTTTCAACAAGGTAATAAGAAAGAAAATGACAGTATTTTGATATTTATAGTTTACTTGGCACTTGCGTACATATTATCTCAGTTAACCCCTGTGAAATAATTTTTATTCCCTCCCCATTTTTCACAGAGAAAGAGAATTGGAAAAGCACAATAATTTTAAGGACCAATATTAAAAATGGCCACATAGAAAATTCTGCAAAAACTAACATGGAAGACACAGTCCCTTATGTTACTCAGTGTCCCTTTTGTAACAATTTATGTGAAAAATTCCTCCTAAAATTAAGTGCCTGATAAATATGTCCCTCCAAAAGACATAATATGCATCATTTTACAGGACAGAATCAACTTCCTAACTCTTCATATTTTTCTTCTGTTTCAGCTGCCAGAAAGCTTAGAGCTAATTATGCCAAGATTATAATAACCATTTAAATCTCAAATTCCTGGTAACATTATCTCTCACATCCTCTAAATCCTAATGCCTAAATGTTTTCTTACATAGATTATCTGTAATTAGCGTGACAGTGTAATTCACCATCTAAGTGGAGCCCTTTGCTGAGTGAAAGAGAACACCATGAATAATTATGCCCAGGTGACAGATGTAAACCAGGACTGTTTCAGGCAAACTGGGATGGGTGGTCACCCTACGTATGGTTGGAAATAGACTTGGCAAAAATTATATACAAAAAACACTCAATTTGACCTTGTAAGTGTGGCAGTTTGGGGTCTCATTAAACTCAATAAAGTCACATAAAAATGAAAATAGATTATAACTCATAAGAAAAAACAGCAACTAATAGGTTCTAAATATACTTGCAAGACTGGGAAGAGAGAGGGCGTAGTGCTGAGGATGGACACTTCTCCCTTCAAGCATCTCCAAACCCTTCATTTCCTAAAGCCTCTGCCTCCTAAGCCCCTTGGGCGTCACATCCTGTGGCCAGTGGCAGCTCTACAATTCCTTATAAGAGGGTCTTAAGCAAGGTCGTCTGTTTAGAAGGGAAAGGGGGAAGGAGGGCTTTAAGCCGAACAGTGTAGCACTTTACTGAAGATTGTGGATTTTCCATCTCAAAGAATGGGGTGGTGTTGATGAAGTTGGTGGAGCCCTGAAAAGTCACAGTCACCAGGCAGTCCCACTGCCTCACAAGGGCAAGCCACCCAGTATTTGCCTGCTCACACACTCCCCACCACAACCCCTGCCGAAGACAGGACTGACTGATTGGTCATGGCAGGACCATGGAGACATAGATGGAGGCCACCCGAGGATTGGTGCGTTCAACCAGGTGCCCTGGTTCATACCCAGACACATTGCTTGATGCCTTTTCCACCTTCCCCTTCTCCAGTCACAGAAGTGTAACTGAACAGGTCTTCCACAAACAGAGCCCCCCCCCCCATGTCCTCTGTCTGCCTCTTGTCTATAAAAAAAACCTTAGCCTCCTAGGCCTTCCCCAAATTCCAAAGAATAAATTTAATCAGAGAAGTGAGAAAATGCAGAAGGAAAGGAAAACAGTCAAGCAAGACAAAATAATAATAGTTTAGCTATTAAACAAAGTCAAGGATCGTTAGTTCCTCCTTCAGGGCTATAGATAATATCCTGAGCCATATCCTTTGAGCTGTTTGACAGCTACCAAAACTCCCACGAGGTGGAAGAAGTTAACTGCATGCTGACCACAAGCACGTAGACCCCAGACCAACTGGAATCAGGAGGTTGATGATGTTGACTCTCAATTATCTCACCACCGACCAATCAGAAGAATGTCCACGAATCACACACCCCCAACCCCTCGCCCTCACCCTGTCTTTAAAAACCTTTCCCTAAAAGCTTTTGAGGAGTTCGGGGCTTTTAAGCATAAGCAGCCTGGACTCCATGCTTGGTGTCCTGCAATAAACACCGCAGTTTCCTTCACCACAACCAGGTGTCAGTGGATTGGCTTTACTGTGCACAGGTGAGCTGACCCAAGTTTGGTCTGGTAGCAGAGGCAGGTGAGCTTGTTTCAGCCAGGTGAGTCAGGGGTGAGGGGTGGGCTGAGTCTTGGGTGTTAACAAAAGAGGGGCAGGTGTGTTTGGACAATGAGCAGGCCTCAGAGGCCAAATGTGCACGGTTGGGCTTCCTGGAGCTCAAGAATCCCCTCTGTCCTTCCTCCTCATCTCTCTAACAAGTCCAGTTAAACTCTGCCCCTCTCGGTTCACTGCCTGGCTGGCCCCCGGAGCCTCACCTCGGTTGCGGAAAGCCGCTGCGTCCCTTCCAAGAACCAACACTAGAGGTCGCCTTTCTCCAGCGTCAGGCAAGTTGACGCGGAAGGAGACGGTCCAGCTTCTGCTTAAATTGCACGTTGGTAGGCGGGTCCAGTGGCCCTGATTCCGGGCCAGTTCGTGGACGGCACGCGTCCCAAGTGGGAAGGCGCTGTTTCGGCCTGAAGAGGAGGCTGAGCCACGAAGCTCTGAGGAGATGCAGCGCTGGGTTGAACAGTGAGGTGTGAGCAGGTGAGGAAAAGACCAAATCTGGGTAGAAATACTTTGCACAAGAGATGAAACTTCCAGGAGCAACAAAAGCCCGTGAAGTCTGAAGAGCCCATGAGATAAAGTGTGTGTGTGAATTTTAAAGTGCTACCCACACCCTTTTAAGTGGTCTATTATTCTCTGCAGATATGGACACTGTGTAAGGGAGGCCCAGGTGTCCCATAAAGGCCATCTTGGGCCAGGGCTCACAGGAGGGTCCCCAGCCTGGCTTGCCTGTGGTTCTCTCCCCCTTGTGCTCTTCTTGGCCAAGGTTTTCCCAGAGACCTAGTTTTCTGTGTAAAAAGGGAGGGTAGCTTCCAAAAGGCAATTCTACAATCTTTAGTTTTCTGGTCACAGCTGTTTTTAGCTGGAAGCCGGAAGGGCTGTTTCTGTGAGTAGTTGGGAATTGAGGTTCAGGGAGGTTAAATACCTTGCTGGGACCAGACCAGAACTCCCTCCTGCTTACTCCAAAGCGGCACTCCCTCACTGCCCCGGCTACCTCTTCTCACTGGAGAGCTACTAGAGCTGAAAAGAAAACTGCCTGGGCTGAAAAACTTTAAACTCGGCAAGGGCCTCAAAACAAAACCCAAACAGAAAACGAACAGAAGCGAGCATACCTCTGGGCCCTGCGAGCAGCCCCTCAGTCCCTGAGGCAGTGCCAAACTAACAGCCACTAGCCCTCCACTTGAGGCTTCGGGATGGACAAAAAGGTCAGCTGCCTGCCTCTATACTGTAGAGTGCTATAGCACCCCAAGTGATTCTTCCTGCAGACCATATGGCAGAGCTCAGGTGGGGTGGTTATGCACCACCTGTGCTCTGTGCGTCCCAAGTGAAGTGCAGCCGTTTGTGTCTTCAGTTGGAGAAGAGATAGGAGATGTTTCCACATAAAGCCCAAGGGAGCCGGGCAGGTCCACAAATATGGCACATGGCGGCCCCTCCTCTTCCCGTTGGGAGGAACAGTGCAATCCATTGCCCACATGTAAAGTGACCTAGAGGTCCTCCCTCGACAGACCATCCAAGCCAGGCATCCTCAGGGGCTACGAGTCATGCTGATTTGTGGCACATAATGAAGGTCTGTGTAGTGGCAGAACCAGTGTTTAATGTACATGTGAATTTACTCACCCAGCTGAGCACTAGCTCTCTCTACTGCTAGAGTGTGAGCGTCTTGAGGACGATTCACTTAGTGTGGCAATTCACTTAGATGTGTCTCTCCCACAAGCCTGGACACAAGGCAGATGGGTGCTTTAGGGAGTACTCTTCCAATCCAACCGCTTCTTAACCTCACTGCAGAACTGAATTAAGCTACTTCTCTTGGGAGAAATTGTTATTCCGGAGCACAGGGAGGATCCTTGGATGTAACAAGTCAACATTTTGAAACACGAAAACCATCAAAAGGCATCTGTTTATTATTATTTTTAATTAACTCCTAAAGAAAGAGCCCTTCATATACGGTTCTGAGTGTCTACCAAGAGCACGTGTTGTCATATTTCTTCTCTGTTTCTCTCTCAAGAACCAAAAAATTTTTTTCCCCAAGAGAGTGCCTTCCTCGATGTGTTTCACCACCATTGAGAAACTGGATTGTGCCAGAGGGAGGGAATCCTTGAGAGCAGGCTGTTATTCCACTCTTCTCGACTTTGACTTGACTTATCTTTAAACTGTCAGGGAATAAGACAAAATATCCCTGAGATTTTTATGTGTTTTCCTTGCTGGTGGATATAAGTAAGATTTCTACGTATTGCCAAAATGTCCCCAAGCTCCAGCCTGTGGCTACAAGGAAGGTCATGGTAACATAGAAGTCACATTTTAATTTTCTCTCACCTACACCCACCTGATTGAGGATCTCAGCCCACCCCGCCAGCATCTCCCACCACCCCCACTCATTTCTGGGAATCCCCTGAGTGGTAGACCTGTTTAAGGTCAGCTCCCTCACACACTGCCCTCCAGCCACTGTTCACGCTCCTGCCCCAGGGCTTCATGGCTTTCTGGCTTCATCACCCAACCAGACAGATCCCAGAAAGGATTCACCAGGCATGACCACTCTGCTAAATCAGTTCTGCACCAAAATAAACATAACCCCCAAATGATCCCTTTCCCAGGACTTTGCCTGGAAAAAAGGAGTTTAACCATTTAACTGCATAATCTTAACTGAGTAAGATTATATGTGGGGAACCCAGAAAATGAGTTAAATTTGGAGGAGATAGAATCTAGGGTAAATTTTCTTTCTTCTCTTTTGCTTTCTATTACAATTGATTGCATTTTTCATTTTCTTCCACGATCTGTTAGTGTGAGATGATTATTTGATGATGAAATGATTCATTCAAATAAGTGATCCTATGCATGACATCAGCGTGATAACCAGGCCTCATTTCCTTGGAATTGGGCTATCCATCCTTGTCCCAGGCCACTTTCAGTCTCTTTAAACGATTTAACCTAGGCTTACAACCTGCTGGCTGCTGCCTTTCAAAACTCTCATTCTGGCCACAGTTATTATTTTTAAAACATGTTTATAAAGTTGAAGGTTACATGGCAATTAAGCCTGCAGAGAATGCTTAGATTTGATACAGTTGCCAGGGAAAAAAATATACCTCTTTCCTGTTGTTTCCACCTCTTGCCTGCTCGAAATAGGATTTGCATCTCTGTGGGTGGGTTATGGTTAGTTCGAACCTAATCATTTTTCCCTGCCTCAGAAATCTTTATCTTTTGTCATGAATCTTTTCAAGGAGAAGGTTGTCACTGACAATTGTTTCTCTTCCCCACCAGCGGGAAGGGCATGAGTGTCATCCCACCTGCCAGTGTCTGAGTCCCTCTGTTTCAGAGGCAAGAGGCTCTCCTGGATGTCTCTTTGTTCTTTCTTAGTTCTCAGACTGATCAGGCTGCTATCCCAAGGGAACTGATAGAGCCTTGGGGTTGGTGATACATGTGCCCCTGGATTTGGGGCATTTGCCTTAGGGGAAACACAGAGACCCCTCTCATGTTAGGGTATTTTCCCCCAGCCTTTCCTTACAAAAACAAAGGGGACCATCTGGACCAGCCATTTCTAACTGAGAATAATGTAATAATTCTAGACACACAACAGTCTCCCCCCAAACCTAGTCTCATGCCCTGATAATAGAAGTATTAATCACTAATGTTCATTAAGTACTTGCTATGTGCCAGGTGCTATACTAAACGTTGTACATGTATTATTTCATTTAAGCCTCATAACAATCCCATGAAGTAGCTAATGATATTATGCCTACTTTAGAGTGAAGCACACACTGGGAGCGTTGTCAAAAATAAATCTTTTTGGCTTCACAATTCTGATGCAAAAATTGGGCCCAGGTGGGTTGTCCTAAGACTCAGGGTGGCGGCAGTAGTCATCCTGACCATGTGTTAGCCACGCACGTGAAGCGTTTTCCACAACAGCAAGGAGTTGGGGGGCCAGAGAGGGCCGTTGCCTGATCCTTCTTAGACCCAAGAATAGTTCCAGTTGCAGACAGGCTGGCTTTGTTATCAGAAAACTCACTTAGGAGCTGAATACACCCCTCCTAGGATCACTGGCCTTTAATTTTCAGGGACCTGTGGAGAGGTTAGGCAGGAACTGTTGGATGCCCCTGGCCCAATCTTTAGCCCATTTTAAAATCAGGTTGGCTGTTTCCTTATTGTTGAATTTTAAGCATTCTTTGTATATTTGGGGGAAATATTTTCTCCCATTCTGTGACTTGTCATCCTCTGAACAGTGTCTTTCACAAAGCAGAAGTTTTTCATTTTAATGAAGTTCGACTTATCAAATTTCTCTTTCATGTTGTACCTAAAAAGTCATTGCCAAACCCAAGATCACTTAGATTTTCTCCTATGTTATCTTCTCAAAGGTTTAAAGTTTTGCATTTTACATTTACATCCATGATCCATTTTGAGTTAATTTTTATGAAAAGTGTAACGTCTGTGTCTAGATTCATTTTTTTACATGTGAATGTCCAGTTATTCCAGCACCATTTATTGAAAAGACTATCCTTTCTCCATTGAATTGCCTTTGCAATTCAATTTGTCAAAGATCAATTGACTACATTTATGTGGACCCACTTCTTTTTTATCATCTCACTTGCTTTTATTATTTTTTTCTAGCTTTACTGAAGTATGATTAACAAGTAAATATTGTATATATTTAGGGTGTACAATGTGATCTTTTTAAGGTGTACAATGTGATGATTTTTTTTTTTATTTTCGGTACGCGGGCCTCTCACTGCTGTGGCCTCTCCCGTTGCGGAGCACAGGCTCCGGACGCGCAGACTCAGTGGCCATGGCTCACGGGCCCAGCCGCTCCGCGGCATGCGGGATCCTCCCGGACCGGGACACGAAGCCGTGTCCCGTGCATCGGCAGGCGGACTCTCAACCACTGCGCCACCAGGGAAGCCCCAATGTGATGATTTAATATATGTATACATTGTGAAATGATTACCACAATCAAGTTAACTAACACATCCATCACCTCCCATAATTACCTTTGTGTGTGTGTGTGTGGTGAGAACACTTAAGATTTACTCTCTTAGCAAATTTCAAGTATATAATACAGTATTAACTATAATCACCATGCCATACATTAGATCCCCAGAAATTATTCATCTTATAACTGAAAGTTTGTACACTTTAACCAACATCTCTCCACCTCCCCCCATCCTATCCCCAGCCCCAGCCCCTGGCAACCACCATTCTACTTTCTGGTTCTATGAATTCAACTCTTTCAGATTCTACATATAAATGAGAACACATGTCTTTCTGTGTTTGACTTATTTCACTTAGTGTAATGTCCTCCAGGTTCATCCATATTGTCGCAAATGGCAGAATTTCTTTTTTCATGCCTGAATAATATTCCATTGAATATATATATATATATATATATATATATCACTTTTTTTATCCATTCATCTGTCAACAGACACTTAGGTTGTTTCCATATCTTGACTATTGTGAATAATGCTGTAATAAACATGGAGTGCAGATACTTCTTTGAGATACTGATTTTATTTCTTTTGGGTGTATACTCAGAAGTGGGATTGCTGGCTAGCCAAAGCAATCTTAAGAAAGCTGGAAGAATCACATGTCCTGATTTTAAACTATATTACAAACCTATACTAATCAAAACACCATGGTATTGGGATAAAAACAGGCACATAGACCAATAAAACAGACAAGAGAGCCCAGCAATAAACCCTCGCATATGTGGTCAACTAATCTTTGGGAAGTGCACCAAGAATACAAATGGGGAAAAGATAGTCCTTGCAATAAATAGTGTCGTGAAAACTGGATATCCACATGCCAAAGAATGAAACTGGACCCTTATCTTACACCATATACAAAGATTAACTTGAAATGGATTAAAGACTTAAGTGTGGGTTTATTTCTGGGCTCTACATTTCCATTGATTTATGTGTCTACTCTTCCACCGATACAAGACTGTCTTGATTATCGCAGCTTTATAGTAAGTCTTGAAGTTAGATAGTGTCCATCCTCTGACTTTGTTCTTCTTCAATGTCATGATGGCTATTCTGAGTATGGACAGGATTTTGATAGGTAGAAATGGAGGTGAGAACACTCAGGAGAGGGAACTGAGCAAAGGTTCAATAGAGGGAAGGGGGAGATGCATTGGAGGACAGTGAGTAGTTCCAGTTGTCTGTACCCTAGCTTTATAAATGTAGTAAGACTGTGTTTCCTAGAAAATGGATGCTTCCAGTCACAGGTAGGGTTGTGCTTTCCCATGGGAATTTGAGTACCCAGGCCTGGAGAGGAAGAGGGGAAGGAGACCTTAGAAACACTTGTGACTGGCTGTCAAGGGCATTTTGCCAGACATGGAGACTGGATTTAATATTGTGAACTTTTGTTGATAACATGGCTAACTTTCAGTCTGATATAAGGACAGAGAGAGAGAGCCCCCAAAGGGTTTTCCTGGGCAGTTGGTGATACTTGGGAGAAGGCCCTGATTTGGAGTCAGGAGACCTGAGTTCTAGCTTGGGCTCTGCCATTTCTGACCTCATTATGTGGGGCAGTTCACTTCCCCTCTGCGTCCCAGCTCCTCCATCTCTGCTGTGGGGTGATTACAGGTGCCCTATCAGATTCCCAGGGAAGAGATTATGAGAAGCAGTTAGGTAATGTGTACGTAAACTATGAAGCACTGCACAAGTGTATGCAATTATGAAGGAGGTGATCCTTGAAGGAAAGGGACGGTAAGGCATGCAGCATATAGTCGTCGTGTTTCACTTTTCTGCTTCCTTTCCCAAGTAACAGAGCATGCATCTCATCAGTGGGTTTTCATAAGTAATTAGGAGCGTCAGTGAGGATGCTCCATATACAGACCCAATCCTGCCCTAGATTTGCTTTCGTATATGTGTAAATTCCTGGAAGGCAAAGGATCTACCATTTTTCTGTATGCCCATGGTTCCTAGCACAGTGTCTTACATGTAGGAGACATTCAGCGAGTACAACGTTGGCTTTTTAAAAACAAAACATATTGGGCTTGGTAGGTGTTTATATGATAACATTAGCTGGTCACAAGCTTAGCATGAATCAGATGGTTAAAAAAGTATGTGTGCAATATTTAGTAAAGGAAAAAATGCACACATGCCATGACGCAGCCATTCCAGTCACAGCTACTGACCCTAGAGAGACTCCCACACATGAGCACAAGGAGTCGTGATCGACAGTGTTCATCTCATCGTTGCCTGTAACGGAAACGACCTAAATGCCCGTCAGACAGGGGCATGAATAAACACATTTTAGAAAATTCAATGGATTGCTGAATCACAGTTAAAATGAATCAAATCTCAAAAACTTAAGGTATAGAAAAATACATACAGTGTGTCACAATTTATTTGAAGCTGAAAACGTGTAAAACAATGCTAAGTACTGTTGATTCATACATTTAACCGTATGAAAGTATACATGGGAAGGATTAATCACAGAGTTCTTTTTTTCATTTCTATTGAAATATAGTTGATTTAAACACAGAGTTCTGATAATGGTTTCTCTAGGGGAGACAGGGAAGGGAGTGTGAAAGGGGTGAGGCTTCAATTGTAGCTGTAATATCTGAAGTAAGTGTGGCTTAAAAGGTGACTTTTGAAGTCTGCAGCAAATGTAGCATCATAGTATATTGCCAAAGCAGAGGGGTGGGTTATTAAGTGATTATTTTACTCAATGCTTCTTATATACCTGATATATTTCACAACTTGAAAAGCGCTTTGTCAACAGGGGTTGGGAGAGCTTTAAATGAAGGTTAGGCTACACTGATAAAAGCAGTGCGCCCCAAACTACACACAGGATCAGTCTCTCAATTCTGCCATGTGGTGGCACCACACGCCCCAGGGAACACTGACCAATCAGAGCCCAAGGGATGCGGAGGGGGGGTGGGTTGGATGCTGGAGGGCTCAGGAACTTTCTAGTGTGAGGAAAGTTAAAGGAACAGGAAATGTTTAACTTGGAATAGAGAGGATTCAAAGGGACATAGGACCCCAGTCTTCAAATATCTCAAGTGGGGCAGAAAGCATCCTCCATACCCCGTGTGGTCCCACAGGAGCAAGTGGGGTAGAAGCTGGGAGGGAGAGGGACAGATCCCACTCACCCTCAGAGCCACAGCTGTGGGACTCTGGATGCCTTGCCCAGCAGTGATAAGGATGAGCAGCTGATCTTCCAGGCTCTGGGGATGCTGTAGGGGGCATTCTTGCTCTGTGTCAGAGGTTGGCTAGGTAACCTACAAGATCCTTTCTGCTGCTGAGATCCTTACAAATTCAAATTTATATGAGCCTATAGTTGTAAAACTATTACAACATTTATTTTTTAGTGCTGATATTCCAGAAGGTAACAATAATGAATATTATTCTATCGTCATATCTTCTAGGAGTTTCTATTCTTTTTTTTTTTTAAGCTTTTTTTTTGGTTGCGCCAGGTTTTAGTTGTGGCAGGTGGGCTCCCTAGTTGTGCCTCATGGGCTCCTTAGTTGCAGCACATGTGCTCCTTAGTTGCGGCTCACGGACTCCTTAGTTGTGGCATGTGAACTCTTAGTTGCAACATGCATGTGGGATTTAGTTGCCTGGCCAGGGATCGAACCCACATCCCCTGCATTGAGAGGCGGACTCTCAACCACTGTGCCACCAGGGAAGCCCCTAGATTCATCTGTTCTTGTATGTATCTGTAGTTCGTTCCTTTTTGTTACTGAGTAGTATCCACTGTATGGATTTATCACAGTTTGAAGTATTCACCACAGAGATATTCATCTGTTCACCAGTTGATGGATATTAGAGTTGTTTCCACTTTGAGTCAGTAAGAATAAAGCTGCTGTGAACATTCATGTAGCAGGTCTTTATGTGGACATATGTTTTTATTTCCCTTGGGTAAATACCTCGGTGTGGAATTGCTGGGTCATATGATATGTGTGTATTTAACTTTATGAGAAACTGTCAAAGTGCTCTCCAAAGTGGCTGTGCTATTTTGCACTCCCACCAGCAATATCCGAGGCGTTCTGTTGATCCACATCCTCACTAACACTTTGTATGGTAAGTCTTTTTTAATTTTAACCATTCTAGTGGGTCTATGGTGACATCTCATTTCAGTTTTAATTTGTATTTTCCTAGTGACTAATGATGTTGAACATGCTTATTAGCTGTTCATATAACTTTTTTGATGAGGTGTCTGTTCATTCTTTTGTCCATTTCTTTAATCGAGTTGTTTGTCTTCTTCTTACTAAATTGTAAGAGTTCTATATGTATAAAGCATATAAGAACTTCATCAGATATATTTGCCAATATTTACCTCCCAGTCTGTGGCTTGTCTTTCATTTTCTTGACAATGTCTTTTTTTTTCTATTCTTTCTTTTAAGTTTTAAATTTAATTTAATTTTATTTTTATACAGCAGGTTCTTATTAGTCATCAGTTTTATACACATCAGTGTATACATGTCAATCCCAATCGCCCAATTCATCCCACCACCACCACCACCCCTCCGCGGCTTTCCCCTCTTGGTGTCCATACGTTTGTTCTCTACATCTGTGTCTCTATTTCTACCCTGCAAACCGGTTCATCTGTACCATTTTTCTAGGTTCCACATATATGCGTTAATATACGATATTTGTTTTTCTCTTTCTTACTTACATCACTCTGTATGACAGTCTCTAGATCCATCCACGTCTCAACAAATGACCCAATTTCGTTTCTTTTTATGGCTGAGTAATATTCCATTGTATATATGTACCATACCTTCTTTATCCATTCGTCTGTCGATGGGCATTTAGGTTGCTTCCATGACCTGGCTATTGTAAATAGTGCTGCAATGAACATTGGGGTGCATGTGTCTTTTTGAATTGTGGTTTTCTCTGGGTATATGCCCAGTAGTGGGATTGCTGGATCGTATGGTAATTCTATTTTTAGTTATTTAAGGAACCTCCATACTGTTCTCCATAGTGACTGTATCAGTTTACATTCCCACCAACAGTGCAGGAGGGTTCCCTTTTCTCCACACCCTCTCCAGCATTTGTTGTTTGTAGATTTTCTGATGATGCCCATTCTAACCAGTGTGAGGTGATACCTCATTGTAGTTTTGAGTTGCATTTCTCTAATAATTCACTAATTATTGTTGAGCAGCTTTTCATGTGCTTCTTGGCCATCTGTATGTCTTCTTTGGAGAAATGTCTATTTAGGTCTTCTGCTCATTTTTGGACTGGGTTGTTTGTTTTTTTAATATTGAGCTGAATGAGCTGTTTATATATTTCGGAGATTAATCCTTTGTCCGTTGATTCGTTTGCAAATACTTTCTCCCATTCTGAGGGTTGTCTTTTCATCTTGTTTATGGTTTCCTTTGCTGTGCAAAAGCTTTTAAGTTTCATTAGGTCCCATTTGTTTATTTTTGTTTTTATTTCCATTACTCTAGGAGGTGGATCAAAAAAGATCTTGCTGTGATTTATGTCAAAGAGTATTCTTCCTATGTTTTCCTCTAAGAGTTTTACAGTGTCCGGTCTTACATTTAGGTCTCTAATCCATTTTGAGTTTATTTTGTGTATGGTGTTAGGGAGTGTTCTAATTTCATTCTTTTACAAGTAGCTGTCCAGTTTTCCCAGCACCACTTGTTTAAGAGACTGTCTTTTCTCCATTGTATATCCTTGCCTCCTTTGTCATAGATCAGTTGACCATAGGTGCGTGGGTTTACCTCTGGGCTTTCTATCTTGTTCCATTGATCTATATTTCTGTTTTTGTGCCAGTACCATATTGTCTTGATTACTGTAGCTTTGTAGTATAGTCTGAAGTCAGGGAGTCTGATTCCTCCAGCTCCATTTTTTTCCCACAAGACTGCTTTGGCTATTCGGGGTCTTTTGTGTCTCCATACAAATTTTAAGAGTTTTTGTTCTAGTTCCGTAAAAAAAATGCCATTGGTAATTTGATAGGGATTGCATTGAATCTGTAGATTGCTTTGGGTAGTATAGTCATTTTCACAATATTGATTCTTCCAATCCAAGAACATGGTATATCTCTCCATCTATTTGTATCATCTTTAATTTCTTTCATCACTGTCTTATAGTTTTCTGCATACAGGTCTTTTGTCTCCCTAGGAAGGTTTATTCCTAGGTATTTCTTTTTGTTGCAATGGTAAATGGGAATGTTTCCTTAATTTCTCTTTCAGATTTTTCATCATTAGTGTATAGGAATGCAAGAGATTTCTGTGTATTAATTTTGTATCCTGCAACTTTACCAAATTCATTGATTAGCTCTAGTAGTTTTCTGGTGGCATCTTTAGGATTCTCTATGTATAGTATCATGTCATCTGCAAACAGTGACAGTTTTACTTCTTCTTTTCCAACTTGTATTCCTTTTATTTCTTTTTCTTCTCTGATTGTTGTGGCTAGGACTTCCAAAACTATGTTGAATAATAGCAGTGAGAGTGGATATCCTCGTCTTGTTCCCGATCTTAGAGGAAATGCTTTCAGTTTTTCACCATTGAGAATGATGTTTGCTGTGGGTTTGTTGTATATGGCCTTTCTTATGTTGAGGTAGGTTCCCTCTATGCCCACTTTCTGGAGAGGTTTTATCATAAATGGGTGTTGAATTTTGTCAGAAGCTTTTTCTGCATCTATTGAGGTGATCATATGGTTTTTATTCTTCAATTTGTTAATATGGTGTATCACATTGATTGATTTGTGTATATTGAAGAATCTTTGCATCCCTGGGATAAATCCCACTTGATCATGGTGTATGATCCTTTTAATGTGTTGTTGGATTCTGTTTGCTAGTATTTTGTTGAGGATTTTTGCATCTATATTCATCAGTGATATTGGTCTGTAATTTTCTTTTTCTGTAGTATCTTTTTCTGGTTTTGGTATCAGGGTGATGATGGCCTCATAGAATGAGTTTGGGAGTGTTCCTTGTTCTGCAATTTTTTGGAAGAGTTTGAGAAGGATGGGTGTTAGCGCCTCTCAAAATGTTTGATAGAATTCACCTGTGAAGCCATGTGGTCCTGGACTTTTGTTTGTTGGAAGATTTTTAATCACAGTTTCAATTTCATTACTTGTGATTGGTCTGTTCATATTTTCTATTTCTTCCTGGTTCAGTCTTGGAAGGTTATACCTTTCGAAGAATTTGTCCATTTCTTCCAGGTTGTCCATTTTATTGGCATAGAGTTGCTGGTAGTAGTCTCTTAGGATGCTTTGTATTTCTGCAGTGTCTGTTGTAACTTCTCCTTTTTCATTTCTAATTTTATTGATATGAGTCCTCTCCCTCTTTTTCTTGATGAGTCTGGCTAATGGTTTATCAATTTTGTTTATCTTCTCAAAGAACCAGCTTTTAGTTTTATTGATCTTTGCTATTGTTTTCTTTTTTCTATTTCATTTATTTCTGCTCTGATCTTTATGATTTCTTTCCTTCTGCTAACTTTGGGTTTTGTTTGTTCTTCTTTCTCTAGTTCCTTTTGGTGTAAGGTTAGATTGTTTATTTGAGATTTTTCTTGTTTCTTGAGGTAGGCTTGTATAACTATAAACTTCCCTCTTAGAACTGCTTTTGCTGCATCCCATAGGTTTTGGATTGTTGTGTTTTCATTGTCATTTGTCTCTAGGTATTTTCTGATTTCCTCTTTGATTTCTTAAGTGATCTCTTGATTATTTAGTAACGTAGTGTTTAGCCTCCATTTGTTTGTGTTTTTTACATTTTTTCCCCTGTAATTCATTTCTAATCTCATAGCGTTGTGGTCAGAAAAGATGCTTGATATGATTTCAATTTTCTTAAATTTACTGAGGCTTGATTTGTGACCCAAGATGTAATCTATCCTGGAGAATGTTCCATGCGCACTTGAGAAGAAAGCGTAATCTGCTGTTTTTGGTTGCAATGTCCTATAAATATCAATTAAATCTATCTGGTCTATTGTGTCATTTAAAGCTTCTGTTTCCTTATGTATTTTCATTTTGGATGATCTGTCCATTGGTTTAAGTGAGGTGTTAAAGTCCTCCACTATTATTGTGTTACTGTCGATTTCCTCTTTTATAGATGTTAGCAGTTGCCTTATGTATTGAGGTGCTCCTATGTTGGGTGCATATATATTTATAATTGTTATATCTTCTTGGATTGATCC
Source organism: Delphinus delphis (assembly GCF_949987515.2). Taxonomy (NCBI): domain Eukaryota; kingdom Metazoa; phylum Chordata; class Mammalia; order Artiodactyla; family Delphinidae; genus Delphinus; species Delphinus delphis. Next base: position 73,029,571 of record NC_082686.1, read on the forward strand.
CTTGTTCATTATGTAGTGTCCTTCCTTGTCTCTTGTAACATTCTTTACTTTAAAGTCTATTTTATCTGATATGAGTATTGCTACTCCAGCTTTCTTTTGATTTCCATTTGCATGGAATATCTTTTTCCATCCCCTCACTTTCAGTCTGTATGTGTCCCTAGGTCTGAAGTGGGTCTCTTGTAGACAGCATATATACAGGTCTTGTTTTTTGTATCCATTCAGTGAGCCTGTGTCTTTTGGTTGGAGCATTTAATCCATTCACATTTAAGGTAATTATGGATATGTATGTTCCTATGACCATTTTCTTAATTGTTTTGGTTTGTTTTTGTAAGTCCTTTTCTTCTCTTGTGTTTCCCACTTAGAGAAGTTCCTTTAGCATTTTTTGCAGAGCTGGTTTGGTGGTGCTGAATTCTCTTAGCTTTTGCTTGTCTGTAAAGCTTTTGATTTCTCCATTGAATGTGAATGAGATCCTTGCCGGGTAGAGTCATCTTGGTTGTAGGTTCTTCCCTTTCATCACTTTAAGTATATCATGCCACTCCTTCCTGGCTTGTAGAGTTTCTGCTGAGAAATCAGCTGTTAACCTTATGGGAGTTCCCTTGTATGTTATTTGTCGTTTTTCCCTTGCTGCTTTCAATAATTTTTCTTTGTCTTTAATTTTTGCCAATTTGATTACTATGTGTCTTGGTGTGTTTCTCCTTGGGTTTATCCTGTATGGGACTCGCTGCATTTCTTAGACTTGGGTGGCTATTTCCTTTCCCATGTTAGGGAAGTTTTCAACTATAATCTCTGCAAATGTTTTCTCTGGTCCTTTCTCTCTCTCTTCTCCTTCTGGGACCCCTATAATGCAAATATTGTTACGTTTAATGTTGTCCCAGAGGTCTCTTAGGCTCTCTTCATTTCTTTTCATTCTTTTTTCTTTATTCTGTTCAGCAGTGAATTCCACCATTCTGCTTCCAGGTCACTTATCCGTACTTCTGCCTCAGTTATTCTGCTATTGATTCCTTCTAGTATAGTTTTCATTTCAGTTATTGTATTGTTCATCTCTGTTTGTTTGTTCTTTAATTCTACTATGTCTTTGTTAAACATTTCTTGCATCTTCTTGATGTTTGCCTCCATTCTTTTTGCGAGGTCCTGGATCATCTTCACTATCATTATTCTGCATTCTTTTTCTGGAAGGTTTCCTATCTCCACTTCATTTAGTTGTTTTTCTGGGGTTTTATCTTGTTCCTTCATCTGGTACATAGCCCTCTGCCTTTTCATCTTGTCTGTCTTTCTGTGAACGTGGTTTTTGTTCCACAGGCTGCAGAATTGTAGTTCTTCTTGCTTCTGCTGTCTGCCCTCTGGTGGATGAGGCTGTCTAAGAGGCTTGTGTAAGTTTCCTGATGGGAGGGACTGGTGGTGGGTAGAGCTGACTGTTGCTCTGGTGGGCAGAGCTCAGTAAAACTTTAATCCACTTGACTGCTGATGGGTGGGGCTGGGTTCCCTCCCTGTTGTTTGTTTGGCCTGAGGCAAGCCAACACTGGGGCCTACCTGGACTCTTTGGTGGGGCTAATGGCAGACTCTGGGAGGGCTCACACCAAGGAGTACTTCCCAGAACTTCTGCTGCCAGTGTCCTTGTCCCCACAGTGAGCCACGGCCACCCCCCGCCTCTGCAGGAGATCCTGCAACACTAGCAGGTAGATCTGGTTCAGTCTCCCCTGGGGTCAGCGCTCCTTCCCCTGGGTCGCACTGCGCACACTACTTTGTGTGTGCCCTCCAGGAGTGGAGTCTCTGTTTCCCCCAGTCCTGCTTGACAATGTCTTTTGAAGAGTAAATTTTTTAAAATTGATGAAGTCCAGTTGGTAATTTCTCTTTTATGGCCCATATGTTTTCTGTTCTAAAAAAATTTATCTAACCAAGGCTCATGAAGATTTTGGCCTACGTTTTCTTCTAGGCTTTTGGCCAGAATATGATTTGACTGAATCCTGACTCTCTCCAGAATAGCTGCACGTGCCCCCTCCCACCAGCAGCTCAGGTTTCCTCTAACCCACAGCTCCGCAACGTTTGGCATTATTCAGCTTTCTAACATCTGCCAGTCTAATAGGTAAAAAGTGATATTGCTTTGTTATTTTACTTTGTACTGTTCTGATGACTGAATTAAGTCAGTGTGCCTGTTATCTATGTGACTCCCAGTTGATTTTCTTCTCTTGTGTATCCTCAGTTGAAAGTGTTTCCCAGGCCCTTTTCTGAGCTTCCCACAAGTATCATTTGGTCCTTCTGCCTTGTTTATTGTCATCACTGATGGCAATCAGATGTAATCAGAGGCAAACTAATTCTTTCCCCCCGTCATTGACTTACATGGTGAGTGGTATCATGAACAAGCAGGTGCCTGAATTTCAGGAGGAAGCCTCCATCAGTAGGGCTTTTGCTCCTACAGTGTTTGTTTTCTTTTTAATTGCAGCAAGTAATGCAACAGCCAGACTTTTTAGACATCATATTTGGGGCTCTGTACTCAAGAAGGGAAACCATTCCTTTCTCAAGATGTTTGCTCCTTACTAATAACATTGGAAAGTCATCATTATTCTGTCTTTCTCCTCTCTGGGAAAGACAGATGTGGCTACATGAATTATCTGTTTTAGAGTCCAAGGCTCTGTCTTGAACGTGTGTGCAATTCTG